>NC_138775.1:48505047-49022547 GCF_965119305.1 Pelophylax lessonae
TCCTGTGTTCACATGCTACTAAGACTGCTGCTACTTCTGGTTCCTGTTCCTGGCTTCGTCTGACTACCCTGCTGGTTCCTGATCCTGGCTTCGTCTGACTACCCTGCTGGTTCCTGATCCTGGCTTCGTCTGACTACCCTGCTGGTTCCTGATCCCTGGCTTCGCAAAGACTCTGCATCGGTTTCGCCATCCGTTTGGACTTTTGCTTTATAGCTTGTTTTTCAATAAAGCTTTCTTATTTTCACTTATCTGTGGTTGTACGTCTGGTTCATGGTTCCGTAACACTTCACTAACATGGTGGCCACCTTGCAACTGCTGAATGGATAACAAAATGGCCAAAACAAAACAGCAGCTATGGGATGTTTACTGTCAGATCTATATCATTCAAAACTGACTCATTTCGCACCCTGTAAAACAGTGGTGGTGTTAGAGCATACTGTAGTAGACTGTCAAAGACTGAGGGCATGTTGAATGAGACGGTTAAAGATACCTGCTATTAAAGGCTGCATTACCTACAGCACCGTTATAAATATACTGGAACCATAGTTCACATTCCTCTCTGATCCACTGATTCCATCCACTGATACCAACTATTGGGCACTATTTCTCCCACTGATACCAGCGTGGGTTATTATTTCTTCTACTGACACCAACATCGATGAGGCACTATTCCTTTTCACTGACACCAATAAAGTTGCACTATTTCTCCCACTGATGCCAACAATAGGGCACTATTCCTTCCACTGATACCAATAATGGGACACTAACCCCCCCCCCCCCCCCCACTGATACCACAGATACCATTGATAAGGCACTATTCCTCCTCTTGACACCAACAATAGGACACTATTCCTTCCACTGACACCAAAAATGGGGCACTATTCCTCCCACTGATACCAATAATGGGACTCTAATCCCCCACTGATTTCACAGATACCATTGACAAGGCACTATTCCTCCTCTTGGCGCCAATAGGACACTATTCCTTCCACTGACACCAAAAATGGGGCACTATTCCTCCCACTGATACCAATAATGGGACTCTAATCCCCCACTGATTTCACAGATACCATTGTTAAGGCACTATTCCTCCTCTTGGTGCCAACAATAGGACACTATTCCTTCCACTGATACCAATAATGGGACACTAATCCCCCCCCCCACTGATTTCACAGATACCATTGACAAGGCACTATTCCTCCTCTTGGCGCCAACAATAGGACACTATTCCTTCCACTGACACCAAAAATGGGGTACTATTCCTCCCACTGATACCAATAATGGGACTCTAATCCCCCACTGATTTCACAGATACCATTGACAAGGCACTATTCCTCCTCTTGGCGCCAACAATAGGACACTACTCCTTCCACTGATACCAATAATGGGACACTAATCCCCCCCCCCCCCCCACTGATAACACAGATACCATTAACAAGGCACTATTCCTCCTCTTGGCGCCAACAATAGGACACTATTCCTCCCACTGATACCAATAATGGGACACTAATCCCTCCCCACTGATACCACTGATACCATTGACAAGGCACTATTCTTCCTCTTGGCGCCAACAATAGGACACTATTCCTTCCACTGACACCAAATACCAATGACAAGGCACTATTTCTCCCCCTGATACAAAGGATGGTGCACTTGTCTCCCCATTAATACAAATGATGGGGAACTATTCATTCCACAAACAAGCAATTCCTGGCGCTGAAGAACAGATGTTCAAGGATCCCAAAAATTGTATGTAAGTTACGTGGGATAAACGGGTTAATGCCAAAAAGCCAGTTAGTCATATCAGGGTTGCAGCCGACCCATGCCCAGGTCCTGACTGAGAGACATATAACACAACAGATAGATGGGTGTACTGGCGCTCCCAAACTGAATGACAAATAGGTACTTTGGAGTCTCACTTCTTGAAAAATAGTCACAATAAACAATGTCAAGTTTATTAAAACAATATAAAACACTGTAGACAGCAGGGGGCGTCCAGCTAAAGGGCAATACCTTTAAGATGGTCCCAGGGATTGGGTGAAGACGCCTGTCCAGGTGTTGAGGGGACAGCAGCAGCGCTGAAGCCGTGAAGGTGGTGACCACTGGGGGCGATGGAAGTGGGAGGGGGGAAGGGGGGGAGAAGCTCAACCCCCATGTCCCGGACCTGCCGCAAGCTGTCCCGCAGCACAGCGGATTCGACTCCTAGCTTGAAGCGCTGCAATGGTTCTTGTGACTCGACTGACAGCAGCTGATGACGTCATCCTCCAGCGCCGCCTCAGCCGCTGGAAGCTAGGAGTCGTAGCCGCTGTGCTGCGGGACAGCTTGCGGCAGGTCAGGGACACGGGGGTTGAGCTTCTCCCCCCTTCCCCCTCCCACTTCCATCGCCCCCAGTGGGCACCACCTTCACGGCTTCAGCGCTGCTGCTGTCCCCTCAACACCTGGACAGGCGTCTTCACCCAATCCCTGGGACCATCTTAAAGGTATTGCCCTTTACCTGGACGCCCCCTTCTGTCTACAGTGTTTTATATTGTTTTAATAAACTTGACATTGTTTATTGTGACTATTTTTCAAGAAGTGAGACTCCAGAGTACCTATTTGTCATTCATCTTAGGAGCGCCAGTACAACCATCTATCTGTTGTGAACTATTCATTCCACTAACACCAACATTGGTACACTCCTTCCACTGACACCAGCAATAAGGCATTATTCCTCTCACTAACAATAACAATGTTATATTATTTCTCCCACTGATATCAATGATGGGGCACTATTCCGAATCCCACTTATACCAATGATGGGGCACTATTCCTCCCACTAATACCAATGATTAGGAGCTATTCCTGCCACTGATACCAATGATGGGGCATTATTCCTGAAACTGATACCAATGACGGGGCACTATTCCTCCCACTAATACCAATAATGAGGAGCTATTCCTGCCACTGATACCAATGATGGGGCATTATTCCTGAAACTGATACCAGTGATGGGGCATTATTACTTTTACTCATGCCAAAAATGGGGCACTATTTCTTCCACTGACACAAACTATTTCTCCTCTTACTGACCACAGGCGCTTTTTTAAATGTTTTTACTCCCACTGACCACTAAGTCTGTGACATGGTTTATTGCTACTGATGCGGGACATTTTCTACTCCCACTGGCCACAATTCAACCCCCCTAGCATGAAGGACAGTAAACGGACCCTTTGTGTAGTATGTCTGGTGACTCCTTCTTTGTATAGTAGAATTCAGTTTATTGAATTTTTTCCTTCACTGTCCCTGAGCGAGCACCTAGGAAAACACTGATTACTGCCTGGTGGGGCATGAGGGCTGCACAGTAACCGTATCAAAGAGTGGCAAGCAGTTCTAAAAGGATAAGCCCGGAAGAGTCTAGATCTCCTTTAATTTTTTTTAATGTTTTACTTAACATTTTAGTGTTATGATAAAGAAAAATAGTAAACTATATGCAGTATTTTTTATCTGTAGTTGCACTGTTTTTTGTGGAGCCTTGCTTAGGACAGCAGGTTTGGTGAAGGGAGGCAGGCATTGAGACACCTTTTTAATATTTCACCTCTATTCTAGCTAGTCCTGCTCATTTGTGGTTAAATACTATAATAGAACTGTAGTGGGTGGAGTGAAATGGACTATTGAGAGGAGTCGTAAGAGATTCTGCAGCTCAGATAAAATTCATAGATCTCCTATTTGCTTGTTTGGTGTTTTTAGTAGGAACAAAGCAGATACTCAACTGCCATCGACAGCACATTCTTGTTTTAGCATTTGAAAAATTACCACATGACAAAGGGGAGCATGCACATAAGGACAAAATCATTTCTGTAAGTATAAAACAGGGTGATCACAAAAATAAAGACCTGGATTATCAAAAGAAAGTGCAAGCAGTAGATCTTAAAATTAACTTGTACCTTGGCCATGCAGGTCAAGCAACAGGTACATTTTAATGTAGACAAGACCACCCTAGCAACATACACTGTATTGTCCAAAGGATTGGGACGCCGGCCTTTACACACACACATGAACATTAATGGCATCCAAGTCGTAGTCCGTAGGGTTCAATGTTGAGTTGGTCCACCCTTTGCAGCTATAACAGCTTTAACTCTTCTGGGAAGGCTGTCCACAAGGTTCAGGACTGTGTCTATGGGAATGTTTGACTATTCTTCTAGAAGCACATTTGTGAGGTCAAGCACTGATGTTGGAGGAGAAGGCCTGGCTGTCAGTCTCCACTCTAATTCATCCCAAAGGTGTTCTATCAGGTTGAGGTCAGGACTTTGTGCAGGGATGTAAAGGCAGGTGTCCTAATACTTTTGACAATGTAGTGTATATTTAACTTACTTTCACACTCATGCCACTCTGTTTAGCCACCAACATTGAAAAAATCCTTTAAAAGCTTTGAGATGCTGGGGTCATACCATACAATGGGTTATTAACTTCCCATGTGATAGTGCTGCTTGGCCAAGTGTTCTTACATATGGACTGAGTCATATGCTCCTCCATATCTGGAAGTACTAGGTATTTCCTTTGGTGCCCAGGACTGAATGGCGTGGCAGGAGAGTGAAGGAATGGACAGGGGAAATGAGATTTGGGTTCAGTATAGCCTGATTTTGCACTGACCTGAGGGCTATAACTCTAGTTTAATGGGAAGATAGACAGCTTACTGCAGGTGGTGTATTCATATTTAAGCCTGTTGGTGCTGCTTTCAAAATACATTATGGCTGTAGCTCTATTTTTTTTAGAATTACATATCTCTGTGGCTTCCTTCTCTGTGGGTCCTTTTTTTTTTCAAACATGCCCTGTCTGTGGTCAAACAAGAAAAAAAAAAAATTTACTGATTAATGGTTGGTTCTGAAAGCTGAAGGTTCTTCCCCCTCAATAAATTGTTATGTCAACTATAGATTAACCTCCATATGTATAGCCTAATACAGTGTTTCTCAACTCCGGTCCTCGGGGCACACTAACAGGCCAGATTTTAAGTATTACCTTGGGGAGATGCAGACTAGAATACTGCAATCACTGAGCAGCAAATTAGATCACCTGTTATCTATTTCAGTTATCTTGCAAACCTGGCCTGTTAGTGTGCCCTGAGGACCAGAGTTGAGAAACACTGGCCTAATACATGAATCGCCTATAAATGAATGGCAATGATTAAATGTTCACTACAAACAATCCGGTCTGAATCTACATAATTTGTCCCCCAGATCCAAGTAAAGATGGAAAGACCATTGGACATGTATGATACCACATCTCCATCTGACACTAGCCCATACGGAGCCTTGCCACTTGACTCTAAGGAAAGGTATAAAAAGAGGAAGGGCTCTAAGGCTTAACCACTTGCCGACCGCCGCACGACTATTTACTGCGGCGGTCAGCCCCTCACAGGCAAAGCGACATAGTACTACGTCACTAGCCTGTGAGGGTCTAGGGAGCGAGCGCGCACCACCTGAGTCGCGCTCCCGCGCGGTCACGGACCCCCCCCGCGCGTGTGATCGTCGGGTGGAGAGGGAGAAAGGCAGGCGGATAATGTAAACAAGCCGCCTGTCATTCTCCCCTGTGTAGGAATAGTGATCATACGGTTCTACTATGTAGGATCGTTGATCACTGTCCCTACACCTCAAGCCACAGCCAATCACAGTTAGAATCACGCCCCTAGGGACACACATAACCCCTCCCTCTCAAAAAAAGTTAACCCCTTCACTGCCAGTGTAATTTTACAGTAACAGTGCATATTTATAGCACTGATTACTGTAGTAATGTCACTGGTAACCCCAAAAGTGTCAAAAATGTCAGTCAAGGGTCCGATCTGTCCGCCGCAAAGTCGCAGTACCGCTAAAAACATTGCAGATCGCCGCCATTACGCGTTAAAAAAACAACAACAAAAAATGACAAAAATCTTTCCCTTTGTTAGTAAACACAATAACTTTTGCGCAAACCAATCAAAATATACGCTTTTTGCGATTTTTTTTTACCAAACATATGTAGCATAAAACAAATTGGCCGAAAATGTTAAAAAATTTAGATTTTTACATTTTTTGGGGGGGGAATTTCATATAAAAAAATTTGAAAAATATTGTTATTTTTGCAAAATTTACGCTCTTTTTTTGTTTATAGCGCATGAACAGGTGATCAAATACCACCAAAAGAAAGCTCTGTTTGTGGGGAAAAAAAGGACGTCAAATTAGTTTAGGTACAGTGTCGCACGACCGCGCAATTGTCCGTTAAATTCACGCAGTGCCGAATCGCAAAATAGGCCCTGGTCAGGAAGGGGGTAAAATCTTCGGGGCTTAAGTGGTTAAACCAATACAGCCCACTGGCAACACTCAAAACATTTTTGGGTGGACATAGTCTGGAGCTTTGGAAAGGCTTCTATTAACTGTAACTTCTTTAAAAAAAAAAAAGATGAGTAAATGATTCAGACTTCCAGATGTGTGCTCCAACCTGATTTAGGACCCTTCTCTTTTCTACCTTACTGCATTTGAAACAATGATGCTTAAAAAGTCCTGGAAGATGGGTGTCTTCTCTCTGGTGGCACATAGACCATAACTAAGGAAACACTCCTCACTGTAGTCCATGGCTTTCTTGTTCTATTGGAAAGGGGAATATAAAACAAGAAATGATGATAGCCACTAGCAAGTTCTGACATTTTCTAGGAAGAATAGGTAGTTAAAGTGTTACGAAACCCACAACAGTAAAATCTGTCTGTAGATGCAGAATAGCATGCTTGTTATACTCACTGTGTAACTTAAGAGATTAATCCTCTGCATTGTGTAAAAAGGCTGTGTGATCCTGTATGCACAGATCCTCCCCATCCTGCATGTTCACTCTGGACAAGTCCAAATAAGACACAGTAAGTGTAGTTCAGATGCACATGCTCAGCTTGGTCTCTAATGATAGAGAGAACACTTCCTGGTTTCAGCTGCACTATTCAGGTCACATGGTATTAACATCACACATGTGGGCGTGCATACAGATCCTAAATGACAGCCCAGTCCCTCCCTCCTCCTCCATGCCCATTAACTAAAAAACAACACAGTGTGTGGTATGTCACATCTTGATTGATGGATGATCCGCCTCCCATAAAAGCATAGAGGACACAGGCTATAGAGGATTTCAAGAGGCAGTGATTCCATAAGGAGATAAAACCCCTGTACATGTTTTTGAAGTGTTTTTTTTTTATTTCTCAACAGCATTAGTTACAGCCTGCAGACGTGCATATTGAGGTCATAGATATTACTAAACTTCTAACTTTTCTAAATTCATAACACAGATCATGCCAAAAATGTGTTCTGTTTTCTTTTTTTTCATATTTGTGATCCTTCTTTCTCTCTTTCTGTGCCTTTCCTTTCTCTCTCTCTCTCTCCCCTGTCATCCTCATCCCACCTGGCCACTAACACCCCACCCCCTGCCATCCTTATCCTCATCTTCATCATACCTGGCACCCCACTGATTCCTTCCTAACACCCCACCCCCTATGATCCTCATCTTCATCACATCTGGCAACCCACTGATACTTAGCTAACACCCCACCCCCTGTTATCCTCATCTTCATCACACCTGGCACCCCACTGAAACCTTGCTAACACCCATCCCCTGTCATCCTCATCACACCAGGCAACTCCATCACACCAGGCATATCAGTCATGGTCCTGGCAAAGGCCAGAGAAGCCTCATCTGTGTAAAAGGATGTTGGTCCCTATAATATACAGTCCCATCTTAATGTTGCTAAGTAACCTTTATCTGCCACTCTTACTTGTTTATACAATAACATATCAGCCATGGTATGTGGAGTTATTGGTTCAGTGGAACAGTAAAGCAGTTAGGAGGGACTCTTCTAATGCCGAGGACACAAGGACATTATGTGACTGCTCTTGGGTGTGCACTCCCCTATGGGAAGTAATGAGACTACTCCCTAGTGGAGCAGGGAGGAAAGCAGGATTGCTGTTCCTTGGCTGAGATGACAATGAAAGGTGGAACTGCGGGAACATAGATCTCTCCTTTGGAGCAAAGTTGGCGTACCCAGATTTAAAGTGTTCAACCATAGAAGTAACTGTGAAATAACATCTGCTGAAGTTGGATTTTTTAGTGTTAAACATGTTCCAGTAAAGAGTGCACCTTTCATAAGAGAAGAAACTTTGTCTGGACAATCATTTATTTCATGGGAAAATTTTCTTGATGCAGAAACTTCCAAAGGAAGGTGTGAGGGCAGACCTCAGTCAAAGAAGGAGGCTCTGTAGTGGCAGGTAATCCGGCTATGCTGAGCTGGATTCTGTAAAGGGCTTCCAAGGCGCTGATGATGTAAAGTGGATGATGATCCTTATTCTAATTTGTGACACTTTGGGTGTGGTGGGACTTTGGGTCCCTAAATTGGAAACTTTGGGGAGCCCTAGCAGGGATGACTTTGAAGTCACTGTGTAAGGTCTGAGGTCCCTCAGTGGCCAAAATGTAGAAAAAAACGGTGCTCAGGAGGCAAATTTCTGACTGTCCTAAATGGAAGGTAAGTGATTTGCCTCCAGGGGCTCACTACTCCCTGAGGTGACCCCCTGATAGACCATGTTTCACAAGATTGGCAAAGTTTGTCAATATGTGATTTTTACATTGCTCGCCTGGCAAGATCAACAGGTTTTTTTTCCACATTTATCGAACAGATATAAAAAATGCTTTCAATGTGTAACAGACCAAAACGAAGCAGTTATGACAAGTTCATAGTTGAGGTTTATATATACTTTAGCAAATGATGAGAAGGAAGTAAAGATTCATCTGAAATAATGGCTTTCAGTGGTAAAATAACAATTTAATAAGAAAAAATGACAATTCCATAATGTATGTGATATTAATGTATGTGAACTAAGCATTTTGATGAGAAAATTATCGCTACTTAAAATAATGAACACGGCCAATGTTGACCCTTATATGGTCTGCTGTGCACTGCAGACAGAAAGACACATCTTAGCAATGCCTTCCCAGAATGTTGATTTTTGGTTGCAGTGAGTGATGTCAGTACAAAGAGCTTTTAGCGATTAAGCCAAGTAAAAAAGAATCTCCAGATGCCCCTGTCCCCTAACCTTAAAGTGCATCTCAAATCAAAACTTGGTTTTGTTCTAGGTATGGTGGGAAAGAATTAGTAGCTCAGGTGAGTTTTATTGAGGTAATTTATCCTCACATCCTCTGCCAGTTCCATTTTTTTTTATCACAGGAAGTGAGCAGAAATCTCTAACATGGACACCAACAGCAACAAAAATACTATTTTTTAGTAGATAATGGGCAGGAGAATACCCATCAACATGTTGTTGCTGTCTGTGTCTTTGGAGAATTTTCCTTACTAATATTTACCATATTTTTACTGTGAAATGTTTTTCCAGTGTAGAACTACCTCCATAGGAGCCACTGGTTAGGATGGGTCCTCTATTCTTTGGCTTGGCTCGTTTAAGAACATCAGCCCCCCCCCACCCCCACACACACACACACACACTGACACTTTGTGAGTGTGCAAACACCTTGCTAACTATGGTTGGTGATGAAGTAAGAATATAAATGGATTAACACTGATAATAACACAATTTGGCATACAGGGTGATTATTAAAAAGACTAGGCATAAGATGACACTTGGCATCCAGATCAGCATAAACAGTAGCAAGGTCACCTAATGTGTATCAGTGAGCAGTAATAAAGCTTGGTTTAACAAAAACAGGAACTCTACTGCTAAAGTGCATTGATGACAACTATGCTACGCCTAGACCGAATAGATTTGCACTGTCCATAAAAATGAAGGAAATGGAAGAAGGGAACAAAAAGGACTTGTAGGATGATTTTACAGGAGAGCTGTCCTTTATGTTGTTGTTCTTCTGCTGGCTATCGTTGGGGCCCTTTAAGAAGCGTTGGTTTACTTGACAGCGATTTTACTTAATCAGCATGCGGTGTAGATGCAGTAAAGGTGTGGCACAAATGCTGTTAAACTGCGGTACACTTAATGTTTTGCCTCCAATAAATCTGTCCCTGCTAGCAGTGTAAACAATGGGCAGTGCCCTCTCACCAGCCTCTGTGGTGAAGCTGTGAACTCTCACTGTAGAAAGAGGGGCCCCTTCAGTCTCCCCACAGAATGCTTCTGGTGATACAGCAGTGTGAAGTAGAGGGTGAGAGGATGCTCTGGTCTCCCTGCGGCAACAGTGCAGATGCAGTCATTGTGGTCCATGCTGCGCTGCCTCTGGTGTCTCCGCTAATCTGACCTCTTAGCAGTCTGATCAGTATGCAACAGATGTGCTATCATCAGTTCCCTCAGTGCCAAGAGGAAGAGGTTCTTAGAGCAGTCTCTAAAAAACTATTCCAACACTCCCCCTCTGCCTTAGTGTTCTATGAAAACTGTAGTGTAAAGGGTTCTTCAGTGTTCTTGATAAAAGAAAAGGAATTGGCAGCACTCCAGGTTGAGTCAAAATCCAGATTTATTGACTGGACATCCAAATATGACAATCGTGACAAGGTAGACGCGTTTCACAAACTGACTGTGTGCTTAATCATTACCATTATCTGGTAATGATTAAGCACACAGTCAGTGTGTGAAACGCGTCTACCTTGTCACGATTGTCATATTTGGATGTCCAGTCAATAAATCTGGATTTTGACTCAACCTGGAGTGCTGCCAATTCCTTTTCTTTTATCAAGTATTCACGGAGGCGAGCTGGGGCATGCACCTGTGTGAGTCATCAGGCAATTACACCACCTCGAGCAGTGAGTCCTTGTCTCTTCTTTAGTGTTCTGCATAGGATTTCATAGGCTTTTCTGGCCATAGTTCTCCCTCTGCTGACTGGAGGAGACACAACACAACATTCAGCATAACAGCAGAAAGTTAAAGTAAACTGTAAAGAGAGAAATGTCTCCTTCTTCATGTCTTTGTAGTCCAGCACCTGGATACACTAGTCTGTCCTTAACTAAAACTGACATTTTAGCTGGAGTAACACATTCATTTTACCCTATAACTGACAATAAACAATATCCTTATTTTTAAAAATTAGCCTTATAATCTGTTTTTCATGAAATTGTTTATTACTGTGTTTTTCTGCCTCCTTGCAACCTTGCTCTGTGAGTTCCCTCACCTCTCTATTTCCCCCCCTCACCTCCGTTTGGAACAATCCGTCATGAGTACTGCTCTATGCACACTACAAACCCCATAGTCCACAGTTCCTAGTCCATCTCGGAAGAACAGCTTGCACGTTGTCTGTCGGTGCAGACACTTATCATCTCCCCCAGGGGCGCATTTCACAGGGTGACAACACAAAAGCACAATTAGGAAACAGTTGTCACCCTATAACAGAAAGTGCACAAACAGTGACTTTGAAGACAGGATTTCAAGCAATTTTTTTTAATGAAACTCTGCAGTTTTAAAAAGGCTGAAAACTTTTTTAAATGACATTAACTTGTTGAAGCTTATATGAGATTTTAGTAATTGGATTTACATCTACTGTAGACTGAAACCTGCAATAATAAATGTAACATATAATTGTCATAAAAGACATTTTGTAAATGACTACTGTTTAAAATGACCTTTCTGCGTTTTAATCTGCATGATTTTCTATAATTACCCTAAATTGTCGTTGTGTTCCTTGCAACCATGGTAGCAATATTCAATTTATTGTCTGTATTTACCGTAATCCTCATCCCTCTGCTCCTGTAATTGGCTCACAGCCTCTTCCAGAAGTCTGTACAGAACTTAAGGTCAAACTAAAGCAGCCTGCTGCACAGAATATGGCATATCTGCTAAGTATTGAGATTTTATATTCGGTGAGGTTCTTGCGTTTCTAAAGTTTTTTTAAGGCAGCCAACATTTCTATTTATCATGCTAGGACTGATCATTGATCAAAATTTTCAACCCGTTTCTTGGAAAATACTTTATCCATATTTACAGTAATAAAGCAGGTAAAGGAATCCAGTCAAGTTTGTTAAAATCTCTGCAATGTATATGTAGAAACTCCTTGACCCCTGGAGGCAGATGGAGTATCCCCAGAAACAAGGTGGGCTAGCATTTTCCAAGGGCTGCATCCATGGCTGAAAGGTGGATGATGTGTAACAACTAGACACCAGTCCCATTAAGGACGTTTTAAGTACTACCAGTCCAAGCCAGTTCTGACATTCCTCTTCTACATGTAAAAATCATAATTACTTTTATGTTCATTGATGGACACAGCTCCTTCTTCTTTTTACATATAGCCCACCTTTACATTCTAGCCCCACCTACAGGGGTAGAACACTAAGCACCTCCTATGGGCAGTCCTCTCTGGGCATAAAACCCCCTCTCTGCTATGGGTCTCTAGTCATTTTAGCTAGTATCTTCAAGAGTATGGGCGTGGTTAACACAATTTGTGTGCGCCTCTCTGTGACAGCAAGTTTTCAGGAGTCTGATTCTCTCTTTGTGCTCACGGATGGTTCGAAGGAAGGCTTGGTGGCTTCTTCTACCACTATTTTCCATTGGATTGGGCAGACGATTTTGCAAACTTATGTCATTAAGGGGGGAGGTGGGGGTGGGAAACTTCCTTCCCTGTTACGGCACACTCCACCAGGGCAGTCATCTCCTCCTGGGTGTTCCAAAATCAGGTGTCTGTTTCTCAAGTTTGCAAGCAACAACCTGGTCCTCTGTGCACATGTTTATTAAGTTCTATAGAGTTGATGCGTTGGCATCTTTCAATGCTAGTTTTGGCCGCAAAGTGTTGTAGGTGGCTGTTTAGGACACTCTGGCACCCATTGGGATGATTCAGAGTGTTAGTATGTTGTCTTGGGTTTCTTCTCCATTGGTTGGTTTGCCCATCCCCGCACTGGGATGGTTCGAAGAAAGGTATGGCGGCTTCTTCTACCACTATTTTCCATTGGATTTGGCAGACGATTTTGCAAGCTTATGCCATTAAGGGAGGGGGAGGGGGGGACCTCCCTTCCCTGTTACGGCACACTCCACCATGGCGGTCAGTGCCTCCTGGGTGTTCCGAAATCAGGTGTATGTTTCTCAAGATTGCAAGCAATGATCTGGTCATCTTTGCACACATTTATTACGTTCTATAGAGTTGTTGATGTGTTGGCATCTTCTGTTGCTAGTTTTGGCTGGAAAATGTTGCAGGTGGCTGTTAAGGCACCCATTGGGGTAATTTGGAGTGTTGGTACGTTGTCTTCGGTTTCTTCTACGTTGATTGGTTTGCCCACCCTGCATTGGGGCACTGCTTGGGGACATCCCTGTTTGGTCATGGATAAAGAAGAAGAAGCTGTGAAAGTAAGAGAAAACTGGATTTTTTTGTTACTCACTGTAAAATCCCTTTCTCTGAGTTCATTGAAGGACACAGCACCCACCCCTCTATGGAAATTATCCTTTGGCACTGCTTGTAAATGGAGGCCTATAGCAGAGAGGGGGTTTTTTCCCCGGAGAGGACTACCTATAGGAGATGCTGACTCTTTTTTTTTGCCTAGTGTCCTACTCCTGTAGGTGAGGCTATAAAACCCTATTTGGTCATGGATAAAAAAAGGAGCTGTGTCCGTCAACGAACTCAGAGAAAGGGGTTTTTATGATGAGTACCAAAAAAAAATTTAGTTTTTTATTTTATAGAAAACTACTTAGAATCCCCAAACATTATATATTTTTTAAGCAGAGGCCCTAGAGAATAAATATGTGGGTGATACATATTCTTATGTCACATGATGTTTGCGAAAAAATACACTTTAATGACTTTTAATGCACAAAAGCACAATTTTTGTGTTTGGTAAAATACTTTTACATGTTTGGTAAAATATAAAAGATGATGTTTTGCCAAGAATATAGATAATAAACATGTCATGCTTTGAAATTGCATATGCCCATGGAATAGCACCAAACTAGGGTACATAAAAATCTCCATAGGTGACGCTTTAAAAGCCTTTGAAGGTTATCAGTTACACAAGAGGTCTGGTGCTAAAATGATTATCTTCACTCTGATGTTCTAAGTGATACCTCACATGTGTGGTGTGATTGCTGCGTACATATGGGTGCAGGACTAACGTGCGCGTTCACATTTGTGCATGGGTACAGGGGGAACAGGGTGCTTTAAAAAGAAAATATTATTTGATTATTTATTTTATAAAAAAAAAAAATAAATAAATAACACTGCATCTTGCATTTTTTTATAACCACATGACCTCCGGAAGATTAACCCCCTGCACCCTTCATGATCAGGCCATTTTTTACTATATGGCACTGCGTTATTTTACCTGAGAATTGCATAGTTGTGCGACACTGTACCCAAATAAAATTGATGTCCTTTTTTTCCCACAAATAGAGCTTTCTTTTGGTGATATTTGATCACCGCTGCATTTTTTATTTTTTGTGCTTTAAACAAAAAAAGACCAACCATTTTGGAAAAAAAAAAAAAAAAAAACATTTTTTACTTTCTGCTATAAAATATATCCAATAAAATTTTTTTAAAAAATCTAATTTCTTTATAGATTTAGGCCAATATGTATTCTGCTACATATTTTTGATTTAAAAAAATGTTATTAAGTGTATATTAATTGGTTTGCACAAAAGTTATAGTGAGAGAGAGAGAGCCAAGCGCCGATCTAAGTGTAGCACAGCAGTAATTTTAATGACACACAATAAATCGTTACTCACAAGAGGTCCATAAAAGCAGGCATTGGTAAAACCAGTAAGGGGAAGGTCTCTGGGGTCACATCCGAGGTGGAAGATCCAGTCAGGCGGTAGCGCTGTGATGAGGGAGGACAGCCGATGGCCTCATGTCGGAGGCGGGAGACGTGCAGATCCTCTGTGGTGGTGAAGCAGCGTGGGACCGCCGATCGGATGGCTGTGACGTCACTTCCGGAGACAGCAGGGAATCGAAAGGCGACGCGTTGCGGAGCTCCGCTCCTTCTTCAGGCCGTCGGCGTTCGATTCCCTGCTGTCTCCGGAAGTGACGTCACAGCCATCCGATCGGCGGTCCCACGCTGCTTCACCACCACAGAGGATCTGCACGTCTCCCGCCTCCGACATGAGGCCATCGGCTGTCCTCCCTCATCACAGCGCTACCGCCTGACTGGATCTTCCACCTCGGATGTGACCCCAGAGACCTTCCCCTTACTGGTTTTACCAATGCCTGCTTTTATGGACCTCTTGTGAGTAACGATTTATTGTGTGTCATTAAAATTACTGCTGTGCTACACTTAGATCGGCGCTTGGCTCTCTCTCTCTCTCTCTCCTGAAATCATACAGGGTCGCTTCACCCTCTACAAGCCTGCAGCCATCCAAGTGTCCAGCTATCGGATTACACTCCACCATCTGCCCACAGTATACTTTTGCAGTCACCCGTACTGTCTGTTTGCGCCACCTCTCTCCCCCCTCTACAAAAGTTATAGTGTCTACAAACGATGGGATATTTTTATTTTTTTACTAGTAATGGCGGCGATCAGCGACTTATAGCCGGACTGCGATATTGCGACGGACATTCTGACACTGACAAACACCTTTGACACTTTTTGGGAACCAGTGACACTAATACAGTGATCAGTGCTAAAAAAAATATGCAATGTCTAATGGCACTGGCTGGGAAGGGGTTAACATCAGGGATGCTCAAAGGATTAAATGTGTGCCTAGGCAGTGTTATTGTGTACTGTGGGAGGTGCTTTTACTAGGGGAAGGCTTTGATCCATGTTCCTTCTTTGTGGAAACACAGGATCCATGTCTTCCCTACTGACAGAACAGCGATCTGCCTTGTTTGCATAGGCAGATCGCTTTTCTGCCTATGTACTGAACAATCGGCGGGTGACAGTGGACATCGTGTCTGCGGTACCTGCTGCTCAGCTCCTGCTGTTTATAATCACAGTGGGGGGCAAGCCGCTGACGGCACGCACTTGTGCCCACTACCCAGAAGAGCTGTATCACCTATATACAGTATCTCACAAAAGTGAGTACACCCCTCACATTTTTGTATATATTTTATTATATATTTTCATATGACACTGAAGAAATGACACTTTGCTACAATGTAAAGTAGTGAGTGTACAGCTTGTATAACAGTGTAAATTTGCTGTCCCCCCAAATAACTCAACACACAGCCATTAATGTCTAGACTCTGGCAACAAAAGTGAGTACACCCCTAAGTGAAAATGGCCAAATTGGGCCCAAAGTGTCAATATTTTGTGTGGCCACCATTATTTTCCAGCACTGCCCTAACCCCCTTGGGCATGGAGTTCACCAGAGCTTTACAGGTTACCACTGGAGTCCTCTTCCACTCCTCCATGATGACATCACGGAGCTGGTGGATGTTAGAGACCTTGCACTCCTCCACTTTCCATTTGAGGATGCCCCACAGATGCTCAATAGGGTTTAGGTCTGGAGACATGCTTGGCCAGTCCATCCTTATTACAGTGATCAGTTCAAAAAATATGCACTGTTACTGTACTAATGACACTGGCAGGGAAGGGCTTAACATCAGGGGCAATCAAAGGGTTAAATGTTCTCCTAGCTGGTGCTTGCCAACTGTTTGGGAGATTGTCTGACTGGAGGAAGACAGAGATCGGTGTTCCTGCTTAGCAGGAAAACAAGATCTCCATCTTCTTCCCTGTCAGAATGGCAATCTCTCTTGTTTACATAGGCAGAGCGCTGTTCTGCCTCTCTGGGGAACGATTGGCATCCCCTGTGTCCAATCAGCATGCTATCATGCCGCCTGCGGCACGTGAGCGCCACCCAGTGGCTATTGCACAAAATTATGTACAGGTATTTGATTTTGCTCAAAAGTGTTGACCTGTTGCAGTAAATATACGTCGGCAAGTGCTTAACCACTTTCGGTCCCTTTGGCCATTTTTAAATGGCCTAATGTTTAAGTAGTTATACCAGGATCCTGGTTAAGGCTACCATGATCCCAGTATCATTTTTTAGAGCCAGTGATTCCCTATCAGGTAAAAGTGATCAGAGCGGCTACACAGCCACTGGATCACTTTTACAAGCGGTGGAAGGGAGTCGTCCCCTCCCGCTGCTGGGAGAGCCCAGTAAGGATGCAGCCGGTGGCACCGGAAGTAGAACCCGGAAGCGGCGAGGATTTAGTCCCTTCCCGTTTCACTCTCATGTAAACAAGCCATTACCGGCTTGTGAGACCATCTGATCAAACTGGTTTGATCAGATGCTTTGCAGGGCAGAGGAGAGATTTGAAGTCTAACAACCCTCAGATTCTCTTCATAAATAGGACCTGTAACTGTCCATGCTATCACAAGGGCTGTTGTTTATCCCTTGTGATAGTCATAAATGTGGATTAACCACTTAAGGTCAGCCCTATAAAAGTTTTACTGCTACAAGGCGGCACCTCTGTGATCAACGTTCTGACAAGGAAGAAGATGGAGATCTTTTGTTCCTGCTAAGCAGGAACACTGATCTCTGTCTTCATCCAGTCAGCCCCCCCCCCCCCACAGTTATCAAGCACCAGCTAGGAGAACATTTAACCCTTTGATCGCCTCTGATGTTAACCCCTTCCCTGCCAGTGTCATTAGTACAGTACCAGTGCATATTTTTTGCACTGATCACTGTAATAATGTCACTGGTTCCCAAAAAAGTGTCAGTTAGGTGTCTAATTTGTCCTTCGCAATGTCGCAGTCCCGCTAAAAATCGCTGATCGCCGCCATTACTAGTAAAAAGAATAAATTAATAAAAATGGCAGAAAAATATCCTATTCTTTGTAGACGCAATAACTTTTGTGCAAACCAATTCATTTACCCTTATTGGGATTTTTCTTTTTACCAAACCTGTGGCTTGTGAAATCACCATAGAGACATGTGATCGTATATAGAAGGATCACATGAACTCTGTGATCATTTCAGGGAGAAGAGCGGTCGGCTGTGTTTACAACAGCTGACCGTTCTTCTCTCTCAGCGGGGAGTGATCGCTGGTGTCAGGTGGCAATCGGAGCCGCCTGACCCATGCATCGGCTTCCCCGCTGCAGAGTGGGGGCGGGAGCACTCGCCCCCTAGCTTCCCGAGCGCGACCGACGTAGACCTACTCTCCTTCCTGATTGACTGAGACACAGCAGCATCGCCATTGGCTCCTGAGGCTATCAATCCAAGTCAGTTAGCCCCAGGAGAGGGGGCGGGGCCGAACGGCAGCTCTGTGTCTGAATGGATACATGAAGCTGCAGCTCAGCTCGAGTGCCCCTTTAGCAAGCTGCTTGCTGTGGGAGCACTCACCGGGAGGGAGGGGCCAGGAGCACTGAAGAGGGACCAGAGAAGAGGAGAATCTGGGCTGCCCTGTGCAAAATCACTGCACAGAGGAGGAAAATATAACATGCTTGTTTTTTTTTTTTTTTTTTAAATCAGACTTTACAATCACTTTAACTTCTGTGTCTTACTGAAGAGTTAAGCTGACTGTGGATGTTGCTAAGTCAGCATGTGACCATACTGTCCAGAAAGGCTGAGTCTAAGGAGGTATGTCAATGCATAAAACAGCATTGGAAGAGAACAGGGCTCACAAAACCTGATGTTCAGCTTTAAGATATTAATAGTCTACAATACCTAGCACTGCATGTTTACTAAGCCACACGCGTGCGTCCATGCATATGGAAAAGAATGTCAGGCTTCCCTAATATCATATAATAACCGGGAAGGATGTTGAATGTAAACTATGTAAATCAGAATGACCCGCACAGCACACAGCGCCACGCTACCGCAGAGATAAAATCATTACCTGTGAATGTGATAGCACTGTAGAAGCAATCTGTTTACCAGAGCTGTTGGGATCCTACAAATTTTTCATTTGATAACTTTTAGTACTGCATTGCAGGGGCATCTCAAAGGACAATTTCTGGTTGATGTTTGTAATCGCTCTTATATATAAAAATGTCATTACGGAATGTAAAAGGAATGGTTCTATGTGAGAAATGGGAATCAATAGGGGTCAGCTTTTTTCTATCCTGGGAAATGTCCAAGGTCCTTTCTCTTGGTGATGAGAGGAGCAGTTGCCAGAATTTAGTCTGAAGGCTGCAGATGTACGGGGTGATGAAAAATCTCTTTGATAAATGGGAACGGGGGGAGCGTGATGCAGCGGGACACTTTTCTGTGTCAGATGCTCAAGTGCTTCCTTTAGGGTCCCTAATCTGTCACAATAAAGTGCACTAGATTTAATGAGTTTAACCTCTTCCGCTCTCTACAAGGGGAGACATATGAGCCTTTTAAACCAGCACAGAAACCATATGTACAGAGATGCACCTCAATTTATCATGGACGCGTTGTGTCTGAACACAAACTTTAAACAAATACCCCAATCAAAATGGAATAGAAAATTCTGGAATTTAAAGATGAACTCCAAGCCAGCCAAAAAAGTTTCCCTGGCCAGCCAAAAAAGTATCCCTGGCCAGCCAAAAAAACATTCCCAACCAGCCAAAAAAGTATCTCCGACCAATCAAAAAGTATCCCCAGCTAGACAAAAAAGTATCCCCAGCTAGATAAAAAAGTATACCCTACCAGCCAACGCTGGAACGTAAACCGGAATGCGGAACAGCATCTCCAGGATCTGGCCAGCTCTACGATACTCAGATGTAAGTGTGACTTATACAATAAAATAAAATATCTTACTAAAATACTACACTATGAGCCTCCCTGCCTCTCTTATATCTATATGCTAAGACCCCACACCACCAACGAGTTATATGAGTGGATGCAAGAGGAACCCATTCACAGTCCCCACACCACACTCTCTACAGAGGGATACAGCGGAGTCTCCCATAGGACAACCCCATACCCCAGAGGAAGGCACCTCCTGATGCATTGGGCCTGTTAGAGGGACCTCCGGAAGTTGCCAATTTGGGACCACTTACCTACACTAGACCCCAAGGGGTCATCTGGTAAGTGGGCTGTGAGCACGGTGAAGGATAGCCCCACTGAAGCCTACACCTTAGTGTCTATGATCACTGAAATATTGCTTCTTTGGTCACCATATCAAGCACAGAGCACTTTTTTGGATGATTCCAGATTTGTCACTTTACAGCACGATTCACTTTATAAAGACATTTTTTGAACATTGTTTATGCACAAAGGACTTATTTAGTAGTTTATTGCAATTCACGCTGTGCACAGTCACTTGTTACATACATTAATTTATGCTTAAATTGGTGTTTAATTAATTTAAATAATTGTTTCTAATATACAGTATTTATTTATATGTATTTAAATATATTTGGGGAAGTATTTTTACATGAATATTTGAGCGCTGTCTTTATTGTTTTCACATAAAAAGTATCCCCCACTAGCCACAAAAGTATCCCCAGCCAGACAAATAAGTATCCCCCGACCAGCCAAAAAGTATCCCCAGCCAGACAAAAAAGTATCCCCAGCCAGACAAGAAAGTATCCCCAACCAGCCAAAAAGTATCCCCAGCTAGATAAAAAAAGTATCCCCTACCAGCCAAAAAGTATCCCCAGCTAGATAAAAAAGTATCCCCGGTCAGCCAAAAAGTATCCCCAGCCAGACAAAAAAGTATCCCTAGTCAGACAAAAAAGTATCCCTAGTCAGACAAAAAAGTATCCCCGACTAGCCAAAAAAGTATCCCCAGCCAAATGAAAAAGTATCCCCGACCAGCCAAAAAGTATCCCCAGCCACACAAAAAAATATCCCCAGCCAGACAAAAAAGTATCCCCAGCCAGACAAAACAGTATTCCCAGCCAGACAAAACAGAATTCCCAGCCAGACAAAAAAGTATCCCCGACCAGCCCAAAAAGTATCCTCGACCAGCCAAAAAAGTATCCCCAGCCAGACAAAAAAGAATCCCCCGACCAGCCAAAAAGTATCTCCAGCCAGGCAAAAAAGTATCCCCAGCCAGACAAAAAAGTATCCCCAGCCATGCATTACGATAAAAAGCCTTCTGTGTGCAGCAGTCCCCGCTCAGCCCCCCTAATACTTACCTGAGCCCCTCTCTATCCAGTGATGTCCACGAATGCCTCAGCCATCCTAGGACTCTCCCTCCTGACTGGCTAAGATGCAGCAGCGACGCCATTGGCTCCCACTGCTGTCAATTGAAATCATTCAGCCAAAGAGGAGAGAGAGGGGGCGGGGCCAGGCCAGAGCTCTGTGTCTGAATGGACACAGGGAGCTGTGACTCGGCTCGGGTGCCCCCATAGCAAGCTGCTTTCTGTGGGGGCACTCACCAGGAGGGAGGGGCCAGGAGAGCACAAGAGGGACCCGAGAAGAGGAGGATCCGGGCTACTCTGTGCAAAACCAACTGCACAGAGCAGGTAAGTATAACATGTTTGTTATTATTTTTTTTTTTTTTTTTAAAACAAGACTTTACAATCACTTTAAAGGCAAAATCTTTTATTTTTTTTCATTTTGCATAGAATAAGGTATTGTAACCCCAGTAAAAAAAAGTGAGTACTGCCCTCACCTGTAACTTGTCACTATAGCAGCTTTGGAAAGGCAACGCATATGAAAAAATAATCATTTCCAAGCTCAACTTACCGACCAGCCTGTGACCAACCAAACTGACCTGTCCAACAATATGCGTTAAAAACAGGGGTTTAGTTGCACACATTTGCAAATAAATGCGTAAGCTAAAGAGCCCCGGCAAGGAGCCCCGTTTTCTGTGGACCTAACAATAATTTCTGTGAGTCTCCAACAATGGAAGCACATGCATTAAGATGGACAGATGTAGGCAGATAAACCTGTTATAACACCTGTCAGTTTTTTTTTTTTAACCATATGTTTCCTATTGGGGAGATTTCCTTTCACTTCCTCTCCCATAGCCAAAATAGGAAGTGATAGGAAATCCCTACCAAAAGGAAGGAAACCCTGGTTGTTGGAACTTATGTCCCTATTCGAATATTACCCCTCCATTACTGTTCTGGGGACAACCCAAAATTTGAGATTTTCTTTCACTTTCGATGATAACTTTAAACATAGGCCAGCTGCCTACCGTGATGTCAGGTCAGGACGCCAGGTCCACTTTATATGTAAATCTTCATTAAGACTTAACATGTGTCACTTTGTAAATCACAAAAAATTGTGTCAAAAGTCCAATAGATGCGATTGTTCAAAGTTGAAGACAACACCTTTAACCACCATGAAGAGTGATCAGATACAACCACCAATGAGTGAAAGACACTCCAGATCCTACTGACCCCTCATTAAAAAAAAGTCAACAAGCGCTAAACCCAGCCAAGGGCTTATAGATTCCAAACAGGTCCTCCAATCAGGCTTCTCGCTCTCCTCAATTCCATATCGTGAAGGTTAATCCTGTCCAGGAGCTCCTGGACAGGGTTAATCTCCACAATATGGATCACTCTTCATGGTGGTGGAATGTGTTGTCATCAACTTTGAACAATCACATCTTTAGGACTTTTGACACCATTTTTCGTGATTTATTTGTGGTGTTTATTTGGCACTGATTAGATCAACTTGATCGAATATTTTTTTTAATTTAAATTGTGAAGATATTACACATATTAGTTGCGCTTATACATTATTTTCTTATTCTCATTATTTCACTTTTTAGCATTTTTTTTTTCTGTTGATTTACGTGTCACTTTGTGCATTCTGCTGTGATTGTAATGACATTGATTGCCAAAGCCCTAAAGGGGCCTTTCCCCAAAATTAGACATAACCAAAAAAATTTGTTTCGTTTCATTTAGATTCAGTTTATTTGTTCAATTCGTATTCAGGATTCATATTCGGAATTCATTTTATGTCTTCTGTAAATTTTTTAAAACGTTCGAATTGATATATTTTCGAATGGAAAACGTAAGATTTATTTACTTTTTTCAATTCAAATGTGGCAAAGTGAACAAACAAAAGGAAAACCTTCATCAAATGATTACAATAACTCTTAAATCATCTTTGGCTTAACAAAAAAAGCATTATTTCGAAATGGTACTCCAATAACACACACAGTCTTTGATTTTAGAAGTATGTTTACAGTTGGAATTTGACTGGAATTCAATATAAAATTTGATTTAGATTTTCAATTCTAATTTTGTTTCGTTATTCGGAGCATTTGGTAAACTTTTGTTTATACTGAATTTTGTGTATTCAGGTATATCCGAATCTCTGAATAATGAAAAATTTGTCTGAACATTTATTTGGAACAAAATCAACCGCACATGTCTACCAAAAATGTGTTGGCTGTATCGATGCTCTTAACCATTAAGGGAGAAGTACAGCCAATGCTTGCTTGGCTGTACTCTTGTGTATCACAGGAGTGCAGTTCATTCTACACTCCTGTGACTCCTTTTCAGCAGACAACGGGCTGAAGACCACTGTTGGCTGATGTCACAGAGCCGGCCTAGGTTCAAGAAAGATTGTGACCATATGGTCAGGATCAAGCTCAGCCTCTCAGCAAGCATACTTACCACTCAGGTAAATATGATTTAAAAAAATTCCCATGCTTCTCTTTTAAATTTTTCAAAAAGTCCTCAAAGTGAGATTAATTTTTGTATCAGGTACTCCTCTGTACACATTCAAGAACATAAATATAGGGAGATTAGAGAGTGTGGAGGCATTCACATGACATTCTATTCCCCTTTTTAGATATACCAAAGGATCAGCATAATCAGCATAATCATGGTAGGTATTTATTTGTACCTTAATTATTTTAATACCGGACACTTTCACTTCCTTTAAGTCCAGGCCAATTTTTAGCTCTTAGTGCTGTCACAATTTGAATGCCAAAGAGACATTTTCTTAATTTCTGTTATACAATTTGCAAAAAAATTAATAATTCTTTCTTCACAAATTTAGGCAAAAATGAATTCTACGACATTTCTTTGGTAAAAAAAATAACCCAGAAGAGTGTATGTTAATTATTGTGTGTCAAAGTTATAGACTCTATAATCTATGGTATATACTGTATATTTGAAATTTGCTCCTTCTTGATTTACTGACATCTAATTTCTTGTTGCCCAAAAATGCCAGGACAGTACAAATACCCCTCCCCCCCCAAGATAACCCCTTTTTGGAAAGTAAACACCTCAAGGTATTTAGTAAGAGGCATGGCGAGTTTTTTGAAGTTGTAACTTTTTGTTAAAAGTTTTTGAAAGTGAAGAAAATAAATAAATGTGTTTTTTCACATCTTTTTTTACATACTGTCACTAGAGTAGTACAGTGTCCCACTTTGACTGGCGTGGCAGTGATCAGGGACAATGACAGGTGTCAGTATGTAAAAAAATGCTTTTTTTCTATTTTTTTAAAATATGTTTTCTTTGTTTTACGTTTCTTTTTTTTTTCTTTTTTTTTTCAACTTTGTCTTTGTGACACTGTGCTGCTCTGGGGATCACAATTATTTTTTACACTATGATTGCGTTTTACAGTGATGATTGCTGCATTAGCAATACTTTTTACTTTGTGAATGGCATCCATTCATGTGCCATTGTGTATTATTATGATAACTCTGATTGGCCACAGCTATCACATGGTACATTTCCACTGTGATTCACCTTGCACCATGTGATCACTATGACCAATTACAGAGATCATCATAATAGTACACAATGGTTCTGAACGAAGTCATATGTAAACAATGGATTTCGTTCAATGCCATTGTGTACTATTATGATGATCTCTGTAATTGGTCATAGTAATTACATGGTACCGGACGAATCACAGTGGAAATGTACCATGTGATAGCTGTGGCCAATCAGAGTTATCATAATAATGCACAATGGCTATGAATGAAAGCCATTGTTTACATATGACATGTGATCACTAAGATTGGTCACAGTGATCACATGGTACCAGGACCGCACACAGCAGCCTGGTACAACTATAGGTGTTCTGCTGTGTCTGGTGGACACAGTGGGTCACAGATCATGCTGCTGTGTGGCCCCTTGGGCGCGCACGAGGCACGCAACTGGGAGGATGTCATATGATGTCTATCCGTGGTTGCAGTGCTCCGCTCAGCCATGTTGTTTTAATAGTCCAGGCAGGATGTGATTAAAGCAATATTAAACACTCAGTGTTTTCTGGCTTAACACATTGAGGACAATAAAATAAACACTCCACAGTAAACTATTTGTTAAAATTCTTACCCTAGCACTTGCAGTTTACAAATTATAATGAGGGCTCCTACTCTCTCAGTGCTGCTTCCCTAAAGTTTCTGTCTTACAAAATAAAAGTTAACAGTAAACACTGCAATCTCCAGCTAGTCTGTTAGTTTAGAAAAGGCAGGGGGAAGAGGAGTGAGGAGGATGGGAGTGTCTTGCCAGGCTGTGGGGCTCTGTTTCTATTGATGCACACAGTATACGGCAACAGAACACCCTTGTGACGGTACTCACCGTCACGGGGAGTGAAAGATAGATACTTAACGGACACTGAGAATATGGTTTGCATTGATTCAAATGGGTTATGTGTTTAAAGTTATGATAATGTGTATTGTACTTTAATGTCAGAGACAGACAGTCTGTCACTGGTGGACTTTTCCTATTCTGTTAAGCCATGTCTGTCCCATTGTTAATTGTTAATGAACTCACATATTGTTTCTGTCCAGATGGCTAGATAATTAGTTCAGATTAATTCTATTTCTGTATACAATTTCCTCTGCATATTATAATGTAATCAAGCAACCCCTGACCTGTGTGTGGTAATCGGATCAGGAGGGGGGGTGTCCATGCTGTATATAAACTGTGTGCAATGTTCAATAAAGGAGAAGATTCTAGTACAAGCTAAGTTGTTGGCTAGCTTTGTATGGGGGGGGGCGGCAGGAAAATCTGATATCTATGTTCACGACTGGGAGGAAGCCGCATACTGATGGAAGTTCACAAGTACAGTGTAGTTGCAGTTCCGTTACAACCCTGAAATAGGAAACGTTGAGCATCTGTCATGTCACCAGCTTTGCCAGTTCAGGTCTGCTCTATAGGACTTTTACTGCTACAGGGCAGCACTTGTGCTCCGGATCAGCTCTTCCGGGTAAGGGGCGCACATGCTGTGATCACACACAGCAGGAGCCCAGCGGTGGGTACTGCAGACTCAATGTCTGCTGGCACCCGCAGATGATCCAGCACAGAGGCAGAATGGTGGTCTCTCTATCCAAACTGCCATTCTAACAGGAGGGAAGGCATGGATCCTGTGTCTTTGCAAAGCAGGGACATGGATCCATGTCTTCCCCTCGAAAAAACACCTCCCACACAGTAGTAAAACACAGGTTTGACACACAGTTAACCCTTTGACCGCCCCAGATGTTAACCCCTTCCCAGCCAGTGTGATTGGTACAGTGACAGTGCATGTTTTTAGCATTGATCCCTGTATTAGTGTCGCTGGTCCTCAAAAAGTGTCAAAAGTGTAAGTTACTGTCTGAATGTCTGCCACAATATCGCAGTCCCACTATAATTCTCTGATCGCCGCCATTACTAGTAATAAAAATATAAATAATTAAAAATATCCCTTTATTGGAAAAAAAAAATCTCATAGTTGGTAGATGGCAACGCTATAACTTTTGCGCAATCCAATCAACATATGCTTATTTTTTTTATTTATTTTTTTTAACCAAAATTATGTAGCAGAATACATTTGATTTTTTAAAAAAATTTTTTGGATATATTTTATAGCAGAAAGTCAAATTTATATATATATATATATATATATATATATATTTTTTTTTTTTTTTTTAAACTTGTCATAGGGCAAAAAATAAAAAGCGCAGAGGTGATCAAATATCACCAAAAGAATGCGCTATTTGTGGGGAAAAAAAGGACATACACTTTATTTGAATCATATTGCAGAAAATGGCCTGGTCATGAAGGGGGGTAAATCTTCTGGAGGACAAGTGGTAAAATTGTAACATAGGCAAGGAAAAAAAGACAAGAATGGTGTAAACTCAGTTTGTGATTAAATCAGCAGCTAGAAATGCTTAAAAACTGAAAGTTTAAATTCATCTTTAAAGGAAATCGGTGATGATAGAAGTATGGGTGCTGCAACTGCACTGACGTGGAATAAACCTGAAGCCAATAGACTGGGCACTTGTGGCTTTTATTATCTTATTTGCTGAATCTGAGCCTATGAAAGTGTATGCTGCTCTGCTCCCTAGTTAGGAATGTTCCGTGTTCATACAGTATATAAAAATTGTCAGAGTCATGTAACATGAGGCTAAAGCCCTCTCCCAGAAGCACGGTGAATAACCTGCTGATTCTGCATACAATAGGCTCAATTCATGAAACTCTACTCAAGGACAGGGAGTTAATTCAGCTACGTGACTGCCATTTTTAAATCTGATTTGAGAACAAGAGTGACTTTTTGGAGTATAAGGATTTAGATTTATTTTAGCTTCATGTATTCAGCCTATTTAAAATAGAAATGTATGACTGGCCCTTTTCAATAGTATCAGCTATAACATCATTTTCATTTCCAATAACATCACCAACATAACAGTATCCACAGTGATCCATTAGAATGCACCTTTTATTAAATGAGCCTTCAAAACTCTGATTAAAGGTTTGCAAAGGTGACTTTTAGCAAAATGAATGCTAAAAGCATCAGCTTTTCACTAGTTGATTTTAGTAATTCCCTTGAATTGCCTGCTAAGTGTACAACCAATACACAATTATACGATGTGGAATCAGTTACAGAATACTAAACCTCACATTCACCTCTCTCACTTTTTTTTAGCTGTAGCAAATTTGTTCTGCATTTTCATAGATGTTAGCTGCTCCTGACCACAGGAGACAATGCCGGGGTTTCAGGAATTTTTACGAGGCACATTGGCGATGAAAATGTCCATGGTTATCAGTAGGGATGATCGAACGGTTCGGGTCCACCATCGGTTCGGCCCGAACATTGGGTGTTCGAGGTTCGGCCGAATTTAGAACTTTTTGCCCAAAAAGTTCGGAATTCGGCAACCAGAACCGCCCAAAATGCAATGCTTCAGGAAATGGGCTTTAAAAGCCCGTGATTGGACCAGAACCATTAGCAAAAGCCAATTGAGGGGGCAGGAGAATGCTAGGAATGTGATTGGAGTGACTAGGGGGTCCCTAGACCAATCATTAGTGAATACGCCCCCCAGTATATAAGATCGCCCCCACCATATTCCCAGCATTGTTATACTGGACATGGAAGAGAGTGGAAGCAGTTCTGTTAATTTTACTTTAAAAGTGTCATTTAGCTATTTTTAGTGTGAGGAAAGGGATATCTAGTGTAGTTAGAGTGCTCCTTTACACTTAAGTTAGCTTCAAAAATTTAGTTTCTGTAGGGAAAGTGTTAAGTGTCAGGGGACCGTAGTGTAGTGTAGGGTTAACTGACAGTGACTGCTATGGCAGGGTGACAAAACCCTTCCATAGCAGGGTGACCGCTATAGAGAAATGATCATTTCTCTGAATTGCTTCGGGACAGGAATATGGCTTCTCACCAGCCAAGCATTTTTTATGCTGCAGGGGCTGCCACTGCCAGTGTTTTTTTGAGGACATGTTTGATGTCAGACATGACATCTGAACATGTGTATAGGGGGTATATATAGACATATATGTCTGAATATATACCCCTAGACATATATAGGTGTGATAGTAGCAGAAATAAATGCTTGCGCTAATGAAATCATTTACAGTAATATATTTCTGCTACTATCACACCTATATATGTCTAGGGGTATATATTCAGACATATATGTCTATATATACCCCCTATACACATGTTCAGATGTTTTGCCTGCCTCAAAAGAACCCCAAAAAATGCCAAAAAAAACGCTAGCGTCAAAAAAAAAATGCCCAGGTGTGTTTTTGCTGGCATTTTTTGGGGGGTTTTGGAGGCAGGCAAAACATCAGAACTTGTGCACAGTACCACTATACACAAGTTCAGATGTTTTGCCTGCCTCAAAAGAACCCCAAAAAATGCCAAAAAAAACGCTAGCGTCAAAAAAAAAAATGCCCAGATGTGTTTTTGCTGGCATTTTTTGGGGGGTTTTGGAGGCAGGCCAAACATCAGAACTTGTGCACAGTACCACTATACACAAGTTCAGATGTTTTTCCTGACTGCAAAGAACCCAAAAAAATGCCTTCTATTAAACCGGCAAGGTGTTACAGCAGAGAAGCCATATTCCTGTGCTTAAAGTTTTCTAATACAAACGATCTTTTTTTTTATGGTTCTGGACATGCTACAGAGCTGAAACTTCACATGTACACTTTTTAGACCCCCCAGATCTGAAATCCAAAGTAAAAATCAAAAAATCTCTTTTTTTTTTTTTAATTTTTCAATAATTGGCTTTTTTATCAAAAATGACAATTTTTAAGAACTTTTTTTTGTGTGATTAATAGTTAATGGGGCATGACCCAGAACCCTAGGCACTTTTTAGGGGCATTTATTGGGTTTTGGGGCTTCAAAATGGTGTTTTTTGATTACCGAAGTTCGGGTCCCATTGATTTCAATGGGGTTCTGAAATCCGAACCGAACTTTCGTGAAGTTCGGGTGTTCTGGTCGAACCGAACTTTTCAAAAGTTCGATCATCCCTAGTTATCAGTACAGACCAATTATATTACACTTTGTCTACACCACATACCGTATTTATCGGCCTATAACACACACCCTTATTTTAAGAAGGAAGTTTCAGAAAAAAATCCTAAATTTTAAATAAAGCAGTTTGAAGCAAAATAAGGGTAGCTCAGAATGTTTGTTTTATTATACACATGCAGCCTCAACAGTGCCAGTGCTCATCAATGCAGCCTCACCAGTGCTGATCAATGCAGCCTCACCAGTGCCCATCAATGCAGCCTAACCAGTGCCTATCAATGCAGCCTCACCAGTGCCCATCAATGCAGCCTCACCAGTGCCCATCAATGCAGCCTCAACAGTGCCTATCAATGCAGTCTCACCAGTGTCCATCAATGCAGCCTTACCAGTGCCCATAAATGCAGCCTCACCAGTGCCTATGAATGCAGCCTGATCTGTGCCCATGAATGCAGCCTAACCAGTGTCCATGAATACAGCCTCATCAGTGCCCATGTATGCAGCCTCACCAGTGCCCATGAATGCAACATTACCAATGCTCCTCAATGCAGCCTCACCAGTGTCCATCAATGCAGTTTTACCAGTGCCCATCAATGCAGCCTCACCAGTGTCCATTAATACAGCCTCACCAGTGCCCTTGTATGCAGCCTCACCAGTGCCCATGAATGCAGTCTTACCAGTGCCCCTCAATGCAGCCTCACCAGTGTCCATCAATGCAGTTTCACCAGTGCCCATCAATGCAGCCTCACCAGTGCCCATCAATGCAGCCTCAACAGTGCCTATCAATGCAGTCTCACCAGTGTCCATCAATGCAGCCTTACCAGTGCCCATAAATGCAGCCTCACCAGTGCCTATGAATGCAGCCTGATCTGTGCCCATGAATGCAGCCTAACCAGTGTCCATGAATTCAGCCTCACCAGTGTTCATGAATACAGCCTCATCAGTGCCCATGTATGCAGCCTCACCAGTGCCCATGAATGCAACATTACCAATGCCCCTCAATGCAGCCTCACCAGTGTCCATCAATGCAGTTTTACCAGTGCCCATCAATGCAGCCTGATCAGTGCCCATCAGCACAACCTCACTAGTGTCAATCAGTGGGTGGAGAGGAGAGCAGCCGGATTACACAAATTTGTTTTGCATTTTCATAGATGTTAGCTGCTCCTGACCACAGGAGACAATGCCTGGGTTTCAGATTTTTTTACGAGACACATTGGCAATGGAAATGTCCATGGTTATCAGTACAGACCAATTATATTCCACTTTGTCTACACCACATGCCGTATTTATCGGCCTATAACACGCACCCTAATTTTAAGAGGGAAGTTTCAGAAAAAAATCCTAAATTTTAAGTAAAGAACTTTGAAGCAAAATAAGGGTAGCTCAAAATGTTTGTTTTATTAATCAAATGCAGCCTCACCAGTGCCCATCAATGCAGCCTCACCAGTGTCTATCAATGCAGTCTCACCAGTGCCTATCAATGCAGCCACTGCAGTGCCTATCAATGCAGCCTGAACAGTGCCCACCAATGCAGCCTCACCAGTGACTATCAATGCAGCCTCACCAGTGCCCATCAATGAAGCCTCACCAGTGCCCATCAATGAAGCCTCACTAGTGCCCATCAATGAAGCCTCACTAGTGCCCATCAATGAAGCCTCACTAGTGCCCATCAATGCAGCTTTACCAGTGTCCATCAATGCAGCCTCACCAGTGCCTATCAATGCAGTCTCACCAGTGTCCATCAATGCAGCCTGATCATTGTCCATCAATGCAGCCTTACCAGTGTCCATCAATGCAGCCTTACCAGTGCCCATAAATGATGCTTAACCAGTGCCTATGAATGCAGCCTGATCTGTGTCCATGAACTCAGCCTCACCAGTGTCCATGAATGCAGCCTCACCAGTGTCCATGAATACAGCCTCAGCAGTGCCCATGTATGCAGCCTGGCAGCCTGTTTGTATTAAAAGGAAACAGAAAGTAAGTTCTTACCACAGCAAGGTTCCCATGCAGGGTTTCTTCTTCAGCAAGCACAACTAATGAAAAATCCTAAACCACTTGGCTTCCACTCACAAAAATGGACAGCGAAGTCTTCAGCTAGTCTGTAAGTTTGGAGAAGGCAGGGAGCAGGAGGAGTGAGGAGGATGGGGGAGTCTTGTCACCCTAGGCTATGGGGCTGTGTGTTTCCATTGATACACACAGTACAGGGAGACACAACTCCCTGAAATAGGAAACCTGGAGTGGCTGTCATGGCACCAGCTTAAACTATAACATAGACAAGAACTAAAAGACAAGAATGGTGCATACCCAATATGTGATTAAATCAGCATCTGAAAATGCTAAGAAACTGAGTGTTTAAATTAGGGATCTCAAAATACGGCCCTCCAGCTGTTGCAGAACTACATGTCCCATTAGGCATTGTAAAACTCTGACATTCACACACATGATAAGTAATGATGGGATTTGTAGTTCCTGAACAACTGGAGGGCCATAGTTTGGAGACCCCTGGTTTAAATCCAACTTTAAAGTAAACCTGTGATGATAGAAGTATGGGTGCTGCAACTAAACTAAGGTGGAATAAACCTGAAAGTGTAGACTGAGCACTTGTGGCTTTTATTATCATTCACTAATGAAAAATCAGTGCAACTTCACTAGCAAAGTGCACAGCCTGTTTGCCTCCTAGGCTCACTCAACCTTGGTTGCAGTATTTGGCCTCACGGGCCCACTCCTGGCTCAAAAATATGGTTCTCCAGCACCCCAGGTTTCCCCACTTCTCAAGAACACAAATATGGTTCTCCAGCCACTCCAACCCCCTCTGTGGATCTCTAGTCACCTCAGCTTTCGTTATCTCTCCAGACCCACATAGCTGTCCTGACTCTACCAGTCCTATGGGCAAGAAGTTCCCTCAACATAGGGTCACATCTCCTGAGCAGGTCACCCCTTCTTGCTGTAGCACACCGCCATCTTCACACACCTCCTGTGTCTCTGAATGGCAGCAACTGCCCTGAGCTATGCTTGGATCTGGTTTATAACAATCCTGACCACCTGTGCACTCACACAGGCTGTAGGCAACTAGCAAAGCCTGGGCACAAGCCTGAAGGCTCCATCCCACCCAATACTCTTTGGAACCTTCAAGCTTTCAACCCTGATCTAGAGTTACCAATTCCAGAGAAAACGTAAGACACAGTTTTCTCTGCTCATAAAACATCTGCTGGCACTTCTTAACCATTAAGCCCCGGAATATTTTACCCCCTTCCTGACCAGGGGGTTTTTTGCAATTTTTTACTGCGTGACTTTAACGGACAATTGCGCGGTCGTGCAACGCTGTACCTAAACTAATTTGACGTCCTTTTTTTCCCACTAACAGAGCTTTCTTTTGGTGGTATTTGATCACCTGTGCGATTTTTTGATCATGCGCTATAAACAAAAAAAGAGCGTAAATTTTGCAAAAATAACAATATTTTTCACTTTTTTTTATATGAAATTCCCCCAAAAAAATGTAAAAATCAAAATTTTTTAACATTTTCGGCCAATTTGTTTTATGCTACATATGTTTGGTTAACAAAAGTTATCGCGTTTACTAACAAAGGAAAAGATTTTTGTCATTTTTGACCCTTGACTGACATTTTTTACACTTTTGGGGGTACCAGTGACATTACTGCAGTAATCAGTGCTATACATATGCACTGTTACTGTAAAAATGACACTGGCAGGGAAGGGGTTAACTGTATTGGAGAGGGAGGGGTTAAGTGTGTCCTAGGGGCGTGTTTCTAACTGTGATGGGACAGGTCTCCTATTGTAAAAACAGAGATCAACGGTTCTACATAGTAGAACCATCTGATCTCCGTTTTTACACAGGGGAGAATGACAGGTGGCTTGTTACATAAGCCGCCCGCCTTTCTCCCGCTCTACCGACGATCGTAGTGTGACCGGCGGACATCGGGTCCGCCGGTCACACGCCCGGACTCCTCTGTGAACGAGCCGAGGCGGGCGCGCGCCTCAGCGGGCGCACGCTCACCCGCTATTGGCTCAAAACCCAGTGACAGGCTAGCGACGTAGATCTACATCACTCTGCCTGGCCGGGGCTCACTGCCGCAGTAAATATACTGTGCGCAGTCGGCAAGCGGTTAAACTGACTTCTTAAGAGTCCTGTGACCTTTTTAAACCCATTGGTGGGGGTTTTCAATGTCACATCATGCAAACAGCTAAATACATGATAGAAATGCATATGTGAACTGTGTTAATTTCCAGAAGATTTGTAATTGTGTTCAGTTTTGTATTCTGATTGCCGCCATTACTATAAAAAAAAAACATAAATATATCCCATAGTTGTTGTACCCCTATACAAAACTACTTATTTGTCTCGGGGATGCCCTAGGACATTTGAGAAGGTCTGGCACTTGTGGACAGATTCGGAGTGTACAAGAGATGATCAGGAGTCCACAGACTGAATTCATTCCCCCCGATAAGGTTTAGTTTACGATATGAACAAATTTACTCCTCTGCAGGGACTCTCATTACATTTGTTCAGGTAGGATTCTAAACATAAGTTAATATTCTTCCAATACATTATCCTGATGGTTGAGAGGGAACAGAAATCTCCTTATATTTCATCAACCCTTGCAGTGATTGACAGAGCGAGGTGTATGGAAGGTGCGTTGTTTCTTTCCCCCCTTTTTTGGGGGGTTTTATGATAGGAGGAGTTATTAGTAATTCTATGTTTTATGTATTAGCCAGGCAATGCCAAAGGCTATGTTTTGTACCTATACATTTCAACTTTTCATCAAAAAGAAATGAAAAATAATATATATATCCCATAGTTTGTAGACTTTTGTGCAAACCAATCAATATACGCTTATTGGGATTTTTTTTTACCAAAAATATGTAGCTGAATACATATTAGCCTAAATTGATGAATACATTTTAAATTTTTTTTTTATTATTGTTGGATATGTTTTATAGCAGAAAATAAAAAATATTGTTTTTATTTTTTTCCAAAATATCTTTATTGAGGATTAACATGAAAAAGAAACTAACATACAGCAAATTCACAATAACGTCTGTGTTAACAGGAGTGAAGAGGCTTCAAATAGTTTTTTTATTTTTTCAAAATTGTTGTTCTTTTTTTGTTTATAGCGCAAAAAAATAAAAACCGCAGACCTCAACAAGATCAAATGCCACCAAAAGAAAGCTCTCTTTATGGAAAATAAAGTACATACATTTTATTTGGGTACAGCGTCGCACGACCGCGCAATTGTCAGTTAAAATTACGCAATGCCGTATTGCAAAAATGGCCTGGTCATAAAGGGGGGGTAAAACTTCCGCAGCTGAAGTGGTTGAAATTCAGATTTTTTTTTTTTTTTACTAAAGTACAAACTGAAAACAAAGCAGGACGTATTCCTAAAAAGTTTTACAATATGCGCTTGCAGTCTGTGGAAACATAAGCAGCTAGCAGAAACAACATGTCAGCAAGCCTGTTATCAAAATCTGCTAGTCCTAGAACAGATTGCACATGCTTCATGCCAACAGGAATAATACAGTTTGCAATGCAGAATCTAAGGAAATACAATTTGCTGAAAACTTTACAATATTCTCTACTTTGTTAACAGATCTCTGCACAAGAAGGAACCAAGCTCCAGGGAATTGGAAAGGATGTTAAGCTTAATTTAATTGTGGGCCACATCAGCAGTATGGTTGCCCTCAAAGGGCTGGTTGTATCTGTTAGACTAGATGTCCAGAGCAACTCCCCATGTACATCCAATGTCAAGAGCCCCCCTCTCCCCCCCCCCCAAATCAGAAGTCAAGAGTCCCCCACCCTCCCTTACATCACTGTGCACCTCCTTTACCTTGTGCTGCTGCCGGAAAGAAGCTGGGGGCGGAGCTGGGAAGCAGAAAGCGCAGGGTCTGTAGGAGGACCAGAGGAGGGCTGGAGTCAGCTGGGGGTGGAGCTGGGAAGTAGAAGGTACAGGGTCTGGAGGAGGACCAGAGGAGGGCGAGAGTCAGTTGAATGCTAAGACCAGGGGAGATGGAGACGAAGGGGTGCTTCAGCTGCACAGAGAGGTGCAGGATCTGTAAGAGATGTTCTGTCCTCCACTCTGCTGCGACTGCTGGAACAAGATGGAGGCGTAGACAAGGGGGGCACTGCAGCTGCAGGAGAGGTGTGAGGGCCACACACAATGTTCTGGAGGGATTCGGGCCCTCAGGCCTTGTGTTTGACACATGTGATTAGGGGGAACCAGTCACAACAGCTGTTACCTATCACAGTCAAGGCTACTCTTTAGTTCAATAGGCAGCTATTGCCCATTTCTACAAAGCAGTGCTAATCCCAGAGCAGGTACAGGCAGAAATATGCTTTACACCAGAGCTAGCACTCTTTCAGAGTTAAGCTGGCCATATGCTGTTGGTTTTTTTCTAATTCAGCCAGCAGGCTTTACAAGATTCCATTCAGCTCAGCACCAGTACCAGACATCGCTACCTTCTTTGGTTTCAAGAACATTTCTTGTGGGACAACAAGGAAATGCATTGATTTCACAGCTCAACCAGAAACATTTTAGTTAAGGGTTAGGTGAATGTGATAAGAATGTGAAGTGAATGCAACCTTTCTTCTAAAGAAAAGATTTGTTTGTGAATGTCAGGGAATGGGTGGATCTTTGACTAATCTTGGTCAGATCTTGGGTGAATTTTCAATAATTTAGCTTGATAAATAAGATGCATGGGCAACAAAGATGTTTGGGCAAATGGCAAGCAAAATGAGCATTGAATCTTTAAATAGAGCCTAAATGTTCAATGTTAAAAAATATTCAGTTTGATGTGTGCTAGAACCTGGTTGTAAATGCTCCTGAGCTGGGGTCTTCAAAGTGTGGCCCTGGGGCCATGTGTGGCCCTTTGTCTGCCTTTATCTGGCTCTTGGGGCAGTATTTATCCCACTGAAACAAGACACTATTCTGCTCACTGACACCCTAAAAATAATAACAGTGGGGCACTATTCCTCCTACTGACACCAAGAATGGGGCACTAATACTCCCAATAATACCAAAGATGGGGCACTGTACACTCCCACTGATGCCAGGCAAATTTCTATTCCTGCTGGCCACAGTCCCCTCTTAAGTCTGCAGCACAATAAACTGGCCCTTTGTTTGGAAGGTTTGGTGACCCCCGATCTAGAGTGTGCTTTTTGAGCACCCTGTTTTTTTGGCTTGGGACACCTGCAGGTAAAGGGCAAGACCACAAAGGATCAATTTTAAGGATGTGCAACATAAAAGGGGGAAGAGACAGGGATAAGAAAAACATGGGGGAGAAGAAACAGTCTCAGCCACTTTGTGTTAAGCTACAAGCAGCACAGCAAGACTTTTTATGACCCCACCAATGCCCCGATTGCCCCTTGTTGAGATGTAAATACAAACCATCAATAGAAACAAAGTTGCACTGATAACAATATTTGCATGAAGATTATCTTTTTACATGCATTAGAAGACTATGCATTCCTATTGAAGTGTATCTAGTCCCAAAGGGAAAAAATAGTATATTGCTGCTACCCTGTCTTTAGATGTTCACCTGGTGGTTCTGTCAGTACTGTGGTTGATTGACTAAAACATGGGAGTGCAAAACTGGTGCACCTGTGCATAGAGACTAATCAGCTTTTAGGTTTTATTTTCAAAGCTTAAGGCCCCTTTCACGCTATCAGTCCGTCGAACGGATTCCTTTTTTCTCATCGGGGGATCGAGCCGCCGATCCCCCGCTGAGCAGGAGGATGACAGCTGTGTCTCCGCGCTGTGTGTGGAGACACAGCTGTCAGTTCCCCATGCATCTCTATGGGTGAAATCGGATGGGAACGGAGTGTCGGTCCGTTTTCATCCAATCCCATCCGATCTGATCCGCTGGACGGATGGAAAATAGGGTTTCCAACCGTCCAGATTTGACGGATCGGATCGGGTCGGATGTCAGCGGACATGTCTCTGCTGCCATCCGATGCCCCATAGGAATGCATGGGGGGACCGTTCAGATCCGCCAAAAAAATGAACAGGCGGATCTGAACGGTCCGCCTGTGTGAAAGGGGCCTTACTGAACAAGCTGAAGTTAGAAGCTGATTGGCTACCATTCACAGCTCTACCATATTTTGCACTCTCCAGTTTTAGTAAATCAACCCCAAAATTACGCTCACTTACCCTACTGTATTAGGACAACATAAACAATACAGGAATACTGAAACCTTCACCTCTCTTCTTCTCTTTACCATAGATTTTTAGAGAGTATGCAGCATGCAGAGTATGTAGAGTTCTAGAGGCCTTAGAACAATGTAACTAATAAAAGTCATATGCAAAGAACGCAGCTGACAAGATTTCTGCCCAGATCAACAACTATTTTTATTTTATTTTATCAGCATTTTTTAAATGGATTTAATAAAATTGTATATTTAAAACTAAAACTTTTTTCTATCTCTTTTTCATTCAAGAGATTTACCTTCACTTCCTGTCAGGTAAAACAACAGGAGGTGAAAATAGGTGACCCCAACGTAAGGTTTACCTCCTTGTAAAAAGTTATCACAGAAACAAGTTCCTTCATTGAAAAATTTACCCACTATTCCCGTTCTAGTGGCAACTCACAATATTATATTGTCCTTACTTTGGATTCCATTAATGTTGATCATCAGGCCAAAAATAGAGAGAAAACCAACCAGGGGTTAAAACCTTAAATAAATATTTTTTTTACGTTTAGTTATACCTTAAGACATGCTTTTTCAACCAGAATTCCCAGCCATCCTGGGGTGCCTTCAGGTTTCTTCAGGCATGCCTTGGCAAAATGCCTTAAAATTGACCAAAAATTGTATACAAGTCAGTGAGTGGATGAAGCCTGCCTTTGCAGAGGGCAGGTTACACAAAGGCTTTTTTGCATATTATTACAACCTTCTAGCCACCAGCGTCCTAACAACCAATGATGTAATTGGTTGATATAGAGCAGTGATGGTGAACCTTGGCACCCCAGATGTTTTGGAACTACATTTCCCATGATGCTCAACTACACTGGAGAGAGTGCATGAGCATCATGGGAAATATAGTTCCAAAATATCTGGGGTGCCAACAAGGTTCACCATCACTGATATAGAGGATGTCAGGCACCTGCAAAGCTTCCTTGTTTGCCCCTCCCCTGCCCCTGTATGTCAGCACTGGGGGTCACATTAGATTAATACATGAGGAAAACTGAGGCAGAGGAGAAACGAGAAATGTTGGAATACTATTTTCTTTGTAAGAATAAATATCCTCTAATGTTGGGTGACCTATGTATATGGATGCTACTAAATTATTAGTTTAGTTTTTTTACATTTTAGAATGGGTGCCTCAAGATTGGGTAGAATTTTAAAGAGTGGCTTGACTGAGAAAAAGTTGAAAAAAGGTTGAGAAACACTGCTTTAAGGGCCCTTTCACACGGGCGTTCCGCATGTCCGCAAATCATCCTATTTTTTTGCGGATGATATACGGACATAATGCATGTCAATGGCATTGCGGATGTCAGCGGATGACCATCCGCTGACATCCGATTTTCATCCTTTCAGTTCTGTTCAGTTTTTTGGAACGGAACAGAACCCTATTTTTGTTACGTTTAAAAAACGGAACGGATACAAAATCGGATGTCAGCGGTGTCATCCGCTGACATCCGCAATGCCCATTGACTTACATTATGTCCGTATATCATCTGCAAACGGATGGGATGATATGCGGACTTACGGAGCGGATGACACAAATGTCATCCGCTCCGTGAAAAAAAAGTGCCGGAGCGGATCGCAATGCAGTCCGCTCCATGTGAAAGAGCCCTAAGAGACCAAAAAATGAACAAATATGAAAAGTTCATAGTTATGGTTTACATACTGTATCTCTTACACCTAGGATCAATTGGCCAATTTCCCAAGCTATAGGCGATTGAGACTGGCATCACTAAAATATTGGACCCTTTGGTAGATATTTTGCATGGCTTTGTTGTTAAAATAACCTTTTTGCATAGTGATAAGACTGTAGGCAAATAAAGAAATGCCAACGGTACACATCGATTGTCATCGTTTAACTGCATTTTGGAAAAGTTGAGCTAAAGCTCTTTTGGCCCTATTTCTCCTTTGGATCACAACAGTGCAGTCAGCTCTGCACTCCTGTGACCCAGATCCAGCTGATAGTAGGAAAAAGTCATCATTCAACCAGTCCAGGCTCTGGAGATATCCTGACTTTTATGTTGGGATCCACCCAGATGCCTTGACCAGCAGCTGGTTAAACCTCTGAGAACCTGAGCCACCTGCTCCCATACCCCCTCCTGCACACAGCCTGGTGTGCCAGTGAACGTTGGAGGGACAGAGCAGAGAGCCCATGACTGACAGTCACAGAAGTCAGAGAACTGAGTGATCAGTAGTCTTTGATCGCTTAGTTCTTGGTCTTAGAGACAGCGAGGGACACAGCCTGGTGCTCCAGTGAACGTTGGAGGGACAGAGCAGAGAGCCGGCGACTGAGAGTCACCGGCTCTCTTCTCACAGAAGTCTGAGAATTAAGTGATCAGTGGTCTTTGATCGGTTAGCTCTTGGTCTTAGAGGCAGCGGGGGACACAGCCTGGTGCTCCAGTGAACGTTGGAGGGACAGAGCAGAGAGCCCATGACTGACAGTCACGGGCTCTCTGCTCACAGAAGTCAGAGAACTGAGTGATCAGTAGTCTTTGATTGCTTAGTTCTTGGTCTTAGAGGCAGCAGGGGACACAGCCTGGTGCTCCAGTGAACGTTGGAGGGACAGAGCAGAGAGCCGGCGACTGACAGTCACCAGCTCTCTTTTCACAGAAGTCTGAGAATTAAGTGATCAGTAGTCTTTGATCGCTTAGTTCTTGGTTTTAGAGACAGCGAGGGACACAGCCTGGTGCTCCAGTGAACGTTGGAGGGACAGAGCAGAGAGCCCATGACTGACAGTCATGGGCTCTCTGCTCACAGAAGTCAGAGAACTGAGTGATCAGTAGTCTTTGATCGCTTAGTTATTGGTCTTAGAGACAGCGAGGGACACAGCCTGGTGCTCCAGTGAACGTTGGAGGGACAGAGCAGAGAGCCGGTGACTGAAAGTCACGGGCTCTCTTCTCACAGAAGTCTGAGAATTGAGTGATCAGTGGTGTTTGATCGGTTAGCTCTTGGTCTTAGAGGCAGTGTGGGGACATATGCAACATCAAACAGATGCTGCATCCACCTAGGTTAGTATGGCAGTTTTTTTTTTTTATATTTCCGCACTTCTTCTTTAAGCAGCTGGTAATTCTAAGCCATGAACACTCCGATACTGAACCATTACCAACACTCGGGGCATGCTTATACAGCATATTTCAATCAAATTAAAATCCTTTTTTATATAAACAGTCATGGGCATCTACAGTACATTATAAACCACTTTTTGCAAGTCATTGTACATCACAGCCAATTCATTCCCCTCAATGACCCAATCTAGAACCTTTTGGCCTTCTTTTGGAAAAAAAAAACCTAAATAAATGTTTCCTTTGGCCGTGTGCTGAAGTAGAACTTGTTTGTGAGTTCAATTACAATCCCTAGCAGTTAAGATATAGCTGCTGTACCATAATCTAAAATAAATTGCTTTTCGCATGGAGCTATGTCAGCTTTTGAACAGAAACATTCCCGAGACCTTTTTCTTTCACTCTATTTGAATTTCAAACGCTGAACAAAAGCTGTTGCTGAGCTTAAATCTCCTTCCTGAAAGGTTTCTGCGGTAAAGCTGCAAGTATTTGTTTCAGAACAATTGTTGCCTTGTCTTGAAAGGCTGGTTCAGTTTTCAGGTTGAAGGAAAAGGTTTTAAAATAGGAAAACATAGACTATGCGCAAGTCCATATCCTCTATTTTTCAAAATTGAGATGGTACATAACATTCCATTCTAGATCCATCATCCCTACTACTCCAACTCTAGAGTATTATTCCCATCACGTGTCTAGTTTTCAGTACACAGTCCAAATAGAAGCTGCACTCACTGTACTAGATCATGTTTTTAATCCTTCTTTAACCACTTTCCGAGCAGCTTATACTGCGGCAGGTCGGCTCTATTACGCGAAACAATAACCTGTACATCGCTTCATGTAATAGATAGTGGGGGTGCACACCGTTGGAGGCACGCACCGATTGGCCAGGGGGGAGCCAATCAGCAGGTCCGGCGGACAACCGCGATTGCTCCCCATGGAGACAGAATGGCGGTCTGCCTATGTAAACAAGATGGACTGCTGTTCTCTCAGAAATGAAAACAGGGGTCCTGTGTTCCTCCTATTTAGGGACACAGGTCTCTGTGTTCATCCAGTGAGTTAATCCCCCACACAGTTAGAAAGCACTCCTTAGGAGCAAACTTAACCCTTTGATCGCCCCTAGTGTTAACTCCTTCCCTGCCAGTGTCATTAGTACAGTAACAGTGCATATTTTTAGCCCTGATTACTGTAGTAATATCACTGGTCCCCTCAAAAGTGTCAGTTAGGTGTCCTATCTGTCCACCACAATGTCGCAGTCCCACTAAAAATCGCTGATCGCCGCCATTACTGGTAAAAAAAAAAAAAATAAATAAAAATGACATAAATCTGTCCCCTAGTTTGTAGACGCGATAACTTTTGCGCAAACCAATCAATATACACTTATTGGGATTTTTTTTTAATCAAAAATATGTGAATACATATTGGCTTAAATTGATGAAAAAAAATTAGATTTTTACATTTTTTTTATTGGGAATGTTTTTTTGAAGAAAGTAAAAAATATGTTTTTTTTTTTTTTTGTCAGAATTGTCGCTCTTTTCTTGTTTATAGCGCAAAAAATAAAAATCGCAGAGGTGATCAAATACCACCAAAAGAAAGCTCTATTTGTGGGGGAAAAAGAGCATCAATTTTATTTGGGTACGGCATGGCATGACTAAGCAATTGTCAGTTAAAATAACACAGTGCTGTATCGCAAAAAATAGCCTGGTCATTAAAGGGGTAAAACCTTTCCGGTCCTTAAGTGGTTAAGTGAGGCTTCACCAAATCGGGAAGAAACAAACATTGGTCACATGAAGAAACCCAAATGGTCCAAACTGAGAAAATTCCATACACTACAAAGGAAGCTTCAGGGTTGTCTGAAAAGCAAACATAGAATAATCGTACATATTATAACAGTATGATGGATGGTACAAAAACAGTCATATTTGACCCACTGTGGTCAATGAAGTCACTCAAATTTTAGGGAGGTTTAGAGAAGTAGCACTTGATCTTTTAATGATGGTGCTTAATAATAATAATAAAAGGCAGTTGATCTGCATTTTTATTGATCCCCAACCACCCAACTAAACAGTGCCATGACAGCTGGAGGAGGTAGTACATAGAAATGATGAAGCATGTCACGTTTGACAGGCAGTACCACCTCCAAACTAGAACAAGGGATCCACCACAAATGGGTGCTTGTATAAACAATCCTAGCATCAGTTTACAGCAACAGACATTCAATATGCTTGTCCAAGTGCTTGTTTTTTTTTTTTTTACTTTATTTAAGTTACAATTTTAAAGTGGTAGTAAAGTCTTTTTTTGAACGTGTACCTACAGGTAAGCCTATAATAAGGCTTTACCTGTAGGTACCTTTAATATCTTCTAAACTGGCTGTGTTTAGGATATATTCCCAATGGATGCAGCCCATGACATCACCAGCGCATTCGTTCTAAAGCGCATACTGTACCGGTCCTTTAAAGCTCCGTGCTGCAGCCAATGGCTCCCACATGCATGCGTGGAAGTAATGTCATTGCGGCTTTGTTCACTCATACAGCCAAAGCACGTGAACTCGGAAAAGAGACCGGATAAAGATGGAAGCCCTGTCAGCGGTAACAGCGTACCACTGGAGGTCTTCATGCAAAGATAAGTATTTTATGATGTGCAAGTATGGGATGCAAACTAGCACATTATGCTATTGCCTTTGCAGGGAATTTTTTTTTTTTTTTTGCCAGCCGCAGTATACTACTGCTTTAACACATTCAAATCTGCATAATTTTATCTTAATGCACAGTGCCATAGACACTTTATGAGAATGAGCCCTGTAAAAAAAACAAGGCTTTTTTCCTTGTCTTTGCATTGGCACTGCTTTGGGCAATGCTGCCCAGCACAGCCCAGAGGAGCTGGTGCAAACAAGCCTTTAGCTAGAAAGCACTTAATCTGTTTTCACATTTATTCTTATTTTGCAAAATTCACATTTTTAATGTAGTCACACTGCTGAAAGCAGGTGCGTCTATTTAAATGTAGTGGTGCTAATCATTAGTCAGCCTAACTGACTTGATAGCTTTCTTAGATTTCTCCTAGGATCTGGCTACTGTTAGTTTCCATCTGCTGCTAGTAGGTGTCACTAGTGCCTCTTGCAATAGTATGGAAGCTGCACTAATCAGAGCTAAGAATATTTATCTTTTCCTGGCCAACTACTAGGAGGTTTATTGCCAGTGGTGCATGCAGGGAGAGGGTATAAATATTCAACTATTCAGGGAGGAACCTTGGAAGGTCAGTTCTCTCCTGGGCCTCATGCCTAGGGGTATTGAATCATTTCGGCCTGCTGCCTGAGAGGGTAACCATGCGACTGGGCAGAGGCCTGGGTTTAAGGCCAAGTTTGTGTATTCTGGGGATTGAGGAGCCATGGACATGTCTTGAGGAGCCAGAGAAGCTTGGATTGGTAGCTTGGACCTCACTGGAGTATGGTGTCTTCTCTTCAGAGTGTTGGTAGCCGAATTAACACCTCCGTCTGTGAAGACGGTAAGTATTTTTGTTTAATTTTTCTGGAGTCTAGTAGTTAGTTAATGAGTATACTTTACACTTACATTATTTTCCTTTTGATTGAGAGTCAATAAACTTCTTTGGTTTGCATCCAAAAGTGACTGGTGTCCGTCTATGCAAATTGCTCCTCTATTGCCGAGGATTACACCCTGTGCTAACCCATCCTGTGCCTTGGGGGCCCACCAGTCTCTGGAAATCAGCGAGGTGCTCACTGATTTGGTTTACATGCATGCTTCTGTGCCTTAAAGTGTAATTTTTATCTTTGTTGAGAAAGAAAAATTTCCTTAAGGGTGATATACAGTATGTACATGGCAAGGCTTTTAACAAACTTTGTTGCAGATCCCTACTTGTTTCTGTTCTGAAGGAATAGTTGTGTGTTTCACAATGTTTATTCTTAAATGGGAGGGTGTGTGCTCATTATAATCAGAAAGCTTTATATCCCTTTAGTAGACAAGCTTTAGGAATTAAGGAATTATCTCACCAGAAATAAAAGTCATATTGCAGGGGATGCCTAAAAGTTGACTTTTATCTCAATGCAGTCTTGTGAAAAAAATTTGTGATCTTGTCAAATCGCAGGAAAATACTTTTCTAAGAGGCATTCTGTATATCAATAGTGTACAAAACACCTACAGGTTGCCACATTGTATACAATTTTTGGAAAGTTTTAGAAAATTACTGTGACTACAGATTGAAGTAGAAAGGTAATAATAATAACACCATACAAGTTATCTTTGCAATGTTTTTTTTTTTTTTTAACATAAGTGAAGTTTTCCTTTGAAGCACATTTTTAAACTTATAATGTGGATTTTAATGTATTCAAATATATTTTTTCTTCCTGCATTAGGCAAAATGTTCTCAAACTAAAAATAAAATTACAGATTTAAATATTCAAAAAAGATGTAAAGAGCTCTCTGAACTCTGAAATGGCCCTAAAAAAAATCTGTCTCTCTACAACCATCATATGCAGGATATGCTGCTTATTTTGTCTAGGGGGAATGCATTCAATGAACAGCAGCTGAAAATCTGATCTCTACCACACCTGAAGATGGGCAGGCTTTGAACATGAACACAACAATGCAGGGCAAGTGCTGGCCACTGACATTGGTGACAGGGGGGGCTAAAAAAAAAGCACTTGAAAATAAAAGTGGGTTCAGGGGCTGTTTGTCACTACTGCAATAGTCAGGGTGAAAGCCAGCAGGACTATTAATTTCTCTTAATTAGAGCTCCACAAACCTGCCATTATATTCTGCACTTGTGGGGGGATTATCAAATCACATAAGGGGACCATCAAATAGTACAGTACAAATAAAGCATAAAATAGTGAACCAACAGTGCTTCTATGTATGCAGCTCTACCCCCCAAAGAGCTGCTTGATCATTTGGGTTATCTGTTTTTCGCCTCAACCTCAAGAACACCCTCAGCCCTCTGACACACCTGGTTGAATTACTGCAATGACTTATAAGAACACGGTATAGATACCTTTAACTTGGCTGTGAGTTAGCACCAGGAAATAGACACAAGATCGCTTAGTGGCAAAATTAACTCAATATATTGGTACTGGTTGGAAGAAAAGGTGGTTTGAGCATAAATGAACACACAGAAAAGTCTTCAGTCCTAACTATTCAGCCGGCTAGAGTTAGGGCCCAGTTGTATTATTGGTGCACATGAGAATAGTCCCAGTCAAACCTGCAGACAGCAATAAGCCTACTAGATTGCTATGTGGTCCATTCCTAAAGGGCTCAGCCTCTTACTTTAGGATTAGATAGTAAATCCCCACACCAGTCCCAGCAAAATTGCAGCTCACCAGTCCCAGCGATATTGCAGCTCCCTATTCGGTCACACATAGCGATGTACAATCTCTGCTGTGCACCCAGGTGGCTTTGTAAGCACTCCAGATGTGCACTCTCCGGTCTCCCTCATGGCAAGAGGAAGCTGTGTTCTCTCCAGCTTGAGAAAATAAAGTTTTTGCTCTCCTCCGGAAAAGCTCTGACTGGGAAATGCAGTTCAAAACCTCTTGATTACAGAAGAGTCTCTCTTCTCTGGACTATAGTTCTCACAGTGCAGTGCTGCCTGACTTAGTCTTCTGAACTATTCCTGTTCAGCAGCTCCCTCCTCTTGCTGATTTAGCTGTTAACCTGTTCGGTAGTGCAGGGCAGCAGCTACAGAGAGCAGCTACAGCCGGTACACAGAAATGCAGTTCGCCCATGGGACTTTTTTGGAGTGGTGCCGTGTAAAAGACTACATCAAAAATATATACAAAGATTACAACAATTACAGCTACAGTCGGTATTTCTCTCACTCTCAATTCTTAGCAAAGCACCTGGCTACATTTTTTCGTATGTTTTAGAATACAACAAAGTGCTCCACATCAAACAAACACAAAGGCCAAAAGCCCATAGCAAAAGAGGTGGACTGTAGATGTAAAAATAAATCCTTCAATTCTCCCAACGTATCAATTTCCATCACATGGAACCTTTCATCTAAAAGGATTCCACTAACCGGATTATATGATCTCCACATTTTGGGCAGGTCATATCAAGCATATACTGTATACACATCCATAACTTAATGTGATATGACCAACCACCTAATGTTTAGTAGGACCCCCTTTTTTGCCAAAACAGCCCTGCCTCATTGAGGCATAGATATCACAGCATACTGTCAGAGGTCTAGTGGTATCTAGCACCAAGCTGCCAATAGCAGATCCTTTGGGTCCTGTTAGTTGTGAGGTGGGGCCTTCTTGGATGAGACTTTTTTTTTTCAAGCACATCCCACAGATGTTTGATTGGATTAAGATCTGAAAAATTCAGCCAAGCCAACACCTCAGACTCATTGTTGTGTTACTCAAACCATTCTTGAACCATTTTTGCAGTGTAGCAGGGCACATTGTCCTGCTGAAAGAGGCCACTGTCATCATGAAATATTGTTGCCTTGAAGGGGGTACCCAGGTAGAACATTGTTTAGGTAGAATGTACATGTCATGTAATATCCACATGATTGGCAGGGCTAAAGGTTTTCAAGCAGAACATTGCCCAAAACATCCCAATGCCTCTGCCAGCTTGCCTTCTTCCCATACTGCATCCTGTTGCCATCTCTTGCCCAAGTAGGCGATGCACACACAAACCTGGCCATCCACACAATGTAAAAAAAAATGTGATTCATCAGACCAGGCCACCTACTTCCTTTGCTCCATGGTCCAGTTCTGATGCTCACGTGCCAATTGTAGGTGCTTTTGGCTGTGGACATGGGTCAGCATGAGCACCCTGACCGATCTGCGGCTATGTGGCCCCATACACAACAAATTGCAATGCCCATTTTTTTCTGCTTTCAACACATCAACTTCAGGGACAACATGTTTACTTGCTGCCTAATATATCCCACCAACTTTCAGATGCCATTGTAATGGGGTGAACAAAGTTATTAAATTAACCTATCAGTGGTCAAAGTTATGGCTGATCGGTGTATATGATCCCACTCAGGATATCATCCCTAATTCCAAAGAATGTTCACAGAAGTCTCAATACACTGCTTTCACAATTTCTGACTCAGTGGTTAAATGCCCAGAACTTATACAATAATTGAGCCCCAAATTGAGCTCCAATTGTATAATTGAGCTCCAAAGCAAACCTGGGATTAGGCTATAGGACTGGACATTGTCTGAGATAGGTTTAGTTTTGTTTAGAAGGGCTGAAACTTTAGTTGTCATTATTTATTCCAGATAGTGCCTGGAATTAAAGTTCCTTGCTCCCTCTTGTATCTAGAAGACTTCAGTAGAGTATATACTCAATTTGGGAAAAGGCGATCTCTCTGAAAGTTAACAGGAACTAGATGGAATGTTTATTGTATTTAACCACCTCCCACCCAGCCACTGCACAAAAACGGCCGGGTGGGAGCTTCCTCCTTCATAGTGGATGTTCCTGAACGCAGCTGCGCGATCCCAGTGTGCCTGGGTCCCCCAGACACAGCGCAACACCGCTCAGCAGGATGGCTCTGTGATTGGCCCTCCTGATTACATGATATCTGTGTCCAATCACAGCCGTCATGTAATGTAAACACAGCCATTGTAATGGCAAACAGCTCTACTTCTCCTCATACAGAGCCTGTCAGTGAGGAGAAGGAGAGCAGATCTGTGCTGCCAGCCGGGGATCAGTGAGTTTTGAGCTATTTACTGTTTTTACACTCTGATCAACCAGCTAGTGTCCCCAAAACAGTGTCCCAAACATGGTGACAACTCCTGTCACACATCTGTGCCAGTAAAATAATATGTTACAGTGAGCATCTGGCACCTCTGTCCATGATCATCTGGCACATCTGTCTGTGATATTCTGCCACATATTTACATGATCTGGCACATCTGTCTGTGATCATCTGGTGCACATATGACGCATATCATCTGCCTCATCTGCCAGTGATCATGTGCCACACCTGTCTGTAATCATATGACACATCTGTCCGTGATAATCTGGCACATCTGTCTGTGATAATCTGCTATATCTGTCCGTGATAATCTGCCACATCTGTCCATGATCTGTCACACCTGCCTGTGATCATCTGGCGCACATCTGATGCACATAATCTGCCACACCTACCAGTGATCATCTGCCACACCTGTCTGTAATTATCTGCCACATCTGTCCATGATCATCTTCCACATCTGTCTGTGATCATCTGGCACATATAATCTGCCACATCTGTCCGTGATCATCTGCCATATCTGTCCATGATCATCTGCCACATCTGTCTGCGATCATCTCTCCATGATATGCCACACCTGTCTGTGATCTGCCACATCTGTCCCAGTGAACATCTGCCACATCCCAGTGATCAACATCTGTCACACATCTGACACATCTGTCCCAGCAATCATCTGCGCACATCTGTCCACATGGCTAAAAAATTATTTAGTAGCAAGGAGGCTTTCTATATACTCCAGAGTATGTCGGATGAGATTAGAGGGGAACTCTCTCTGTCAGATTCGGATAGCGAGTTTGAGCCAGAAGAAAGCCTATTCAAAAGACTCGTTATGCCTCGTAGAATATACATGGGGTGTTTTCTTTCCAAAATGGGGTCATTTTGTGGGTAATTCCACTGTCCTGGTGCTCCAGGGCCTTGGGCCTTAAAAAATGTGATAGGTACTGAAATGTGTAATTTATGCCTTTAGAACGCCTGACAGTGCTACTTGGATGTTGGGCCTCTGCATGTGGTCAGGCTGTGAAAAAGTCTCACACATGTGGTATTGCCATACTTAGGAGGAGTAGAGGCATATATTTTGGGATGCAATTGCAAGTTTATCTATGCTGTGTGTAAGAAATAACTTGCTAATATGACAATTTTGTGGGGAAAAAACAAAAACTTCATTACCCAAACTATTGTGGGCAAAAAATTGCAACTTCAAAAAACTCACTATGCCTCTTGCTAAATACCTTGGACTGTCATCTTTACAGAAAGGGGTTATTTGGGGGGTATTTGTACTGTCCTGACATTTAAGGACCTAAAGAAATTAGATAGGTAGTCAGTACATCAGGATTGATCAATTTTTAATGATACATAGACTGGCTTGTAGACTCTATGACTTTCACACAAACCTGCTATCATACACTTATCAGGATTTTTTTTTACCAAAGACATGTAGCAGAATACACTCTGGCCTAAATTTATGATGAAATTTGATTTTATTGGACTTCTTTTAAAACAGAAAGTAGAAAATATATATGTTTTCAAAATGTTTGCTCTTTTTCCGCTTATTTTGCAAAAAAATAATAAACCCCCTGGTGAATAAATACCACCAAAAGAAAGCTCTGTGTGAACAAAATGATAAAAATTGAATTAGGGAACAGAGTAGCATGAGTAATTGTCATTCAAAGTGTGAGAGCACTGAAAGCTGAAAATTGATCTAGGAAGGAAGGGGGTGAAAGTGCCCAGTATTGAGGTGGTTAAAGAGACCCTGACACCAACCTACAATTTTTCAGGTAAAATCACAAAGGACAAGAATTGTAAGTGCTTGTTAGAGTTTTCTTTCCATAAATTATTTTTATCCACTTGCAACGTGCCTTTAAATATGCTAGAAATTGTAACTAGGCATCCCCTCACTCCTTGCATGTCTCAGCCCTTTCCTTTTGTCAAAGCCCAGCTCCTCCACCACTCCCTTAATTTCCTTACATAACATTTTATGAAGCTGCCAGGGGAGGAGCAAGAGGAGATACTATAGAGCGGGGGTCCCCAACCACCGGGCCGCGGCTCGGTACCAGGCCACAGCCTCTCTGCAGCCAGGCCACAAATGCGGCGGACGAGAGAGTTGGTGGGCGTTCAGCACGAGAGAGAGACAACAGGCGAGTGGGCGGGTGGCATGACACAGACAATGGCCGGTGGGCTGCATGAGAGAGACAACAGGCAGGTGGACGAGGGAACAGAGAGAGATTACATCTTCCCTCAAACCCCAACCTGCATCACTGCAGTTCCTTCTCACACATCATTTCTCACTGCCCGCCCCCACTCACTCACTGGAAAGCTGGGGACAGAAGCTGCCTCCTGTGCTGTCACTGTTGTCTGCCACCAAATGACCTTCATAACTAAAAAGTGACAAGCTGCACCTGGTATTTTTTGATGGTTCGGCAACATTTGAGAACCTTCCACATCTGGTGGCAGGTGACATGCACGTGACAGTTTGCATCTGGTTGCAGGTGATGTGGCAAGTGACATTCTGCATCTGGTGGCAGGCGGCATGACAAGTTACAATCAGCTTCTGGTGTCAGGTGAGGTGGCATGTGACAATCCGCATCTGGTGGCAGGCAATGTGGCAAGTGACATGGCAATTGACAATTCGCATCTGGTGGCAGGCGACATAGCAATTAACAATCCACATTTAGTGGCAGGCGACATAGCAAGTGACAATCCGCATCTAGGGGCAGGCAACATGGCAAATGATAAGCTGTATCTGGTGGCAGGTGAAGTGGCAAGTGACAATCTGCATCTGTTGGCAGGCGATGTGACAAATGACGTGACAATTGACAATTTGCATCTGATGGGTGGCAACTTTGCAAGTAATAATCCGCATCTAGTGGCTGGCGACATAGCAAGTGACAATCCGCATCTAGTGGTAGGCGACGTGGCAAATGACAAGCTGCATCTGGTGTCAGGTGACGTGGCAAGTGATAGGCTGCATCTGGTGGCAGGTGATGTGACAAGTGATAAGCTGCATCTGGTGGCAGGTGACATGGCAAGTAACAAACTGCATCTAGTAGCAGATGACGTGGCAAGTGACAAGCTGCATCTGGTGACAGACAACATGGCAAGTGACAAGCTGAGTCTGGTGGAGGGGGAAATGGCAAGTGAAAAGCTGCATCTGGTGGCAGGTGATGTGGCAAGTGACAAGCTGCATCTGGTGACAGGCGACGTGGCAAGTGATAAGCTGTATCTGAAGGCAGGTGACAAGCTACATCTAGTGGCAGGCAACGTGACAAGTGACAAGCTGAAACTGGTGGCAGGTGACGTGGCAAGTGATGAGCTGCATCTAGTGGCAGGCGACATAGCAAGTTACATTCCACATCTAGTGGCTGGCGAAATGGCAAATGACAAGCTTTATCTGGTGGCAGGTGACGTGGCAAGTGATAAGCTGCATCTAGTGGCAGACAACGTGGCAAGTGACAAGCTGCATCTGGTGGCAGTTGACATGGCAAGTGACAAGCTGTGTCTGGTGGCAGATGATGTGGCAAGTGAAAAGCTGCATCTTGTAGCAGGCGACATGGCAAGTGATAAGCTGCATCTGGTGGCAGGCGAAATGGCAAGTGACAAGCTGCATTTGGTGGCAGGTGATGTGGCAAGTGACAGGTTGCATCTGGTGGCAGGCGATGTGGCAAGTGACAAGCTGCATCTGGTGGCAGGTTATTTGGCAAGTGATAAGCTGCATCTGATGGCAGGCAACGTGGCAAGTGACAAGCTGCATCTGGTGGCAGGCGATGTGGCAAGTGACAAGCTTCATCTGAAGGCAGGTGACGTGACAAGTGACAAGCTGCATCTGGTGGCAGGTGACATGGCAAGTGATAAGCTGCGTCTGGTGGCAGGTGATGTGGAAAGTGACACGCTCCATCTGGTGGCAAGTGACAAGCTGCCTCTAGTGGCAGCCGACATGGCAAGTGATAAGCTGCATCTGGTGGCAGGTGATGTGGCAAGTGACAAGCTGCATCTGGTGGCAGGTGATGTGGCAAGTGACAAGCTGCATCTGGTGGCAGGTGTCCTGGCAAGTGACAAGCTGCATCTGATGACAAGTGACAAGCTGCATCTAGTGGCAGGAGATGTGGCAAGTGACAAGCTGCATCTGGTAGCAGGCAAAGTGGCAAGTGACAAGCTGCATCTCACAGCAAGCGACTTGGCAAATGACAAGCTTCATTTGGTAGCAGGCGATGTGGCAAATGACAAGCTTCATCTGGTGGCAGGTGACATGGCAAGTTATAAGCTGCATCTGGTGGCAAGTGACATGGCAAGTGACAATCTGCATCTAGTGGCAGGTGACATGGCAAATGACAAGCTTCATCTGGTGGCAGGTGACATGGCAAGTGATAAGCTGCATCTAGGGGCAGACGACGTGGCAAGTGACAAGCTGCGTCTGGTAGCAGGTGACGTGGCAAGTGACAAGCTCTATCTGGTGGCAGATGATGTGGCAAGTGACAAGCTGCATCTGGTAGCAGGCGACGTGGCAAGTGACAAGCTGCATCTGGTAGCAGATGTCTTGGCAAGTGACACACTGTATCTGGTGGCAAGTGACAAGCTACATCTAGTGGCAGGCAACGTGACAAGTAACAAGCTGCATCTGGTGGCAGGTGACGTGACAAGTAATAAGCTGCATCTAGTGGCAGGCGACATAGCAAGTGACATTCCACATCTAGTGGCTGGCGACATGGCAAATGACAAGCTTCATCTGGTGGCAGGTGACGTGGCAAGTGATAAGCTGCATCTAGTGGCAGACAGCGTGGCAAGTGACAAGCTGCATCTGGTGGCAGTTGACGTGGCAAGTGACAAGCTGTGTCTGGTGGCAGATGATGTGGCAAGTGGCAAGCTGCATCTTGTAGCAGGCGGCATGGCAAGTGATAAGCTGCATCTGGTGGCAGGGGACATGGCAAGTGACAAGCTGCATTTGGTGGCAGGTGATGTGGCAAATGACAAGCTGCATCTGGTGGCAGGCGATGTGGAAAGTGACAAGCTGCATCTGGTGGCAGGTTATGTGGCAAGTTACAAGCTGCATCTCGTAGCAAGCGACGTGGCAAATGACAAGCTTCATCTGGTAGCAGGCGATGTGGCAAATGACAAGCTTCATCTGGTGGCAGGTGACGTGGCAAGTGATAAGCTGCATCTGGTGGCAGGTGACATGGCAAGTGACAATCTGCATCTAGTGGCAGGTGACATGGCAAATGACAAGCTTCATTTGGTGGCAGGTGACGTGGCAAGTGATAAGCTGCATCTAGGGGCAGACAACGTGGCAATTGACAAGCTGCATCTGGTAGCAGGTGACGTGGCAAGTGACAAGCTCTATCTGGTGGCAGATGATGTGGCAAGTGATAAGCTGCATCTGGTAGCAGGCGACGTGGCAAGTGACAAGCTGCATCTGGTAGCAGGTGTCCTGGCAAGTGACAGGCTGTATCTGGTGGCAAGTGACAAGCTACATCAAGTGGCAGGCAACATGACAAGTGACAAGCTGCATCTGGTGGCAGGTGACGTGGCAAGTGATAAGCTGCATCTAGTGGCAGGCGACATAGCAAGTTACATTCCACATCTAGTGGCTGGCGAAATGGCAAATGACAAGCTTCATCTGGTGGCAGGTGACGTGGCAAGTGATAAGCTGCATCTAGTGGCAGACAACGTGGCAAGTGACAAGCTGCATCTGGTGGCAGTTGACATGGCAAGTGACAAGCTGTGTCTGGTGGCAGATGATGTGGCAAGTGAAAAGCTGCATCTTGTAGCAGGCGACATGGCAAGTGATAAGCTGCATCTGGTGGCAGGCGAAATGGCAAGTGACAAGCTGCATTTGGTGGCAGGTGATGTGGCAAGTGACAGGCTGCATCTGGTGGCAGGCGATGTGGCAAGTGACAAGCTGCATCTGGTGGCAGGTGATTTGGCAAGTGATAAGCTGCATCTGATGGCAGGCAATGTGGCAAGTGACAAGCTGCATCTGGTGGCAGGCGATGTGGCAAGTGACAAGCTTCATCTGAAGGCAGGTGAAGTGACAAGTGACAAGCTGCATCTGGTGGCAGGTGACATGGCAAGTGACAAGCTGCGTCTGGTGGCAGGTGATGTGGAAAGTGACACGCTCCATCTGGTGGCAAGTGACAAGCTGCCTCTAGTGGTAGCCGACATGGCAAGTGATAAGCTGCATCTGGTGGCAGGTGATGTGGCAAGTGACAAGCTGCATCTGGTGGCAGGTGATGTGGCAAGTGACAAGCTGCATCTGGTGGCAGGTGATGGGGCAAGTGACAAGCTGCATCTAATGGCATGCAACGTGGCAATCTGCATCTGGGGGCAGGTGACGTGGCAAGTGACAAGCTGCATCTAGTGCAAGCCCCCCCACTGGGTCTTGGCATCATTTTCTTCCAAGCAGCTGGTCCCCGGTGCCAAAAAAGTTGAGGACCGCTACTATAGAGTGCCTCTTGGGTGAAAGAGCTGAGTCTGCTGGGGCTGCTGACATCACATCCAAGATGGTGGCACCCAGCAGCAGTCCCAAGGTTTTTGTATGTATACACAAAGGAGGCTTTTATAGATAAATAACATTTACAAAATACATTAAATGCACATACTGTATAATGGTATGGTAATTATTTTTTAATTGAGTGAATGGCAACAGAGACTTTGTCATGGAAAACAATACTGATGTAGATAAAAACTGCAGAAATCTAGAAGTGCCAGCACACCTGTAGCAGCTTCCAAAACCTTGTAATGGCTGAATTTCAGGTTATTCTGCAAGGCAAAACATCAGGGTTTTGGAAGCTACAATCTATAATTTTTGCCGATAGCAATTTTTTTTCCCCCCATTAAAGAGTCTCTATAAAGTCCAGCTGCAGTTTGGGTCCCCCTCCCCTGGGTCCTCCTAAACCCCCTTCTGTGCCTTTTTTTTTCAGATTGTTGACATTATGTAAGATTCATAATGGCAGATTTAACATAAAGTAGATATAAACGTTAACATTTAGTTTGCTAAAGCATAATACATCATAAAAACTGCCATTTTTTTATAAAGTAAAATACTGTTTTCAGCTGTTTTTAATCCCTTGTTGTATATAAGTGCTTCTGATCTCCTACCGACCTGTTTGCAGTCACTATCTGTCTATGCCAGTAGTCTCCAAACTGTGGCGGGAGGCCAGATGTGGTTCCTTTCTTGCTTTTACCTGGCCCTTCGGGCTCTATTTCATCCACTGATACCAGCAATGGAGCATAATCCACCCCCCTACAATGACCGCAATAAAGGGGAACAATTCCTCCAAATGACACCAATAATGGGGCAAAATTCCTCCTAATGACACCAATAATGGGGAAAATTTCCTCCAATTGACATCAATAATGGTGCATAATTCCTCCCAATGACACCAATAATGGGGCAAAATTCCTCCTAATGACACCAATAATGGGGCAAATGTCCTCCAATTGACATCAATAATGGTGCATAATTCCTCCCAATGACACCAATAATGGGGCAAAATTCCTCAGAATGACACCAATAATGGGGCGCAATTCCTCCAAATGGCACCAAAGAAGGGGCATTGGTTTTTCCCACTTCGGGAACCTTTTCTACTCCTGATGGCCACAGTTTGGCCCCCTAAAGTCTCAAGGACAGTAAACTGACCCTTTGTTTGTAAAGATTGGAGATGCCTGGTCTAAGCATGGGGTTTTTTAGAGAGGGTTACCTGGTCCACAACAGTGGACCATGTCTTCCAAATATGAGGGAAAACAGCTACTTGCAGTCTTCATTGGAAGCCTTTGCAGCCCAGTGACAATGCAGGAGCACAGCGAGATACAAGGACAGGGTGTAGTCACCCTATAACAGAAAGTCTCTAAACAAGGAACTTAATGATAGGATTATTAGGTATTCTATTAGCTGCTGTTTTTTGAAAAGACTGAAAACTACTTTCGAAATAATAAAATGGTGAAGACTAAGATTTTACTTACTAAGGTTTACATCGACTTTAAAGTCTAACACTCTTTTTTTTTAGATAAAAAAAATTTATTTTGGGTGATCTATATATATTGCAGGGATTTTAACAAACTTTGCTGCAGATTCTTACCTGCTTCTGCTGTGAAGAGACAGCCGTTTGGTTGACTATGTTCCTTGCATATTGATTCGAAATAGAAGAGTATGTTTTTATTACTACTGCACTCTGCGTTCTGGTGAAAAAAGTTGTGGGGTCTGCATCCCTTTAGAAGAAATTTACCCTTAGGCAATATCTCTAGTAAAATTATATTTCTGTTGCTGATGATGCTTAAATTTTGACTTGTATCTTAGCCAATCACACAAGCAGCAAATTACATTTTTCATTGACATCCTGCATACCAACAAAACACCTCTGGGTTGCCACCTTGTATTTACTTTTGAAGAAAAGTACATTGCTGCAGATTGAAATTGAAATAACATTTAATAACGTTAAATTACAATATGTCTTGTGTAGCAATTTAAATAAGAAGCGGCGCCGATACTCAAGGCGTTGCTTTTTTATGAGCTGACAGTCTGCGGGTTTTTGACTCATTTGCGCCTGTTTACAACGTATGGAAGGTACTTCTTACATTCTTTAAATAAAAGGACTTACTGTACATGTTAGCAGGCTTCACTATGCTTGTATATATATTTTTTTATTCCTGATCCATTTGGAGCTCTTGCTGAGCAGCCACCGCCTATCTTGGATGCCGGGTTATTTTGTGACCATTATAATTTATGATCCACGCTATCTGGTAAGAAGAGTATGCTAAGTGTTGGTCCTTGGTAGTTGACTTCATCAATCAATGTTACTTATACACCTTTTTTGCACTTTATGGACACTCTTGTTTATTATTGAAAAGGACTTTTTCATTGAAAGGACTTTTTTATGTTACCTAGCACTGGATTTTGCCCCTTTTTCATTATATCACTATCATAAGATAGATTTTTTATTTTTTATATATTTATAATTTATATATTTTGTTTGTATTTTATTCACTGCATGTTTAACCACTTGCCGACCAGTCACGTTGACTGTACTGCAGCAAAGTGGTTCGTTATCGTCCAGTGACGTAGACCTACGTCGCTGGACTCCTCCCCTTGTGGACGGCGCGCGCGTGCCGCCGGAGGCTCGCTCCCGCTGTATTCAGTCACACGGGAGTCGGGCCAGGGGAGGAGCGGCGGTGATTACCGCCGCTCTTTCCCGATCATCGGGGAATCAAGTGTGGAGATCCGCCCACTTGTGTAAACAAAGCGGGCGGATCTCCTAAGTGACAGACAGGGTCAGATTGCAGGGTTCAGCATAGCTGAACCTGCGATCTGTCCCTGTGTCACTCAGTCACCTCCCCCCACACACGTTAGTAAGCACCAGGCATACATTAACTCCTTGATTACCAATAAGAATGAACCCCTTCCCTGCCAGTGTCATTTTTACAGTAACAGTGCATATGTATAGCACTGATTACGGTAGTAATGTCACTGGTACCCCCAAAGGTGTCAGAAATGTCAGTCAAGGGTCCGATCTGTCCGCCGCAATGTCGCAGTCCCGCAAAAAAAATCGCAGATCGTCGCCAAATACACCAAAAATGACAGAAATCTTTCCCTTAGTTAGTAAACGCAATAACTTTTGCGCAAACCAATCAAAATACGCTTAATGCGATTTTTTTTTTACCAAAAATATGTAGCAGAAAAAAAATTGGCCTAAAATGATAAAAAAATTAGATTTTTACATTTTTTTTTTGGGGGGGGGGGGGGATTTCATATAAAAAAATTTGAAAAATATTGTTATTTTTTCAAAATTGTGGCTCTTTTATTGTTTATAGCACAAAAAGTAAAAATCGCACAGGTGATAAAATACCACCAAAAGAAAGCTCTGTTTGTGGGAAAAAAAGGACGTACATTTTGTTTGGGTACCGCGTTGCATGACCGCGCAATTGTCAGTTAAAGTCGCACAGTGCCGAATCGCAAAAAGTGGCCTGGACGTAAGACAGCAAAATCCTTTGGTGGTAAAGTGGTTAATTGTTTTCATGCCACATTATTTATCATATGACTGTTCATGAGGTTTTAGCACGGCTTCTTCTTACTTATATTGATCATTTACAACTGGTATCATAGCTAGTAAAGTGGCTGCTCACCTTTTCGTTCTTTTTACTTAACCTAGTGCAGATTTTTTCCTGTTTTATATTTGTGTAGCAATTGTATATGCTTTTTTAATTTATTTTTTTATTTGCTTTTTTTTTTTCACAAAAGTGAAGTTACCTTTTAAATATACAGGGAATGAGCAAAGAGCTGTACAGTTGCAGCTTTTAGCACTGCAATAGTTAAAATCACCACTTTCCATAATACAAAATAGCATCTTGCTTTGAGCATGGTGGCCATTATTTCAACTCTTTCGCTCGCAGATAAAACGATCCCGGTAAAGCTGACCTTTCCTCCTTCTAAGAGATATATTTGTATCCTGCAGATTTGGTGCCTGATGAAACTCATTCCTGCTTGATGAATGTACCCCTACAATATCTCATTTTGTACAAATGTGACATTTTATTATAAATATAGAAGCAGAGTGATGACATTTTTCCATAATTCTGCTGCTTTTAAAGATCAAGTTAAACCACTATTTAGCATCAGTATATATCAAGGGCTGCTTAGGTCTGTATAATATACAAGGAACAGGACTGAGAAACAAGGTAATGTTCATGTTAATGTAGATGTAAACCCAATCACTTACACTTCATATAAGCTTTAACATGTTTTAATGTAATTTCAAAGAGTAATTTGCAATATTTTTAAATCTGCTGCCTTCATTAAGGGCCGGTTCACTTTAAAACATGGTGCAGAAAAGGTGCGTTCCATGCACGTTTCCCACACCGGGTTCAAAATGCACTGCTATTGGATGTGCAGCGGGTGCCAAACATTGTTAACTGTCCAAACGCAGATCGCAAATGACATTCAGGATGAATCGGCACTTTATAAGTAGGTTTTGAGGCATTTATAATGGTAGAATGTAAACCGTCTGGTACTTAAGCAGTTAATAGCTTGGTTTAACCCATTGGCGCCAGCCATGCACAAGTATGCAAGCCTCTTGGTAAAATGCAGCTGAGCAGAGAATACGCTCCTGACACAGTTACCGGCGGCTAAGAGGAGCTTTCCAATCATGTGCCCGTCGTGACAGCCAATCACATGATCACAAACCCCCTGCCCTGCCCTGCCTACGGGCATCCAAAGCCCCTTAAAGGACCAGGAGGCACCAGCTCCAAGGGGTTAGGAAGAGTAGAGCCTGCCTCTTCCTGTAACACCTCCTGAAAATGTCATCTTGATGAAACGTACCTTGGGGTGGAGCTACAGGAAGTAACGGCATTCCGTCCACTACACCCGGATGTAACAATGTACAGACAGAGCTTGCACTGTGAATGGTGAAGCTGGCCTGTAATATTATTTACGCCAGGTGTATGGCGGAATGCCCCCTAATATGTAAATGCAAATATTGATGGCAACTATGCAATAAAAATCACACCTACAGTTCAGCTTTAAAGTTGTTGTAATGTCAGAAGGGTATATCGCAGTTCACCATTTCTTAGAGGTGATGGCTGCATTCGGTTACCTTTTTAGGCTTTCTTTTTTTTTTTTTTTACTTTCTTTGGTGATCTGGCCAGTAAGTCTGTTTTTTTTTTCAAAATATTTGGTCTTTTTTGGCGGTGATTAAATACCATCAAAAGAAAGCTCTATTGTGTTAAAAAAGTTATAAAAATGTTGTTTAGGTGCAACATTGAATGACTGCGCAATTGTCAAAGTGCTGAAAGCTGATAATTGGCCTGAGCAGGAAGGGGATGTAAGTGCGCTGTATTGAGCCGGTTAAGCATCAAACAACTACACTCTGTGGATGGGGCTCTTACCAGCATTCCTCAGGATCATCATAAGCTCAATAAATGAGGACGGGCTAAGACAGCCTAGTGGTGTAACAGTACTGAAGCTGAAGAGCACAGGAGCAAATAAGGAGCGAGAGTTGATAGGAATGTGAATGTGCAAGAAAGGGGCAGGCAGGCTTAATATACAATTCCAGGCTTAACCTAACTAGTCTTACAAATGCATTAAGATAAAAAATACCACTACGGTACAGACACTTCAGGAGTTCGGTTGGACCATCAAGTTCCGAAATCGACGCTGTCTCCTTCGGTTCGCCTTCCCTATCTGGGAATGGTTCTGGACTCTGCTCATGCCAGAGTATTCCTGCCGGAGGAACTTTACAACCACTTTAAGTCAAGCCTATAATTCTACTTAAAGAGGAAATAAACTTCCTTTCCTGACTTTTACCTATAGGTAAGCCTATAATAAGGTTTACCTATAGGTCAGGAATGTCCAAACTTTTTTCATAGAGGGCCAGATTTGATAAAGTGAACATGCGTGAGGGCTGACCATTTTGCCTGACATTCTTTGGACCATTAAAATTAAATGCAAATGAACTATTTTATGCAAAGTTTATTGCACACGGCATACTTTTCATTTTGTCACATGGATGACAAATCTAAACAGGTGTTAAATCACACTGCCTTTCATATCTGAAGGCCAGATGGAAAAAACGAAGGAAGCTGAAATATATGTCAGTAATATCGTAAAGTATGTTACGTATTATTGGTAATAAAGGATGTCTGTCTTTTAAATTCAAAAAATATGAACAGGAACATAACATCAAGTATACATGCTGTGTCCATTTATAACTGATTTAGACCAACTGACATTAACTGAGATTTTACAATGTATTAATCTCAATTCAGAGCTCCCTAATCAGTCACACAAGGGTTTACCACATATAAGCGCTATATGAACCAACCGATGATGATTAATGAAGACAGCAATAATAGTCATGAATGATGCCAATGTATTTTTCCAAATTATCTGTGGTTAGTATTAAAACTTCGGACATGCCTGCTATAGGTAGTGTAAATATCTCCTGTGCATACTAGCACATTATGACTTTACCTTGCAGGAAAAAAAAAAGGCCAGTGGTATATAACCGCTTTAAAGGACACTTAGAAGTCAGTGGCAGCCCGTCCATTTGGGGCGCAGGGGAAGCCTATTAGAGCCTCTGGCTCTAATCAAGTGCTTAAAAAAAAAACAGTCCCCCATTGGAATCCATGCATTCGGCCCCCTAATCTACATGCAGGGTGCCGGATGCATGGATTCCAATGGGGGATTGTTTTTTTTTTTAAGCACTTGATTAGAGCCAGAGGCTCTAATAGGCTTCAAAAAAGAGTGGACTCGGGGCGCAGAGCACTGCGCCCAGAGCCTGCCCAGTTGAGTGACACTAGCGAATGAATATTCCCTATTGTCACACTGATTCTTCTCCCGACCAATCAGGAAGTGGGTCCTGAGACCTGTTTCCCGATTGGCCGAAAGGAGAAGGCATCCTACTGGCTAAGAAGGAGAGGGGAGACGGCCGCCGAGAGGGAACATGGAGACTGAGGGGGAAGCTGCCGCTGCCTGTCAGTCCCGCAGAGCAAGGTAAGTAAACTGGCATGGGGGGATATGGTGGTGTGGGCTGGAGTAAGTGGGGGGGTCCATCTGCCGCCCGCCCCCTCCCCGACTGATGGAGCTCCAGCCACCACTGTTAGGAGTGCAGAATATTTGAGTGTCAGAATATCCCAATTTTGGTCTTGAAAGAAGGATTTTAGAGATTTGTCTTAGATATGTACAAGCACCTCTGAATGCCTGCATTTTAATCCTTGACACAGTTCCTTTTTTTGTTCGGTTTAAATTTTAACGTCTCTTTAAACTTGCTAAAAAATCAATTATTTTCATTCAGTTTTTTTAATATGTACTGCAGCGAACATGGATCTTGTCAACTATAATTAAGTAAAAATTCAACATGCATAGTAGCTTTTGCTCAATAATGTGTCCTCCAGTGGGAATATACAAGTCATCCTTCCAATCAATACCTAACAGCTGCCTTTCTATGCAAAAAAATCCTTACTTTATTATAGATCAGCATGATAGTGAATAAATTACTCTTATCATCACTGTAATTTATTTACTGAAATTGATCTATGATTAACCAAAGCTATTTCTGTCTAGTGTTAGATGTAGTTGATTAAATATAAAAACGATTAAGATGTGGTCTACCAACAAGAGATGCTAGTTCTTGGGAACTGAGGGAGTTGTTGTGGGTAGAGACAGATGTTGCCTGCAGACAGTTGTTGATGAAAGTGATGACAGGTTATGTCTTTCTGTGTGTGCAGAATAGCTGAGGGTGATCATGAGTGGGCTGCAAGAAGACAAAGCCTCAAAAATAGATACAGAGCTGTAAATACTATATTCCTGGGCTATATCACCTCAAGCTGGGGCTAGCCTTCCAGTAAATTGCGAGCTTCTGAAGTTACCACTGTGCCAAGATTCCATAAAGCCCTCGTTCACAGTGACTTCATCTGAAATCACACAATGTCAGTGCAACTTTGGGTGTGACTTTAAAGACATGTGTGTGGCTTCATGCACAGATGTCTATGAAAGTCACACCCGAAATTGCCAAAAGTAGTGCACGAACGACCTTTTCAAATCGATGTAGCACTGCAAAGTCGGCATTACACCGATTTGAACGGTGAAATTGCCGGCAAACGGGTGCGACCTGTCAAATTGCATGACAAGTCCCTCCAATTTGAACAAGGGCTTCAAGTCCAACTAAACTTTCAGCTCAAAGGAGGCTGTACTTCCCCTGTGGATCACAGGCATGGAAAACCATGCTTCTGCACTCCTGTGACCTGTTTTCAGCAGACAGAGGGCTAAAGCCCGCTGCCGGCTGACGTCACAGAGCCGGAGCGGCTCGCTGAGAGACTTAGCCGGGTGCCGACCCAGGCATTTGGGAGGATCCAGACAATATGGTCGCGGCCCTCCCGAGCCTGGACCAGCACCTGGCTCAGTCTCTCAGCAAGTCACTGAGAGATTCACTGGGAGCCTGAGCCGGCCACTCCCTCCACAGCCCAGTGCTCCAGTTTGCAGGGGGGGGGGGGGCAAGCAGAGAGTGGTGACTGACGGTCACCAGCTCTCTGCTCATGGAGCTCTAAGGATGAGCAATCACCAGTGTTGGAGTCAATGGGGGACAGATGCAGTATTGAAATGTTGCTGCATCCACCTAGGTAAGTAAGATTCAACAAAAACAAAAAAAATTGCCATGCATCTCTTTTCAATTAAATAAATACATTACAGGTCATCAGATCAATACATGTTCAAAGTCCTATAGTTAATTTTCTTTGGAAAACAGCCAACCTGAGTAAAAAAGCCTGTGATTTGTCAGCAAACTGTATAGAAGGAACGTTCTATTTTGTATGGAAGCAGTGGTCTCTGTGCAGAGTTTGGATATGCCTGCTTAGACCCAGACCTCTCCAATCAGCAGGGAGTAGAATGCAGCTCTATTGTTGTGACTTAGCAGGTGGCGTGTTGGACATCTGCAGAAAGACCACTGCTTTAACACAGAAAACAAGGGCCCTTCTGTACAACATCCAGGCAGGGGGTCAGTATTTTCTAATAATGACAGAATGTCTCCTGTGCATAAGTGTTATAGTCTGGTACAGGTGTAAAAGATGACACTACGCTGCTTGGGAATGCTTCAAGCCTTGCTGCCCTCTAGGACTGGGGATGTCCTGAAGCCACTAAAAAAACAAACAAAGGAGGGTGCACCAGCCTAGTGCATTATCCCACAGAAGATTAACAAGAATTATCCACACAAACATGAGAATTAAATCACTAATTGAGCTTCTCATCTATAGCCCAGTAGCCCTAGACTTGGCACACTCCAGAGTTCAAGGGGACCTCACTGGAATCCTTTATGGCTAATGTGTTTAGAAGATAAACCCTTCTTTATCAGAGCAAAAGGCTTTTCTGCTCAGACTTGCCAGCTTTTTAAACAAAAGGTAAGGTGCATAGAAACTTTACCATATTTACAAAGCAGTGGCATTGTTTCAATCTGGCGTTAGACTCAGAGACCAGTAGCCATAACGGTAGCAAGGCACCCACCGGCAAGTTGTAACAGAAGCAGGTCAGTTTGGGTAGATGACGTGGGCTCACCTGAGATGCGAGTCTAAGTACTACCAGTGTTCACCAGAGCTCCTGATGGTGGAGATGGGTTTTGCCGTGCGTTAGAACTAGGTTGTGGTCCTCAGGATTACCTCAACAGGAGGTGAGCAAGCCAGGGTCCAGTAGCAGCTATAGCAGGTAGGGATAAGCAGAAGTAGAGTCGAGGGACTAGCCAAGGGTCAGTAACGAGTGATAGCGAAGATATGGATGGCAGTAGGACTGACAAGAGCAAGATATTGGCTGGAGAGAGCACAATAATCTGGCAAACAGGAAATGCAAAGGCATGACTATAATAGGAAGATCATGAGAGGAGCAAAGATTTCAAGACAAACAAAGTTAAAGGCAAGATCATTCAAGGAATTGACCAGGGAGCTGCCCAGGATTTCAAGTGGCTCAGGAAGAAGAGACATAGCCAGAAACAACAGGTTCAGATCTGGGCCCTGACAGATGTTCAAGTAAATCCTCCTGGTATATGTGTAGTTTTTTTAATCACGGCTAGTTAGGCTATGACCTAGCAACTTGTAGCTATCACAGGGCTTTCTTTCATTCCTGGCAGCTGAAGGAAGTAGTAGGGAAGAAAATGAAAGGTATACATTTACGCCTGTTGAGATCTGCATTAAAGGAAACTTGTTTTTTTTGCCTTGCATGGGAGAGCACAGATTCACATGAATGATAAAGATCGTAGCATTATAATGTGCTAATAGTAAATGTGAAGTGGTGATTATTCACAGCTGCATTCTGTTTTTTTTTTTTTCACATATGCTAGCAGAAAAGAAACCAATCTACAACAGATTTACACTTGTTATGTAAAGGAGTTTTCCATCAGCTGTCAAAGTGCGTCAAAGTATTTTTCTAGTTTTGGTTAGAGTGGGGAAGGCTTGGAACTCCTGATAGATTTGTACAGCTGTAGACAAGTCTATGAAGAACTAGACTAGACTATACTCATTTATCGCTTGATGACGTTCTCTCAATAGAAGTGTGCCAGGTGGAGGTACAACAGTGACGTCATCATGCACAGCAAGCTGCTGCATGTGTATGCTTGTTGTAAGTAGTTTTAAACTTTATTAAAAGCTTGAACCTTTAATTATACACATTGAGGTGTTACGAAAGGTAAATCACTGTGCACATCAAGTGCACTGCAAGTGCACTTGGAAGTGCAATTGCTGTAGATCTGAGTTAAAGATCTGAAATGAGGGGAAGCTCTGTTGATTTTTTTTTAACATCCAATCATGTGCAAGCAAAAATGCTGTTTTTTATTTTTCTTGCATGTCCCCCTCAGCTCTACAGCGACTGCACTTCCAAGTGCACTTATAGTGCACACTGGATTTCCCTTTAGTAAATCAACCCCTATGAGTTCCTCGTTTGTTTCCCCTCCTCATCGAATAGATTTTGGATCGATTTGATTGTATGGTAATTCATCATGGAACCTTGACTCCTGGCATCCATCCATCCCATGGGGATATTGGGATAAGGTGCAGCCAGACTTCCATCTTGGGGTCTTAGTAGCTGGTAAGCAGCTTGTGAGTGGGGTTTGTACTTCTGGGTGGGAAGAATCCTTCCTAAATTACTTTGGAGCACAGAACCCGGATTTCATTTATATGAACTTTTTGCACTAAAGCACTTTCTTTTTGGATTGTATTGGACTGTTTATGAATTTCTTTACAATCTACTTGCACACATGGTCTTTAATCACACAGACCTCTTTTTTCACTTGATTGTACATTGGTTATAATGACCTATGCACTTTATATTATTATAGTTTTTATACAGGATTTATATAGCGCCAACAGTTTTCGCTTTACAACATATGGGCAGACAGTACAGTTACAATACAATTCAATACAGGAGGAATCAGAGGGCCCTGCTCATTAGAGCTTGCAATCTAAGAGGAAGGGATTGATAGTGCAACACAATTTCAATTTATATGGTTTGTTTATTGCTCAGGTGGAAATACCGTAAGTGTAGCTACCACTAAGTTTATTTATGGTTGTATGTTGACAATTTTGCGCAACCTTTTTTTCGGTTTAGAACTAGACTATTGCCACAAGAACTGCAGGGTGTATGGCTAACAATGATACCATAAATAAACTCCAATGAAGAAAAAGCCAGCACAAAATAAACCCTAGACAACTTTTATGAGGTCTGTGACGAGACCCTTGCTCGCTCGCTTCAACCGAGGCTCCGGGATCCAAACTACAGCTATGTGCCATTCAGAATCCATTAGAACACACACCAGGCAGGCTGTATGTAAGTTCAAACAGGAAGACCATTTATTGGAAGTACACAGCACAGTTTTATACAGAATTTGGAACATCCTGCCCCCAACAACCGCTTTCCCATTGGTCAATTGCACAGTACATGCCGTTCTCCTTCAGGTCCTCCTTAGCCATGCAAATGAGGACTTGAAAATGAGTCAGCAGGGATTGGTCCGATAGCTTGAGTAGAAGGACTGGTATGTGTAATGAGACAGAAGCCCCCAGGGGACAATCAATGTACACAATAGCCAGGCACAGAACAATGGGAGGTCATCAGCACTCAGCATGAGACAGGGCAATCTACATTCCCTCCCAATACACAAACAAAAGGAAAACCTTGCTGACATTGAAAGATATGTAATATACACAGCATTTATTACAGATTTCATGGCAAATGGGAATAAATCTTAATATTTCTATATGGAGATATTGCAGGCAAATATGAAGCAATACAAACCATTACTTATCTGTCTTTAAATTCCAGTGACAGCGAATGCTGTCACAAGGTCATCATGCATGCGTTTCAAAGAGTAGAAGAAAGCATAATACACATACATTGAGAAAGGGGTCCATCATGGACCCAAGACATTGGTGTTTTATATGTGCTTCCACTCTTTTTAACTTTTGCATGATGACCTCATAAAGGTTTTTTTGAGGTTTATTTCATGAGTATCTCTCTTCATGAAGGTTTTTACTGCTATTTGGGGCTCCGGAGACATTTTTCCAAACTTTTTGACAATGAATTTACCAAACAGAAAGTGATTGAAAATCTTCAAAAGGTAAACAGACAGAAATAAAAAGCTGACAGGGGTTCTAGCCTTCTCCTGCTCAGCTACAAAAAAGTGTTTTCATTTCTGTCTATATATTGCTGTTGGAGAGTTCCTCTAATTTTGTGTTTGGTAAATGGTCAAGACAAGAAGCGAAGGGAAATCATAGTAACAATTGGTTACTTTCTCCCTCTATCTAAAACAAATAAAATTTTGATTGCATAAATACCTTAAACATTTTTACAGTTCTCCTAATCAAGGTGATTTGTTATCTGATGAAAAAAAAAGAAATCGTGAACCAAATTGAAAAGCAGTGTACATCATTTACTTGAGACAACGGTCTGAAGCAGCAAAGCTGGGATTTCCAAGGATTATGACCCTTATAGATGTGCCTTGACTATTCCGTAAAGGGAACTCCTGTGGTAGACCATTGAACAGTGCAAAAAACAATAGGTCATCTCAGCAACCTTGCACATATTGAAATAGAATAGTTACTGCCGTCAGCATCTTGACCTTTGCTGGCACCATTATGCCATAAATGTATGATCAGCAAAATAACAGTTTTTAAGTTTGACCTGCTAAAGCCCTAAATGGAGAAACACATGTTCAAAAGATCTTTTCAAATTATGTATACTGATACTGCAAATTGGTTCATCTTTGACTTTTGTTATGGTTACATATATATTTTTAGATTGAAATACAAGCAAGACAATTAAAGCAACTATGGAATAATGTTTTGAAGTAGGAATAAGTGATGGATGGATTGGGAGCCATGCAGAAAGGCACATTTTCGGACGGTACACAGATTCCCATTGATTAAAATGTTACTAAACCCACAACAGTAAAATCAGAGTGTATATGCAATAAAGCATGCTTGTTATACTCACTGTAGAACCTAAGGGGTTAATCCTCTGCATTGAGTAAAAAGGCTGTTTGATCCTGTGAACCTCCTCTTCTTCCACTGTCCCCAAACCATCTCCTGATAGAACAGAGCCTTGGGGGCAAGCTGCATATGCTCAGTTTAGTGTGTATTGCTTGAGAATTTTTTTTTAATTTTGGGTGAGTGCATGTGATCAGTACAGGGCCAATCAGCACTGTCCCCACAGAGGGTCAGGTGTCCTGCAGCCTCATAGACAAACAGGGGAGAATAAAACTCCTCTAACAAGCTTTAACCAGACACTGATAGAAGTCACAAGACTGCTCTAACTGCTCATGAGAAAAAATATTTAGCAGTTTATATTTACTAAAACTATTGCATTTATATGTTTTGTGTACTGTGGGAGACTAGATATAGTGAATGCAGGGTCTTGGGTTTAGTAACACTTTAGGATCTAAAGTATGCACAATCTGGGTCTGATACCTATCATGGAAGCAGCTAAACAGATTGACTTGATTATCCATTGTAGATTTAAGCTTAATCCTGTTTGACTTCTTGCTTTACCTAAGAAACTGTTTTACCTTTAGCACTGGGCTGCAGTGCAGGGCCAATGCAATAGGATATACTGGGTTGTTGGCCTAGAGTGGAGATACTTTCTCATTGATTTTTTACCTTTATTTATCTTTGGTTACATCTTAACCACTTCCCACCCGTCGTATAGTAAAATGACGGCAGGGTGAACTCTCGTTCTGGGACAACGTTATATGTAGGCACCCTAGAATCACCATTCCTGCGGAGGCGCGCAGCGTGGCGATCATGGCCGCAATGTGTTCCTAGGACACAGTGCAACTCCGATTTTGGTAAAGAGCCGATGACGAGGCTCTTTACCCATGTGATCGACTGTGTCCAATCACAGCCAGTCACATGTAAACAAGGAAATGCCATTTATTGGCTCTTCTTGGCTCACACTGACAGTGTGTGGCAAGGAGAGCCGATAAGCATCATCTCCTCGCAGGGGAGACCTGTACAGGTAATCAAGGCACTGATCATCAGTGTCCTGATTACAGTACAGGCCCAGCAGTGCACATCAGTGACACCAATCAGTGCCCATCAGTGATATGAATCAGTGCACATTAGTGATGCCAGTCAGTGCCTGCTCATCAGTGCCCATTAATAGTGCCCATCAGTGCTGCCTATCAGTGCCCATCAGTGCCGCCTATCAGTGTCCATCAGTGCCTCCTATCCATGCTGCCTATCATTGCCCAACAGTGCCAACTATCAGTGCTCATTAGTGCTGCATATCAATGCCACCAATCAGTGTCCATCGGTGCCGCCTATCAGTGCTCATCAGTGCTGAATATCAGTGCCACCTATAAGTGCCCATCAGAAAAGAAAACTATTTGTGTGAAAAAAATGATACAAATGTAGTTTGGGTACAGTGTTGCATGACCGTACAATTGTCATTTAAAGTGTGACAGCTCTGAAAGCTGAAAATTGGCCTGGGCAGAAGGGGTGAAAGTGCCCAGTAGGCAAGTGGTTAAAGTTGCTGATGTCCTGCAGCCTCTTTACAGCCTGGCCCTGTCCACATGCACTACAGTGATAACGGGCTACATGTGTGTTTTTTTTTTCATAGGGCATATTTCCTAATTGTTGCTGGCTGCAATTTTTTTTTTTTTTCATAGGCCTTTTTTCTTTTTTCTTTTTAATAATAGCAACATTGGAAAATGTTTGTGCAATGTGCATCAGCATAGCAGTGTTTAGTTGTCTTTGAGAAAGAAAGCGACAGGGTGATTTACAGGCAGCAGATTGTGGGAGACGGGGGCATTGCGTTGTCACCCCATAATGAAAGTGCCCAATTAAGGACTTTTATTTTCTATCGCCAGCTGTTATTTTCATGAAAGCTAATGATTAAAGAAAAATAAGCTTTCCGAATGTTATCTTGATAAAGCTTATGATAGATTTTTTTTTTTTTTTTTTAAGGTAGAATATTTTATTGTTAACACAATAAAAAATTTGCATAATGAATGTACACATATATGAATTCCGCATTCACATGGAAATCATACAAAAGGAATGTACAATAAAATACAAGTAACTAGTCTAAACAGAAAGAGAGAATATTTGACCTTATAAAAGTTAATAATAGCTTAGGTCCAGTGATGTCTGTACATTATTGTTAGTCATCATCAAATGGTTATTATGTTTGTAATAAATAATAAGTAATTCAAATGTATTTGAGTGTTTGTTCTTACTTTCTGTGTATTAAGCCCATGTACAACCCCTGGAAAAAGTATGGAATCACGGAAATGTTCATTCAATTGTTTAATTGTGTAGAAAAAAATAATCACAGACATTCCTAAAAACATCAGACATCAAAGTGTCAAGATGGAAAACTTAAAGCAGAAAATGCCCAAAAAAACAACTGAGGTCAGAAAGAGTCAATGTCTGTCAAAATGTTTCTTAGCCCCTTTCACACTCATGTGACCTAAAAGTCACGCGATTTTGCCAAAAAAATTTTGCCACGATTTTACAGCAATTTTGACTGGACTTGAAGCAATTCTTATATCTATGGGCCTCAAAATGCATTAAAATCAGCCCAAAGTAGTGCAGGGACTACTTTGAAGTTGCTGCGACTTGAAGTTTTGAGGCATTTACACGTTTAAGCACACCGTGACTGGATTGGTTAAGTAAGCCTACAAACTGTGCTTTGGGCCAGGGATTGGTGATCAAGACAAAGCCTGGGCTCCTCACATTTGTTGTGCAAGATGTGCTGTCAATCTTAGAGCTTGGCTTAAGAGGAACTTGGAGGTCAATGCTGTTCGCTGTCCCCTTGATACGGCGATAACAGAATGATCATGTGACAGACTGGTACTTCTGTATTACCAATGTTGCTGATTTCTCTGCTAAAAATAAGAAATCAATTGAATGCCCAAATCTGCCTTCAGCCATGTGACTAGTGCCACATAACGACAATCTACCAGTACCGAATCCACCAGAGAATTGGAGCCTAGATGAAACAGACAAAAATACTACAATGTACCAGTCAGGCACAGACAAAGACAATTACTTTGACTTGTGTATGACTGGCTGGACTTAGGGTTGGCAAAATCAAAAGCAGAATTTCTGGATTCAAGACTGCAAGGATGGTGTTTGATTTCATCAGATACAAAAATGTTTGTCTTTCAAGTTAAATTTACAATTTTCTTTGCACAGCTTGACAACCTTGTTTTTTTGTACTGGGTTATGACCATGACCCACTAGAATTGCATTTCATTATTGATTCATCAGTGTTAAGCCTCAAGGCTGTCTTGTTACATAATAGCAATGTACACCCTTCAATACCTGTTGACTATACTGCACACATTAAAGAAACCTACAAAAACATGGAAATGTTGAAACACATCCAGTACACCAAGTATAACTGGAATATCTGTGGATATTTAAAAGAAGTGGCTCTGCTGCTTGAAATGCAGCTCGGATATATTGTTGGCTGATTAAGAGAGTTGCATTATAATAAAAAGAAATGGCCACTATGAAAGAATTTGGTTCCAGGACAGAAAAACATAATACATGAACCAATTGCTAACCTGACAGCGTTATTTTTGCCTTCACTTTACATAAAACTTGGACAGATGAAAAATTTAGTGAAAGTGATGAACAGGTAAGGTGAAGGGGTTCTTTATTTGGGACAGATGTTTCCAAGAATAACTGATGCCAATAATAAGGAAGACATTTTGTTGGTCCACAGATCACATACATCATCAGTGACAAGAGGTTTAAAGATCCCTTAGTGGGGTCAAAGAAAATCATTAGGAAAGAATTCAAAGATGTCATTGAGAATTTTATTGGCAACCACATAGCACCAAACTACATTAAAGCTGGTTGACAAACTTTTTACAGCATGCCAAAAATCACTGAAGATTAATTTTCTGAATTCACACTTGGACTTCTTCTTCGAAAATGAAGGTGCTGTCAGTGATGAACATCAGGAAGTGTCACAATGGAAAAAGGGTATCAGGAAAACTGGAATTCATCATGCTGGCTGACTATTGTTGCAAAAAGATGCAGTGGACACTGGAGTGCAACCAAAAATCTTCAGGAAAACACTTTTAGCTCTATTGAAGTCAGCAGCATATAAAAAACATTATACAATTAAATACATTATAGTCTTTCAAAGGTAATTTCATATTTCTCAAGGATCCTATGCGATAGTGTCATTCTGAAATTATATTTGGGTTCAGTTTGAAGGAGTCTATCACAATTCCCAAGAGTTGTCCAGTAATATTTTTAACAAAAATTTAAATTCTTAAAAAATTGAGACCATCCAGGCCATGAACTGGAGCAAAGGAGTTATTTTTACCAGTTCTTTGCAATGTATGATCCAGTAGACGATATTCTACACTTAGAGCTCTAGGTCCCCACCCCAGAGCCTACCCTCCTATTCCCATATTCCCATATTCACATACAGAAGGAGGTGAAGGAAGAGGAGAAGGGGGATTGGCAGGAGGAGTAGGAGGAGAAGGTAGTGGAGGAGAGGGAGTCGAAGGAAGAGGTACAGGTCTAGAAGGGGAAGGGGATTAGGGGAAGGAGGAGGGAAAGGAGGAGGAAGAGGTCCCATTAGCAATGCTCACCTTTGCACCTACTACCTCTATCTCTCCTTGCCTGTCATTTACGAGTTTTGTTTGGGGGGGGTTGATCCTGATTTTGAGAAGGGTTGGCAGCCTATGACTGAAGGACTCTGTATTTATATTGTGAGAAGCACGCAGTAAAATCAGAGTAAGCAATTTCAATACAGGAGAAGAGACTGTACAGTTATGCAAGTTCAGTAAAACCAGAGTTCATCTTTAATGCCTTACACATACATTGCAAAAAAAAAAAAGAATCTCTCCAGGATCATGTAATGTATACCAGTGCAACAGTAATGCACCAGTAACTGTGAATCAAGCTACTTACCAATGTCAGGCATTTATTTCTAAGAGATCAGGTCCATGACATACGTGTTCCTCTCATCCAATTTGCTGATTTACTTTGATGTTCTACATCTAGCCTGCTTTACATATTAATTTCAATCTCTAATAGTGGGGTTTGTTCAATTATATAATGGTATAAACATTACGGGCATGGTCGCAGAGGAAATCAATATGGATTGTAAGATGGTAATTGGAGTGACCCCAGAGTGACAAAACAAAACACGTTCAGAGCAGCACATCGGAATACAGAGGTGAGCTGAGAAAATGGAGATGGATTCTGCAATCATTCAGATTCTCATTAACCAATATCACAGACACACCGCAGTACACAGTATGAAAAGTGTTCTCAGTATGCAGTGATGCTGATAGATAGAGGCAACAAATGAAGGACTGAATTCAAATGAAAGAAAAACTCCACAAAGCATCAAAGTTGACTACATACTGGGTCCTTAGCCCACAGCAACAACAGCTTTCCTTGTGCTTCATGTGTCCGCCGTAATGATACAATAGTTAGAATAGTCACAGGCGGCACACATCCCACTGATACCCAATGATTTTAAAGCATGGCTGACACCAAAATATATTTTTATGGTGGTTTGCTTTAGGAAAGCAGTTTATTTTGTGTTAACAACTTTACAAGGTAAAAAAAAAAAAAAAAAAACTGTTTATGTTCAGCCCCAGCCAATATATTTAAGTTTTGGATGGAACGGGGAATGTTTAAAAATCTGCCAGCTTTATTGCTGTTTGTAGACGGGGTGTCATATGAACAAAAGTGATAAGGCAAGTCTGCAATGGAAGCAGAGGCAGGGAAAAAAACACTTTTATTTAGTTAAAGTGGTTCTAAAGTTCTTTTTTTTTTACCTTAACCACTTAAGGACCAGAAAGGTCCCCCCCCCCCCCTTAATAACATGGCAATTTATTTGTGATTAGGCACTGCGTTACCCTAACTGACAATTGCGCGGTTGTACAACGCTGTACCCACATAAAATTGATGTCCTTTTTTTCCCACAAATAGAGCTTTCTTTTGGTGGTATTTTATCACCTCTTATTTTTTGCGCTATAAACAACAAAAGAGCGCCAATTTTGAAAAAAAAAAAACAATATTTTTTTTACTTTCTGCTATGACATTAACAATAAAAAAAGGTAAAAATCAAATTGTTTCATCATTTTAGGCCAATTTGTATTCTGCCACATATTTTTGGTATAAAAAAAAATCCCAATAAGTGTATGTTGATTGGTTTGCGCAAAAGTTATCGTGTCTACAAACTAGGGGAAAGATTTATGTAATTTTTATAAAAAATGTTTTTTTTACTAGTAATGGCGGCAATTAGCGATTTTTAGCGTGACTGCGACATTGCGGCGGACAGATCGGACCCCTGACTGACATTTTTGACTGTTCTGGGGGGACCAGTGACATTACTACAGTAATTAGGAGCAGTATAAGGAGGATATAAAGGGTAGTAATCAACTCCTATACATTCAGATGTGAGAGCGAACCTGTATTACATCCTATACACAGAGAGGAGAGCACATCCCATACCTCCTCCTGGCTCTCTCCTCCTCCCTGCTGCTGTCTGTACTATTGCCAGCAAAACGTAAAGCTGTGCAGTCCGCCCAAAAATTCTTAGCAATGGATGATGTCATCGGTTGGAAGAATGGTCTCACAGCTTCTCTGTACCTGGGAGTTAACACAGGATTGCGCTCAGACTGGACTGTTGCTGCGGGTACCTGGTTGAAAAACACTTCACTACATTAACTTCTTTGGCTACCTCTTACTCTGATCCAAAGGAGGGCCTGGCTGCTGACAGTGCCTTGCCTCCTCCATGCTTCTCACTTTATGAATTTATATAAGGACAGAGGCCACTGTCAATCAAATCCTGGGAGGAGGAAGTGTGGGGTGGGGCCAAGTGGTGCTACGAGTGTCTATGTATGCACACAGGCCACCTTGGGAGTGATAAGAGGAGGAGCCAAGAAGAGGGGGACCTCATAAGGGGAAGTTTCTGTGCATTCTGTGCAATACCATTGCACAGAGCAGCCTTCAATAGCGAGAGATAGCGGTGGCCAGCCACGCCCCCTGAAGACGTCACCTACTGATGAAACCGGTAGGGGATTCGGCACCACACGCATCTAGTGCATCTTCCTGATGCCTGGCTTGACTAGGAATTTTCGGCTATCCACTTCCACACAATTTCAAGGGAACACCTCTGCAGGACACAAACAATGCGCATTTTGTTCTTGTCAAATGTGAGTGTAATATATATATATTTTTTATATATTAAACGTGTTGCTGCATACTTAACCATGAGGAGTTTCTTTTTGTTTACCTTTGCCATACCCGAGATATACCTGCCTTGGTGAAAACTATTTTTGAGGGTGTACTTTTATCGGTCTGGCTTTTATCCCTGGCTATATACGATTCTGGGACCAGGATCCAATGCCCATTCAGCTGACTATTGTGCCTGAGACAACCATTATTGGAGCTGGTGTGGATCTCTGTAATGGGGATCTACACAATCTGGTAAGCGGCCACACTAACTGGTGATTGGTGGAGGTTCTGTCGTCATAATTAGTACACGGTGAATGGGACTGTTATTATGGACAATATATGATTTATTTATTTTAATCATTACATATTTTAATGGTGTTTATCATTTTTTGTGTCCATTTTTTGTGGATCTCATTGACCCATTTTTTGCTATAAGCGCTGCATACCTTGTTCTCATCTCCTAAACCGAGCCTATAATAAGGCTTACCTGTAGGTACAAGTCAAAAAATACTTTACTTCTACTCTTCTAGCTTTAAAGAGCTAGGAGGCGCAGGCGCCAAGGGGTTAATTGAGACAAGTACACACTGTAGAGGCATCACTAAATGGCAGACAGCAGGCTAAAAGCAGACCGCAAAGCAATTCTACCTGGGCCGGTGCTCCGCCACTTAGCAGCCTGGGTATCCTCTTCCAGCTGACAGCTTCTTTCTCCTGCTGTTGCCATAGCATTCGCCTGTAGCATGCAGAAGGCACAGCTAGTCCGGACAGAGGGCAGGACCTCCTTTATAAGTTAAAAAGCCAGTGATTTATTGCTAGGATGCGGGGCAGTCCTATCAGCCAATCCCCTGCCTGTTAATATGAAAAGCACGTCCTGCCCTCTGTCTGGAAATGCCGTGACTTCTGCCTTCTATCTGCTGTGTAAGGTAGGAGGAGAATTACAGGGATGGAAGAGAGGCTGTAAAGGGGACCAGTATAAAAAAAGGGGGGTGGTGGTGCTGTGAAGGGGGCTTGGATACAAGGAAGGGGGGGCTGTAAGGGGTCTGAGATGCAAGCGGGGGGCGTAAATGCAAGGTAAGGGGGGCTTTAGAGGGGACTGAGGAGCTAGTAGGAATGCTGTGAAGGGAACTGGGATACAAGGAGGGGGCTGTGAAGGGCACTTGGATGCAAATAAGGGGGACTGAGATGCAAGTAAAGGGGGGCTGTGAAGAGGACTGAGATGCAAGGAAGGGGGACTGTGAAGGGCACTGAGCTGCAAGTAAAGGGGGCTGTAAAGGAGAGTGAGGTGCAAGGAAGGGGGGCTATGATATGGACTGGGGTGCAAGGAAGGGAGTCTGTGAAGGGGACTGAGATGCAAGTAAGAGGGGGGCTGCAAAGGGGACTGAGGTGCAAGGAAGGGGGTCTGACGTAAAGGGTGTAGGTATCTGATGTAAGGTGGGGGTGCTGTGATGTGAAGGGGGACAGAGAACATTTAAGTAAAGGAAGCACTGTGATGTAAAGGGGGGGGGCTGTGATGTAAAATGGGTGGACTTGGATAAAAAGGGGGGCTGTGATGTAAACCAGGCACTGTTATGTTAAGGGGCTGTATTGTAAAGAGGGGCCTAGTTGTAAAGGGGAGCTCTGATGTAAAGGGGGTGCTGCATTGTAAAGTGGGGTATGGTTATGTAAACTGACACTGTAATGTAAATGGGGACTGTATTGTAAGGGGGGCTCTGTGATGTAAAGCGGGAGTTTTGCAATGTAAAAGGGGCGCTGTAGTGTAAAGGGGGGGCTGTGATGTAAAGGGAAGGACTGATAACACTGATGTAAAAGGGGAAACTGTAATGTAATGGGGAGGGGCTGTAATGTGATAAAACCGAGTCATAGCACAAACATGAGACTCGGGCCTCAGCTGGATAAAAAGTTTAATGGACGGACCTTTTATTTCAATACCCTTGCTTTAGAGGGATATGCTTTGTTCATGATCAAAAACAAAAGGGTTCCCCTGTGGGTGGGACTTTTAAGGCACTGATATTTCAGAAATTACACATAGGTAAAAATACAAAAATGTAGCTTTATTGAAATTGTTTATACAAAATATATAAAAGATAAAAGCAGAGGCAAGCAAAATTATACATCACATTACAGGGTTGAACATCCACCATAGGACCCCCATGTAAACACCCGACGCGTTTCGGAGAAACACTCCTTCTTCAGGGGTGCCTTGGGAGGGTGGTCTGTAAACAATCAGTGTAAATGTACATATTATACATATTTGCAAAGTCAATCTGGCAAGAAAAAATAATCAAGTCAAAAAAAATTTTTGCACTTACATGTTTCACTGTAATGGTTAAAGAAAGAGTGCCTGCCTGCAAGGCTAAAAACAGAACATCGACAATGCCAGCATGGGTCTATGGTAAGCCGATTAAATTCGATGGGGTTGGCTTCATACAGAAGAAGAATTTTTTGATTTGTAGAATTGAAGTTAAATCAAGGTTGCTTGCTCCCAGACAACTGTGTGGGTCTGGGTGGGGACAGCTGAAATCCCAAAAAGAGGCAATCCTGCTGGGCAAAAAGCCAAAGTAAAAAAGAAAAAAAGAAAAGGAGTATATGGTAAATAGTGTGTCATATGAACAAGTCAGGGGACACACAAGACACCTAGGGGTTAATCTCACCAGAGAGCTACTATCCATATAGGAGCTACAGGCTCTCTGAGGTGAGGGAATCATCCTGGAGGCTCCAATGCTCATAGATATATAGCCAAATAGATTAATTGTTGAGTAATTTAATAAAGAGAGGGGGGGGGGGTTTTGTTCTTTTTTCTCTAAGTGAACATTACAACTACTTAAGAGCAGAGGAGCCAACAGGAATGGAGATCCCAAAAACAACAATCAAAAAGGGTAAAATATGTCTAAGAAATATAGAAATACCTTTTCAAATCCAATCTTGGCAAAATGAATGCAATATCAGGATAGATGTTGCTCCACGCTCGGCAAAGGAACATATGAGTCCGACGCCGAGCGTGGAGTATAAATGAGGAATTGTTAATCAGCTGAGAGCAGTCTCAGCTGGGCGGCTATTGCGTCCAGCTGACTGCCAAAGGGATCTCCCGGGTCACATGGGCCAGCGCCGCCCCCAGCCGGAAGGAGTCCGGCGGAAGTGATGGCAAGTCAACGCCGCCGGAAATGATCCGGCGGAAGTGACGTCGGCCCATGCGTCCCACCGACACGGTACAGACTTCCGCCAGCGTTGAATACGTCAGGCGGAGTCCATTGGGCATGCGCAATGGGAATATCCCATGAGCCAGGTGTGCAAGGCTGCTGCCCCCATTGGCGAACGCCACGAATGGCGTTCGCCTTACCGTGCCGGGCTGTACCCATAGCAATCGCAGAAGATGGTTAGTTTCTGCGCAACAAACTTGATAAGAATAAAAAATCATGTCAAAAGTGTATGTTATCTGTATACCAAAGGCAACATATTGGTTCAAAATGCATCTCTGTATGGATTTATAGCCATTTAAACAGAGAAAGAAAGAAGAAAAGAAGAATTATGGTTGCCAATGCTTCTTTTCTTCTTTCTTTCTCTGTTTAAATGGCTATAAATCCATACAGAGATGCATTTTGAACCAATATGTTGCCTTTGGTATACAGATAACATACACTTTTGACATGATTTTTTATTCTTATCAAGTTTGTTGCGCAGAAACTAACCATCTTCTGCGATTGCTATGGGTACAGCCCGGCACGGTAAGGCGAACGCCATTCGTGGCGTTCGCCAATGGGGGCAGCAGCCTTGCACACCTGGCTCATGGGATATTCCCATTGCGCATGCCCAATGGACTCCGCCTGACGTATTCAACGCTGGCGGAAGTCTGTACCGTGTCGGTGGGACGCATGGGCCGACGTCACTTCCGCCGGATCATTTCCGGCGGCGTTGACTTGCCATCACTTCCGCCGGACTCCTTCCGGCTGGGGGCGGCGCTGGCCCATGTGACCCGGGAGATCCCTTTGGCAGTCAGCTGGACGCAATAGCCGCCCAGCTGAGACTGCTCTCAGCTGATTAACAATTCCTCATTTATACTCCACGCTCGGCGTCGGACTCATATGTTCCTTTGCCGAGCGTGGAGCAACATCTATCCTGATATTGCATTCATTTTGCCAAGATTGGATTTGAAAAGGTATTTCTATATTTCTTAGACATATTTTACCCTTTTTGATTGTTGTTTTTGGGATCTCCATTCCTGTTGGCTCCTCTGCTCTTAAGTAGTTGTAATGTTCACTTAGAGAAAAAAGAACAAAACCCCCCCCCCCTCTCTTTATTAAATTATTCAACAATTAATCTATTTGGCTATATATCTATGAGCATTGGAGCCTCCAGGATGATTCCCTCACCTCAGAGAGCCTGTAGCTCCTATATGGATAGTAGCTCTCTGGTGAGATTAACCCCTAGGTGTCTTGTGTGTCCCCTGACTTGTTCATATGACACACTATTTACCATATACTCCTTTTCTTTTTTTCTTTTTTACTTTGGCTTTTTGCCCAGCAGGATTGCCTCTTTTTGGGATTTCAGCTGTCCCCACCCAGACCCACACAGTTGTCTGGGAGCAAGCAACCTTGATTTAACTTCAATTCTACAAATCAAAAAATTCTTCTTCTGTATGAAGCCAACCCCATCGAATTTAATCGGCTTACCATAGACCCACGCTGGCATTGTCGATGTTCTGTTTTTAGCCTTGCAGGCAGGCACTCTTTCTTTAACCATTACAGTGAAACATGTAAGTGCAAAAATTTTTTTTGACTTGATTATTTTTTCTTGCCAGATTGACTTTGCAAATATGTATAATATGTACATTTACACTGATTGTTTACAGACCACCCTCCCAAGGCACCCCTGAAGAAGGAGTGTTTCTCCGAAACGCGTCGGGTGTTTACATGGGGGTCCTATGGTGGATGTTCAACCCTGTAATGTGATGTATAATTTTGCTTGCCTCTGCTTTTATCTTTTATATATTTTGTATAAACAATTTCAATAAAGCTACATTTTTGTATTTTTACCTATGTGTAATTTCTGAAATATCAGTGCCTTAAAAGTCCCACCCACAGGGGAACCCTTTTGTTTTTGATTCTGTACCCGGGATGTGGCACGCTAGGGACCACTCCACATGAACTACATATGTACAATATGCTTTGTTCATGTTTCATGTCTGAGGTTTACAACCACCTTCCTAACCCCTTTTGTATTAAATGATATTGTAACTGTGCTGTCCCCCACTTTATTTGGTAAAGGTTAGTGCTATATAAATCTTCTATAATAATAATTAATATCATACACCCCACATCCTTGCTTCTCCTTATTTAAATTTAGGAGCTTTTACATGACAATAATGAATGCAGGTATTCAATCATTTTTTTCCTGTTGTACAATGGAGGTCATCGGCCATGCTTAACGGGAGCTAAAAGCAGAACCTGCATACAAGATATGTATGCGGGCAACCGTAAAAATCCCAGAGTATAATAAACAATTCTAGGGCTACTGTGTGTGTGGATGTCACTATATGTCCATTAGAAAATGGACCGTCAGCTCCAGGCTGTCAATAACATCTGGATAAAGAGCCACACAGCAGAATGCATGCTGGGAGAAAATACAGTGTCGAGCCGTGCGCACCCTATAATTTAATATTGTAGTGCTTTCTCATCCATACATGTACACCCTGCTGTCACAGCATGTTCCCTTCCATTCCCTAATGTCTAGGAGTACCTCAGCTCTCTCGCAATTTCAATCTCTGATTCATTTTCAAGTGCGGCCGAGTCCAGGGGAACATGATATTATGTAGCACATTTAAAATTCTAATGTCAGGGGTCATTAATCATGGTTGTGTTTATCTGTGAGGCACAATATTTACATGCAGTTGGTATCTGCGAAGAGGAATCCATTTTGAAAGTCTAATCTATGATTTATTCCCCTCATGCCATGACTGACATTATTATAAGCATCAAAAATTACCTTTGAGAGTCTCATTTACATGTATTATATGCCGTGCGTTGGTCTGCGTTCGGTATTCTGCGTCTGAAATGTAGAATGTGAGGAGCTTGATGTGGAAACTGAAGTAAACATATTCTTTATGTCTAAGGTAATTGAGAAGATAGGCTTATTACCGAAAGGTCACCATTTCAATGCAAAATGCTTCGAAAATTGTAATGATGAATTCAGTTTAATATATTTTTGTATAATACACTTCCTATATTAAAGTGAGCCCGTCAGCCATTTGAAACTTGTAAAAGCCGATTGTCTTCCTTTGAGCAGATGCCGCCATATGTCTGTCTTGCCTTTGTTGGCAGAAAAGTGTGTCCTTTTAGAGGTGAAAATATTTTATTAATGTAAAGAAAAAACAATAAGTGCGTCAACTATTCCAAACAATTCAAGTGTATATAATTGAAAATTCAAAACAGATAGGATTCAATAACAGGAGGCATTATGGAAGAACAACCCAGACAGTACTGTATTGAATGATTGGGAGACATGAAGCCATATGTGTGCAGAGTTAAAGAGACTCTTGGTACCATACAAAGCTTAAAGCCCCGTACACACGCATCGAAAATTGGCAGGGAATTTTCGTCCAACGTCCGATCTGCCGATTTTCGGCTTGTTAGTATGATGCTTCCGACAACCGACTCCGACTTTTCGGCCGAAAAAAATCTGGTGTGCAGACTATAACATTTTTGTTGGCCGTCAAAACACGGCTGATCTTCGTGCAGTCAGTACAGATTTCGACAGGGAAAAATCTTGTGAGCAAGACTGGGCATGCTCAGATAAGAAAGAACACAAAGAAAGCAAACCAACACATGACATCACTTCTGAAGCAGATTTTTGTTGGGCGAGAAAATTAGTGTGCAGTCTAGGCACATTCCAACCAACAAAACACCACTCTGGACAAAAGACGGACGATCGGTCGGCCGATAATCGTTGCGTGTGTACGGGGCTTTAGGCTCGCCCTTATAAAGAGATGTGAAAAAGAATACAGGAAAAAAAAAAGACTGTCAAGCCTCAAAGGAAGTGATCTGTAAGAAGAAAAGGAAATGGAAGTTTATAAGGTGTAACCAGGGGGAGTAAGGGAAAGAGGAAGATGAGGGAGGAGAAAGAAACAAAAAAGAGAAAAGAGAAACGGGGAGAGTATGGAAGAGATATCGGGAGGGATAATAAAATCATGTAAATAATGCATAGCAATAAGCATTGAGGCTGTGTACCAGCAGGAGGAGGAACCAGGGGAGGCCACGGACCTGCTCCGAATATTGTGAAGCTATACATAAAGCAGAAAAAAATGTCAATAGTTAGGAAGAGGAGAGTAGATTTTTAAGGGAGTCAGAGGAGGAAACGTTTGTCCAAACGAGCAAGTGTGTCCTTTTAAAAATAGTTGTACTTTTTTGTTACTTGGACCTGACTTGCTTGACCAATGAGAGTACTTCAGTGGCCAATGTAGGCAGTCCTTTTAAGACAGGGATTATACTCTTCAGCTAATGATAACTTTGGGCATGGAAGAGCATGTGATTCACTCCGTATGATGGAACTGGATCAGTTGCCCAGCATCAGCTACACTATGGGGTTGATTTTCTAAAGACAAATCCACTGTGCACCACAAGTGCACTTGGAAGTGCAGTCGCTGTAGATCTGGGAGGAAGATCTGAAATGAGGGGAAGCTCTGTTAGTTTCTATTATCCAATCATGTACAGGCAAAAAGGCTGCTTTTTATTTTCTTTGCATGTCCCCCTCAGATGTTCAATGACTGCACTTCCAAGTGAACTTCTAAGTGCACTTGCAGTGTACAGTGGATTTTCCTTTAGTAAAAAAAAAACCTATATTACCAAAAGTATTGGGACGACTGCCTTTATGCACATGAACTTTAATGGAATCCCAGTCTTAGTCTGTAGGGTTCAATAATAAGTTGGCCCACCCTTTGCAGCAAAAACAACTTCAACTCTTCTGGGAAGACTGTCCACAACTTTTAGGAGTGTGTCTATGGAAATGTTTGACCATTCTTCCAAAAGAACATTTGTGAAGTCAGGCACTGATCTAGACGAGAAGGCCTGGCTCACAGTCTTCGCTCAAATTTATCCCAAAGGTGTTCTATCGCGTTGAAGTCAGGACTGCAGGCCAGTCAAGTTCCTACACCCAAAACTCGCTCATCCATGTCTTTATGGACCTCGCTTTGTGCACTTGTCCAAATCATTTGATGGAGGGGGGATTATGATGTGGGGTTGTCTTTCAGGGGTTGGGCTTGGCCTCTTAGTTCCAGTGAAGGGAACTCCTGAGGCATCAGACATTTTGGACAATTTCATGCTCCCAACTTTGTAGGAACAGTTTGGGGATGGCCCCTTCCTTTTCCAACATGACTGCGCACAGTGCACAAAGCAAGGTCCATAAAGACATGGATGTGCAAGTTTGTGGTGGAGGAACTTTACTTGCCTGCATCCCTATAGAACATCTTTAGGATGAATTAGAGCAAAGACTGGGAGCCAGTCCTTTTTGTCCAACATCAGTGCCTGACCTCACAAATGTGCTTCTGGAAGAATGGTCAATCATTCCCATAGACACACTCCTAAACCTTGTGGACAGAGTTGAAGCTGTTATAGCTACAAAGGGTTCCCTGATTGTACGGGAGAGACTGGAGAAGCATGGAAGGGCAGGGTCCACTCCTGCCGCCTGTAAAAGCAATCAAGCAGCTAAACAGCCGCTATGATGGTTTTTACATTGCAGGGAATCGCCGTCTGAAAAAAAAGATATCTGAATGATGCCTGCAGCTCACTTCACTTCACTTATCTTCACTTAAAGTGGTATATATATTTTTTTAAATAGCAACCCCCCCCCCCCCCGCAGTTGGTTTTGCACAGAGTAGACCAGAAACTCCTGTTCTCGGGTCCCTTATCTCTGCTCCTCCCCCCTCCGTCCTATGCAGTGAACCCACAGCAAACAGCTTGCTATGGAGGCACCCAAGCCAAGCTGCAGCCCTGTGTGTCCATTCAGGCACAGAGCTTCTGTTTGGCCCGCCCCCCTCTCTCTCCTGATTGACTCACTGACTTTGAATGACAGCTGCATGAGCCAATGGCGCCACAGCTGTAGCTCAGCCAATCAGGAGGGAGAGTCCCAGGATGCCTGAGGAACTTGTGGACATCGCTGGATGGAGAGGGGGCACAGGTAAGTGCTGGAGGGGCTGCTACACACAGAAGGCTTTTTATCCTAATGCATAGAATGTATTAAGATAAAAAAAACCTTCCTAACTTTACAGCTCCTTTAAAGTCCAGGATGTCATATGATGGCCTACGGTCAACAAGTGGTATACTCACTAGTTCTCCAGCTTGCTGGTGCTGACATCTTCAGCCTTATGGCTTCCTGGTATCAATCCCCGCCCGTCTCCATTGGCCAGGCCAAGATGACATCACTTCCATGCATGTGCGGGAGATCTTCCATCTCAGCATTGCCAACGTTTTTACACTGAGTTGTGCATGCACAACTCTGTGTACGAGGAAACAGGCAGGCAAGTAACTTTAATGCAGAAAAGACATAACATGTCTCTTCTGCTTTACAAACCTTGCCTGTTCACATTTTTTTTTTAGGAAAAATTCCACTTTAAACTATAACTAAATTTGATTAGAACATCTGTCAGGTTTGCTTTGCTGTCTATGTCTGTTAGGGAGATTCATCCTCTCTAGCTGTCCTGTTTACTATTATCACCAAGAATTAAAGTAAATCCCAAATTTTAGGTTGTCACCAGAACAGAAATACAGGGGAAATCTTCCAATAGGGACAATAATTCTAGTGACCCCGGTGATAACCAGAGGTTTTCTCACTTTAGAGGAATTTCTTCTGACTTCTTACTTTGGCAATGGGATAGGAAGTTGTGGAAAATGTCCCCAACTGGACAAAGATGGCAAAAAAAAAAAAAAAATGATAGTTTATTACCCTACCTTACTCTATCGAAAATGAAAAAAAAAATGCTTTTCATCTTACTTCAAATATGCAGCTTTCATTAAAGGAATCACTGATAATTGTGCTATTATAACTGGGACTGTTGTTTGTAACTGCTGTGGAACTTCTTCCTTTGTTGCTGCTGTATTATACTTCTGCAGTGTGGACAGGATTAAACTGAATATTCATTAACGCAGAGGTACAGCAGCCATCTTTAACCTTTAGCCAGCTTAGATTGAGTACCAAGATGGGGTGTGCCCAGAGTTTGCTGGAGCTATCTGTTGCTGTGCTGCCCAGGAGTCAGAGACCTCATACTCTGTGCAATGCTGCAAGTGAAGGGATGGCCATAGAAGCAACCAGTTGTGTTGGAAAGGGACTAAGCTGCTGCTGCTGCTGCTGCTGCTGCTGCTGCTGGTTGAATGGATCCCTGCCACAGGTGATTGGGTGAAAACTCATAGCAGCAAAGAGACTGAGGACCTTCTCTCTGGGACAGTGTAATTTGGATGCCGGTTGAGATCAGACTATACTAGAGCAATCTCTCCAGTTGTAAGGAAACAAAAAGAGGGGATGTCTCAGGAGGATTGAAAGAGAGAGATCATCAGCAGCTTCTATCCTTGCCTGACTTGAATTGGACTTGGACTGAATCAAAGTACAATCCCAGAGATCCAGAAGAGGGTGCCCTGGGACCGGTAAGAGACTAAAATCATACAAGTTATTCTGTTGTCTGCTGGGAATTGTTGTGCTTTCTTCAATGACCCCATATTTGCTACCATTTCCTTTTTTCCATCAGTGGTATAAAATGGGGACATTTATAGCAAGTTAGGACTGTCTTGATATACTATTACTAGGTAAATGCAGTTCAGTTCTCTTAACTACTGTTAGAATACTACAGGTGTTTAATCATATCTATCAGTGTAATGTTGTTGTTTTATTGATTGTTTGCAAGTAGTGTTGAGCGAACACGGACTGTATTATTCGTGTTCGTACCGAATAATTGGATTTTTTTTACCCGAACACGGACACGGACACTTTACTGTATGTTCGGGTAAAAATCCGTGTTCGGTCGTTTTATTTCCGGGTTTTGCATGCTTTGGCGCTCTTTTCATGGCGGGCTTTCAACAGCCAATCAACAATCGTTTAACTGGTGTGCCTTAAGCCATCCCAGCCATGCCTGCAAATGTCTTAGTAGCTGTGATTGGCCGTCTGAAGCATGTGACCAAGTCTTTATAAGTTCGAGGCAGCCGCCGCAGCAGCGTCATTCTGCTGCTTAGCTAAGGGACAGAGCACACATCAATGTGCTGGCTGCTGATTAGGGAAAGATAGGCAGGAAAAAACCATTTGTGTCCGGATAGAATTGAGGGACAGGTCGGAGTGTTTAGGCAGGGCGAGTTGTAGGCATTTTAGGGATAGAGTCTGCTGAATTATAGGGTCAGTGTCTTCTACAAACTACAATCGATATTGCTGTGTGGGGGGTGGGGTGAATCTGCACTCAATCCTGATCTACGATCTCTTCTCAATCCTGTTAGGGACAGAGTCTGCTGATTTTTAGGGAAACTGTGTTCTACAAACTACAATCGATATTGCTGTGTGGTGTGGGATTGGAGATAGGCAGGTGTCAGTGATCCACATCCATTTTTCTGTGTGTGAGCTGCAGTGAACACAATCTTTTTGGGCTGCAGTGAACACAATCTTTTTGGGCTGCAGTGAACACAATCTTTTTGGGCTGCAGTGAACACAATCTTTTTGGGCTACAGTGAACACAATCTTTTTGGGGTGCAGTGAACAAAATCTTTTTGGGGTGCAGTGAACACAATCCTTTTTGGTGTGCAGTGAACACAATCTTTGTGGGGTGCAGTGAACAAAATCCTTTGTGGGGTGCAGTGAACACAATCTTTTTGGGGTGCAGTGAACAAAATCCTTTTTGGGGTGCAGTGAACAACATCCTTTTTGGGGTGCAGTGAACACAATCTTTTTGGGGTGCAGTGAACAAAATCCTTTGTGGGGTGCAGTGAACACAATCTTTTTGGGGTGCAGTGAACACAATCTTTTTGGGGTGGAGTGAACAACATCCTTTTTGGGGTGCAGTGAACAAAATCCTTTTTGGGGTGCAGTGAACAAAATCATTTTTGGGGTGCAGTGAACACAATCTTTTTGGGGTGCAGTGAACACAATCTTTGTGGGGTGCAGTGAACACAATCTTTTTGGGGTGGAGTGAACAACATCCTTTTTGGGGTGCAGTGAACAACATCCTTTTTGGGGTGCAGTGAACACAATCTTTTTGGGGTGCAGTGAACACAATCTTTGTGGGGTACAGTGAACAGAATCTTTGTGGGGTGCAGTGAACACAATCTTTGGGGGGTACAGTGAACACAATCTTTTTGGGGTGCAGTGAACACAATCTTTGTGGGGTGCAGTGAACACAATCTTTTTGGGGTGGAGTGAACAAAATCATTTTTGGGGTGCAGTGAACAACATCCTTTTTGGGGTGCAGTGATCAAAATCCTTTTTGGGGTGCAGTGAACACAATCTTTTTGGGGTGCAGTGAACAAAATCCTTTGTGGGGTGCAGTGAACAGAATCTTTGTGGGGTGCAGTGAACACAATCTTTGGGGGGGTACAGTGAACACAATCTTTTTGGGGTGCAGTGAACACAATCTTTGTGGGGTACAGTGAACAGAATCTTTGTGGGGTGCAGTGAACACAATCTTTGGGGGGTACAGTGAACACAATCTTTTTGGGGTGCAGTGAACACAATCTTTGGGGGGTACAGTGAACACAATCTTTTTGGGGTGCAGTGAACACAATCTTTGGGGGGGTACAGTGAACACAATCTTTTTGGGGTGCAGTGAACAACATCCTTTTAGGGTGCAGTGAACACAATCTTTGTGGGGTGCAGTGAACAACATCCTTTTAGGGTGCAGTGAACACAATCTTTGTGGGGTACAGTGAACAGAATCTTTGTGGGGTGCAGTGAACACAATCTTTGGGGGGTACAGTGAACACAATCTTTGTGAGGTGCAGTGAACACAATCTTTGTGGGGTGCAGTGAACACAATCATTGTGGGGTGCAGTGAACTCAATCTTTGTGGGGTACAGTATACACAATCTCATACTTCTGAAGATTTGAGGGTGCTGCCTGTTCCATACTCCCCCTACTCCTCATCTAGCCTTTTAGGGGTACAAACAATAGTAATTGGGGCCTAGTGTGGTTGTGTACGTGTGATATACATACACTTTTTTTGGATCATATTTTCTATTCCGCTATTTAATCAAAAACCTTTGGGGATCAGTTAAATTGGGGGATAGTCTGTGTTGGTACGTGTGAGAGAGATCCACCTTTCCAAGTTGTTGGGGTTCATCTCATACTTCTGAAGGTTTGAGGGTGCTGCCTGTTCCATACTCCCCCTACTCCTAGCCTTTTAGGGGTACAAACAATAGTAATTGGGGCCTAGTGTGGTTGTGTACGTGTGATATACATACACTTTTTTTGGATCATATTTTCTATTCCGCTATTTAATCAAAAACCTTTGGGGATCAGTTAAATTGGGGGATAGTCTGTGTTGGTACGTGTGAGAGAGATCCACCTTTCCAAGTTGTTGGGGTTCATCTCATACTTCTGAAGGTTTGAGGGTGCTGCCTGTTCCATACTCCCCCTACTCCTAGCCTTTTAGGGGTACAAACAATAGTAATTGGGGCCTAGTGTGGTTGTGTACGTGTGATATACATACACTTTTTTTGGATCATATTTTCTATTCCGCTATTTAATCAAAAACCTTTGGGGATCAGTTAAATTGGGGGATAGTCTGTGTTGGTACGTGTGAGAGAGATCCACCTTTCCAAGTTGTTGGGGTTCATCTCATACTTCTGAAGGTTTGAGGGTGCTGCCTGTTCCATACCCCCCCTACTCCTCATCTAGCCTTTTAGGGGTACAAACAATAGTAATTGGGGCCTAGTGTGGTTGTGTACGTGTGATATACATACACTTTTTTTGGATCATATTTTATATTCCGCTATTTAATCAAAAACCTTTGGGGATCAGTTAAATTGGGGGATAGTCTGTGTTGGTACGTGTGAGAGAGATCCACCTTTCCAAGTTGTTGGGGTTCATCTCATACTTCTGAAGGTTTGAGGGTGCTGCCTGTTCCATACCCCCCCTACTCCTCATCTAGCCTTTTAGGGGTACAAACAATAGTAATTGGGGCCCAGTGTGGTTGTGTACGTGTGATATACATACACTTTTTTTGGATCATATTTTCTATTCCGCTATTTAATCAAAAACCTTTGGGGATCAGTTAAATTGGGGGATAGTCTGTGTTGGTACGTGTGAGAGAGATCCACCTTTCCAAGTTGTTGGGGTTCATCTCATACTTCTGAAGGTTTGAGGGTGCTGCCTGTTCCATACCCCCCCTACTCCTCATCTAGCCTTTTAGGGGTACAAACAATAGTAATTGGGGCCTAGTGTGGTTGTGTACGTGTGATATACATACACTTTTTTTGGATCATATTTTCTATTCCGCTATTTAATCAAAAACCTTTGGGGATCAGTTAAATTGGGGGATAGTCTGTGTTGGTACGTGTGAGAGAGATCCACCTTTCCAAGTTGTTGGGGTTCATCTCATACTTCTGAAGGTTTGAGGGTGCTGCCTGTTCCATACCCCCCCTACTCCTCATCTAGCCTTTTAGGGGTACAAACAATAGTAATTGGGGCCTAGTGTGGTTGTGTACGTGTGATATACATACACTTTTTTTGGATCATATTTTCTATTCCGCTATTTAATCAAAAACCTTTGGGGATCAGTTAAATTGGGGGATAGTCTGTGTTGGTACGTGTGAGAGAGATCCACCTTTCCAAGTTTTTGGGGTTCATCTCATACTTCTGAAGATTTGAGGGTGCTGCCTGTTCCATACCCCCCCTACTCCTCATCTAGCCTTTTAGGGGTACAAACAATAGTAATTGGGGCCTAGTGTGGTTGTGTACGTGTGATATACATACACTTTTTTTGGATCATATTTTCTATTCCGCTATTTAATCAAAAACCTTTGGGGATCAGTTAAATTGGGGGATAGTCTGTGTTGGTACGTGTGAGAGAGATCCACCTTTCCAAGTTGTTGGGGTTCATCTCATACTTCTGAAGGTTTGAGGGTGCTGCCTGTTCCATACCCCCCCTACTCCTCATCTAGCCTTTTAGGGGTACAAACAATAGTAATTGGGGCCTAGTGTGGTTGTGTACGTGTGATATACATACACTTTTTTTGGATCATATTTTCTATTCCGCTATTTAATCAAAAACCTTTGGGGATCAGTTAAATTGGGGGATAGTCTGTGTTGGTACGTGTGAGAGAGATCCACCTTTCCAAGTTTTTGGGGTTCATCTCATACTTCTGAAGATTTGAGGGTGCTGCCTGTTCCATACCCCCCCTACTCCTCATCTAGCCTTTTAGGGGTACAAACAATAGTAATTGGGGCCTAGTGTGGTTGTGTACGTGTGATATACATACACTTTTTTTGGATCATATTTTCTATTCCGCTATTTAATCAAAAACCTTTGGGGATCAGTTAAATTGGGGGATAGTCTGTGTTGGTACGTGTGAGAGAGATCCACCTTTCCAAGTTGTTGGGGTTCATCTCATACTTCTGAAGGTTTGAGGGTGCTGCCTGTTCCATACTCCCCCTACTCCTAGCCTTTTAGGGGTACAAACAATAGTAATTGGGGCCTAGTGTGGTTGTGTACGTGTGATATACATACACTTTTTTTGGATCATATTTTCTATTCCGCTATTTAATCAAAAACCTTTGGGGATCAGTTAAATTGGGGGATAGTCTGTGTTGGTACGTGTGAGAGAGATCCACCTTTCCAAGTTGTTGGGGTTCATCTCATACTTCTGAAGGTTTGAGGGTGCTGCCTGTTCCATACCCCCCCTACTCCTCATCTAGCCTTTTAGGGGTACAAACAATAGTAATTGGGGCCTAGTGTGGTTGTGTACGTGTGATATACATACACTTTTTTTGGATCATATTTTCTATTCCGCTATTTAATCAAAAACCTTTGGGGATCAGTTAAATTGGGGGATAGTCTGTGTTGGTACGTGTGAGAGAGATCCACCTTTCCAAGTTGTTGGGGTTCATCTCATACTTCTGAAGGTTTGAGGGTGCTGCCTGTTCCATACTCCCCCTACTCCTCATCTAGCCTTTTAGGGGTACAAACAATAGTAATTGGGGCCCAGTGTGGTTGTGTACGTGTGATATACATACACTTTTTTTGGATCATATTTTCTATTCCGCTATTTAATCAAAAACCTTTGGGGATCAGTTAAATTGGGGGATAGTCTGTGTTGGTACGTGTGAGAGAGATCCACCTTTCCAAGTTGTTGGGGTTCATCTCATACTTCTGAAGGTTTGAGGGTGCTGCCTGTTCCATACTCCCCCTACTCCTAGCCTTTTAGGGGTACAAACAATAGTAATTGGGGCCTAGTGTGGTTGTGTACGTGTGATATACATACACTTTTTTTGGATCATATTTTCTATTCCGCTATTTAATCAAAAACCTTTGGGGATCAGTTAAATTGGGGGATAGTCTGTGTTGGTACGTGTGAGAGAGATCCACCTTTCCAAGTTGTTGGGGTTCATCTCATACTTCTGAAGGTTTGAGGGTGCTGCCTGTTCCATACTCCCCCTACTCCTAGCCTTTTAGGGGTACAAACAATAGTAATTGGGGCCTAGTGTGGTTGTGTACGTGTGATATACATACACTTTTTTTGGATCATATTTTCTATTCCGCTATTTAATCAAAAACCTTTGGGGATCAGTTAAATTGGGGGATAGTCTGTGTTGGTACGTGTGAGAGAGATCCACCTTTCCAAGTTGTTGGGGTTCATCCCATACTTCTGAAGGTTTGAGGGTGCTGCCTGTTCCATACTCCCCCTACTCCTAGCCTTTTAGGGGTACAAACAATAGTAATTGGGGCCTAGTGTGGTTGTGTACGTGTGATATACATACACTTTTTTTGGATCATATTTTCTATTCCGCTATTTAATCAAAAACCTTTGGGGATCAGTTAAATTGGGGGATAGTCTGTGTTGGTACGTGTGAGAGAGATCCACCTTTCCAAGTTGTTGGGGTTCATCTCATACTTCTGAAGGTTTGAGGGTGCTGCCTGTTCCATACTCCCCCTACTCCTAGCCTTTTAGGGGTACAAACAATAGTAATTGGGGCCTAGTGTGGTTGTGTACGTGTGATATACATACACTTTTTTTGGATCATATTTTCTATTCCGCTATTTAATCAAAAACCTTTGGGGATCAGTTAAATTGGGGGATAGTCTGTGTTGGTACGTGTGAGAGAGATCCACCTTTCCAAGTTGTTGGGGTTCATCTCATACTTCTGAAGGTTTGAGGGTGCTGCCTGTTCCATACCCCCCCTACTCCTCATCTAGCCTTTTAGGGGTACAAACAATAGTAATTGGGGCCTAGTGTGGTTGTGTACGTGTGATATACATACACTTTTTTTGGATCATATTTTCTATTCCGCTATTTAATCAAAAACCTTTGGGGATCAGTTAAATTGGGGGATAGTCTGTGTTGGTACGTGTGAGAGAGATCCACCTTTCCAAGTTGTTGGGGTTCATCTCATACTTCTGAAGGTTTGAGGGTGCTGCCTGTTCCATACCCCCCCTACTCCTCATCTAGCCTTTTAGGGGTACAAACAATAGTAATTGGGGCCTAGTGTGGTTGTGTACGTGTGATATACATACACTTTTTTTGGATCATATTTTCTATTCCGCTATTTAATCAAAAACCTTTGGGGATCAGTTAAATTGGGGGATAGTCTGTGTTGGTACGTGTGAGAGAGATCCACCTTTCCAAGTTTTTGGGGTTCATCTCATACTTCTGGAGATTTGAGGGTGCTGCCTGTTCCATACCCCCCCCTACTCCTCATCTAGCCTTTTAGGGGTACAAACAATAGTAATTGGGGCCTAGTGTGGTTGTGTACGTGTGATATACATACACTTTTTTTGGATCATATTTTCTATTCCGCTATTTAATTAAAAACCTTTGGGGATCAGTTAAATTGGGGGATAGTCTGTGTTGGTACGTGTGAGAGAGATCCACCTTTCCAAGTTGTTGGGGTTCATCTCATACTTCTGAAGGTTTGAGGGTGCTGCCTGTTCCATACCCCCCCTACTCCTCATCTAGCCTTTTAGGGGTACAAACAATAGTAATTGGGGCCTAGTGTGGTTGTGTACGTGTGATATACATACACTTTTTTTGGATCATATTTTCTATTCCGCTATTTAATCAAAAACCTTTGGGGATCAGTTAAATTGGGGGATAGTCTGTGTTGGTACGTGTGAGAGAGATCCACCTTTCCAAGTTTTTGGGGTTCATCTCATACTTCTGAAGATTTGAGGGTGCTGCCTGTTCCATACCCCCCCTACTCCTCATCTAGCCTTTTAGGGGTACAAACAATAGTAATTGGGGCCTAGTGTGGTTGTGTACGTGTGATATACATACACTTTTTTTGGATCATATTTTCTATTCCGCTATTTAATCAAAAACCTTTGGGGATCAGTTAAATTGGGGGATAGTCTGTGTTGGTACGTGTGAGAGAGATCCACCTTTCCAAGTTGTTGGGGTTCATCTCATACTTCTGAAGGTTTGAGGGTGCTGCCTGTTCCATACTCCCCCTACTCCTAGCCTTTTAGGGGTACAAACAATAGTAATTGGGGCCTAGTGTGGTTGTGTACGTGTGATATACATACACTTTTTTTGGATCATATTTTCTATTCCGCTATTTAATCAAAAACCTTTGGGGATCAGTTAAATTGGGGGATAGTCTGTGTTGGTACGTGTGAGAGAGATCCACCTTTCCAAGTTGTTGGGGTTCATCTCATACTTCTGAAGGTTTGAGGGTGCTGCCTGTTCCATACCCCCCCTACTCCTCATCTAGCCTTTTAGGGGTACAAACAATAGTAATTGGGGCCTAGTGTGGTTGTGTACGTGTGATATACATACACTTTTTTTGGATCATATTTTCTATTCCGCTATTTAATCAAAAACCTTTGGGGATCAGTTAAATTGGGGGATATTCTGTGTTGGTACGTGTGAGAGAGATCCACCTTTCCAAGTTGTTGGGGTTCATCTCATACTTCTGAAGGTTTGAGGGTGCTGCCTGTTCCATACTCCCCTTACTCCTCATCTAGCCTTTTAGGGGTACAAACAATAGTAATTGGGGCCCAGTGTGGTTGTGTACGTGTGATATACATACACTTTTTTTGGATCATATTTTCTATTCCGCTATTTAATCAAAAACCTTTGGGGATCAGTTAAATTGGGGGATAGTCTGTGTTGGTACGTGTGAGAGAGATCCACCTTTCCAAGTTGTTGGGGTTCATCTCATACTTCTGAAGGTTTGAGGGTGCTGCCTGTTCCATACTCCCCCTACTCCTAGCCTTTTAGGGGTACAAACAATAGTAATTGGGGCCTAGTGTGGTTGTGTACGTGTGATATACATACACTTTTTTTGGATCATATTTTCTATTCCGCTATTTAATCAAAAACCTTTGGGGATCAGTTAAATTGGGGGATAGTCTGTGTTGGTACGTGTGAGAGAGATCCACCTTTCCAAGTTGTTGGGGTTCATCTCATACTTCTGAAGGTTTGAGGGTGCTGCCTGTTCCATACCCCCCCTACTCCTCATCTAGCCTTTTAGGGGTACAAACAATAGTAATTGGGGCCTAGTGTGGTTGTGTACGTGTGATATACATACACTTTTTTTGGATCATATTTTCTATTCCGCTATTTAATCAAAAACCTTTGGGGATCAGTTAAATTGGGGGATAGTCTGTGTTGGTACGTGTGAGAGAGATCCACCTTTCCAAGTTGTTGGGGTTCATCTCATACTTCTGAAGGTTTGAGGGTGCTGCCTGTTCCATACCCCCCCTACTCCTCATCTAGCCTTTTAGGGGTACAAACAATAGTAATTGGGGCCTAGTGTGGTTGTGTACGTGTGATATACATACACTTTTTTTGGATCATATTTTCTATTCCGCTATTTAATCAAAAACCTTTGGGGATCAGTTAAATTGGGGGATAGTCTGTGTTGGTACGTGTGAGAGAGATCCACCTTTCCAAGTTTTTGGGGTTCATCTCATACTTCTGGAGATTTGAGGGTGCTGCCTGTTCCATACCCCCCCCTACTCCTCATCTAGCCTTTTAGGGGTACAAACAATAGTAATTGGGGCCTAGTGTGGTTGTGTACGTGTGATATACATACACTTTTTTTGGATCATATTTTCTATTCCGCTATTTAATTAAAAACCTTTGGGGATCAGTTAAATTGGGGGATAGTCTGTGTTGGTACGTGTGAGAGAGATCCACCTTTCCAAGTTGTTGGGGTTCATCTCATACTTCTGAAGGTTTGAGGGTGCTGCCTGTTCCATACCCCCCCTACTCCTCATCTAGCCTTTTAGGGGTACAAACAATAGTAATTGGGGCCTAGTGTGGTTGTGTACGTGTGATATACATACACTTTTTTTGGATCATATTTTCTATTCCGCTATTTAATCAAAAACCTTTGGGGATCAGTTAAATTGGGGGATAGTCTGTGTTGGTACGTGTGAGAGAGATCCACCTTTCCAAGTTTTTGGGGTTCATCTCATACTTCTGAAGATTTGAGGGTGCTGCCTGTTCCATACCCCCCCTACTCCTCATCTAGCCTTTTAGGGGTACAAACAATAGTAATTGGGGCCTAGTGTGGTTGTGTACGTGTGATATACATACACTTTTTTTGGATCATATTTTCTATTCCGCTATTTAATCAAAAACCTTTGGGGATCAGTTAAATTGGGGGATAGTCTGTGTTGGTACGTGTGAGAGAGATCCACCTTTCCAAGTTGTTGGGGTTCATCTCATACTTCTGAAGGTTTGAGGGTGCTGCCTGTTCCATACTCCCCCTACTCCTAGCCTTTTAGGGGTACAAACAATAGTAATTGGGGCCTAGTGTGGTTGTGTACGTGTGATATACATACACTTTTTTTGGATCATATTTTCTATTCCGCTATTTAATCAAAAACCTTTGGGGATCAGTTAAATTGGGGGATAGTCTGTGTTGGTACGTGTGAGAGAGATCCACCTTTCCAAGTTGTTGGGGTTCATCTCATACTTCTGAAGGTTTGAGGGTGCTGCCTGTTCCATACCCCCCCTACTCCTCATCTAGCCTTTTAGGGGTACAAACAATAGTAATTGGGGCCTAGTGTGGTTGTGTACGTGTGATATACATACACTTTTTTTGGATCATATTTTCTATTCCGCTATTTAATCAAAAACCTTTGGGGATCAGTTAAATTGGGGGATAGTCTGTGTTGGTACGTGTGAGAGAGATCCACCTTTCCAAGTTGTTGGGGTTCATCTCATACTTCTGAAGGTTTGAGGGTGCTGCCTGTTCCATACTCCCCTTACTCCTCATCTAGCCTTTTAGGGGTACAAACAATAGTAATTGGGGCCCAGTGTGGTTGTGTACGTGTGATATACATACACTTTTTTTGGATCATATTTTCTATTCCGCTATTTAATCAAAAACCTTTGGGGATCAGTTAAATTGGGGGATAGTCTGTGTTGGTACGTGTGAGAGAGATCCACCTTTCCAAGTTGTTGGGGTTCATCTCATACTTCTGAAGGTTTGAGGGTGCTGCCTGTTCCATACTCCCCCTACTCCTAGCCTTTTAGGGGTACAAACAATAGTAATTGGGGCCTAGTGTGGTTGTGTACGTGTGATATACATACACTTTTTTTGGATCATATTTTCTATTCCGCTATTTAATCAAAAACCTTTGGGGATCAGTTAAATTGGGGGATAGTCTGTGTTGGTACGTGTGAGAGAGATCCACCTTTCCAAGTTGTTGGGGTTCATCTCATACTTCTGAAGGTTTGAGGGTGCTGCCTGTTCCATACTCCCCCTACTCCTAGCCTTTTAGGGGTACAAACAATAGTAATTGGGGCCTAGTGTGGTTGTGTACGTGTGATATACATACACTTTTTTTGGATCATATTTTCTATTCCGCTATTTTATCAAAAACCTTTGGGGATCAGTTAAATTGGGGGATAGTCTGTGTTGGTACGTGTGAGAGAGATCCACCTTTCCAAGTTGTTGGGGTTCATCTCATACTTCTGAAGGTTTGAGGGTGCTGCCTGTTCCATACTCCCCCTACTCCTAGCCTTTTAGGGGTACAAACAATAGTAATTGGGGCCTAGTGTGGTTGTGTACGTGTGATATACATACACTTTTTTTGGATCATATTTTCTATTCCGCTATTTAATCAAAAACCTTTGGGGATCAGTTAAATTGGGGGATAGTCTGTGTTGGTACGTGTGAGAGAGATCCACCTTTCCAAGTTGTTGGGGTTCATCTCATACTTCTGAAGGTTTGAGGGTGCTGCCTGTTCCATACTCCCCCTACTCCTAGCCTTTTAGGGGTACAAACAATAGTAATTGGGGCCTAGTGTGGTTGTGTACGTGTGATATACATACACTTTTTTTGGATTATATTTTCTATTCCGCTATTTAATCAAAAACCTTTGGGGATCAGTTAAATTGGGGGATAGTCTGTGTTGGTACGTGTGAGAGAGATCCACCTTTCCAAGTTGTTGGGGTTCATCTCATACTTCTGAAGGTTTGAGGGTGCTGCCTGTTCCATACCCCCCCTACTCCTCATCTAGCCTTTTAGGGGTACAAACAATAGTAATTGGGGCCTAGTGTGGTTGTGTACGTGTGATATACATACACTTTTTTTGGATCATATTTTCTATTCCGCTATTTAATCAAAAACCTTTGGGGATCAGTTAAATTGGGGGATAGTCTATGTTGGTACGTGTGAGAGAGATCCACCTTTCCAAGTTGTTGGGGTTCATCTCATACTTCTGAAGGTTTGAGGGTGCTGCCTGTTCCATACTCCCCCTACTCCTCATCTAGCCTTTTAGGGGTACAAACAATAGTAAATGGGGCCCAGTGTGGTTGTGTACGTGTGATATACATACACTTTTTTTGGATCATATTTTCTATTCCGCTATTTAATCAAAAACCTTTGGGGATCAGTTAAATTGGGGGATAGTCTGTGTTGGTACGTGTGAGAGAGATCCACCTTTCCAAGTTGTTGGGGTTCATCTCATACTTCTGAAGGTTTGAGGGTGCTGCCTGTTCCATACCCCCCCTACTCCTCATCTAGCCTTTTAGGGGTACAAACAATAGTAATTGGGGCCTAGTGTGGTTGTGTACGTGTGATATACATACACTTTTTTTGGATCATATTTTCTATTCCGCTATTTAATCAAAAACCTTTGGGGATCAGTTAAATTGGGGGATAGTCTGTGTTGGTACGTGTGAGAGAGATCCACCTTTCCAAGTTGTTGGGGTTCATCTCATACTTCTGAAGGTTTGAGGGTGCTGCCTGTTCCATACTCCCCCTACTCCTCATCTAGCCTTTTAGGGGTACAAACAATAGTAATTGGGGCCCAGTGTGGTTGTGTACGTGTGATATACATACACTTTTTTTGGATCATATTTTCTATTCCGCTATTTAATCAAAAACCTTTGGGGATCAGTTAAATTGGGGGATAGTCTGTGTTGGTACGTGTGAGAGAGATCCACCTTTCCAAGTTGTTGGGGTTCATCTCATACTTCTGAAGGTTTGAGGGTGCTGCCTGTTCCATACCCCCCCTACTCCTCATCTAGCCTTTTAGGGGTACAAACAATAGTAATTGGGGCCTAGTGTGGTTGTGTACGTGTGATATACATACACTTTTTTTGGATCATATTTTCTATTCCGCTATTTAATCAAAAACCTTTGGGGATCAGTTAAATTGGGGGATAGTCTGTGTTGGTACGTGTGAGAGAGATCCACCTTTCCAAGTTTTTGGGGTTCATCTCATACTTCTGAAGATTTGAGGGTGCTGCCTGTTCCATACTCCTCCTCCTACTGCTCAACCATCCTTTTAGGGGTACAAACAATAGTAGTTGGGGCCTAGTGTGGTGGTGTACGTGCGAGATACATACACTTTCTTTTTGATCATATTTTCTATTCCGCTATTCAATTAAAACCTTTGGGGATCAATTCAATTGCGAGATAGTCTGTGTCGGTACGTGTGAGATCCACCTTTCCAAGTTGTTGGGGTTCATCTCATACTTCTGAAGATTTGAGGGTGCTGCCTGTTCCATACTCCTGCTCCTACTGCTCAACCATCCTTTTAGGGGTACAAACAATAGTAATTGGGGCCTAGTGTGGTTGTGTACGTGCGAGATACATACACTTTTTTTGATCATATTTCCTATTCCGCTATTCAATAAAAACCTTTGAGGATCAATTGAATTGCGGGATAGTCTGTGTCGGTACGTGTGAGATCCACCTTTCCAAGTTTTTGGGGTTCATCTCATACTTCTGAAGATTTGAGGGTGCTGCCTGTTCCATACTCCTCCTCCTACTCCTCATCCATCCTTTTAGGGGTACAAACAATAGTAATTGGGGCCTAGTGTGGTTGTGTACGTGCGAGATACATACACTTTTTTTGATCATATTTCCTATTCCGCTATTCAATAAAAACCTTTGAGGATCAATTGAATTGCGGGATAGTCTGTGTCGGTACGTGTGAGATCCACCTTTCCAAGTTTTTGGGGTTCATCTCATACTTCTGAAGATTTGAGGGTGCTGTCTGTTCCATACTCCTCCTACTCCTCATCCATCCTTTTAGGGGTAGAAACAATAGTAATTGGGGCCTAGTGTGGTTTTGTACGTGCGAGATACATACACTTTTTTGGATCATATTTCCTATTCCGCTATTCAATAAAAACCTTTCTAGGGCAAGATCTTAAATTACAGAAATATGAGGAGACCGTCAAATAAGGGCCGTGGCCTGGGTCGTGGTGCTGCTGGTAGAGCTCCTGTTGCAAGGAGAGGACGTGGTCGATCTGTGCCAGCTACACGCACAAGTGAAACACCTTCCTCAAGTGTGAGTAGGCGACAGAACCTGCATCAGTATTTGGTAGGGCATCAAACGCCCCTAGAAGTGATGAGGCCAGAACAAGTTGAGACGATAGTAGATTGGTTTGCTGCTGACAGTGCCTCCAGTTCCTTCACATTGTCTCCCACCCAGTCTACTGCAGAAAGGTCAGAGTTGGCACCTGCAGCCAATGTCCAACCGTCTTTCACCTCACCCCCTTGCAAATCAGGCCAGCAGTCTGAGCCCCAAGCCATACAGCAGTCTCTTATTCTTTTTGAGGACTCTGTCAGCAGGGTTTCCCAGGGCCATCCACCTAGCCCTGCCCCAGAAGTGGAAGAGATTGAGTGCAGCGATGCCCAACCACTTATTTCTCAAGATGAGTACATGCAAGGATCATCGCAGCACGTCTCCGATGATGACGAAACGCAGGTGCCAACTGCTGCGGCGTTCAGCATTGTGGAGACCGACAAGGAGGGCAGGGGTGAAGACTGGGTGGAAGATGATGTGGAGGACGATGAGGTCCTCGACCCCACATGGAATGAACGTCATGCAGGTGACCTGAGTAGTTTGGAGGAAGAGGCGGTGGTCGCACAGAGCCACCAGCACAGCAGAAGAGGGAGCAGGGTGCAGAAGCGGAGCGGCCGTGCCCTAGACACTACGCCCGCTACTGCCCAACGCAGCAAGGGAACGAGCGCACCAAAGTCAGCTCAAAGGAGTTCTCTAGCGTGGAAGTTCTTTAGAAAATGTGCTGATGACAGGACACGAGTGGTTTGCACCCTGTGCAATCAGAGCTTGAAGCGAGGCATAAACCTTCTCAACCTGAGCACAACCTGCATGATCAGGCATCTAAGTGCAAAGCACGAGCTGCAGTGGAGTACACACCTTCAAAACCAAGAAACGTCTCTGGCTCATCCTGCTTCCTCTTCTGCTGCAGTCTCGGCCGCTCCAGCCACATCTGTAGTGATACCGGCACCTGCCACCCCGCAAACAGACGATCTGTCAGCAACACCACCACCTGGGTCACCAACAACCATCTCCACAATGTCCCGTGGAAGCGTTCAGCTTTCCATCTCCCAAACACTTGAGAGGAAGAGGAAGTACCCCCCTACCCACCCGCGATCCCTGGCCCTGAATGCCAGCATTTCAAAATTATTGGCCTTTGAAATGCTGTCATTCCGTCTGGTGGAGACGCACAGTTTTAAAAACCTTATGTCGGTGGCTGTCCCACAGTACGTCGTGCCCAGCCGCCACTACTTTTCCAGGCAAGCCATCCCTTCCCTGCACAACCAAGTGGGGGAAAATATCAGGTGTGCACTGCGCAACGCCATCTGTGCCAAGGTCCACCTAACTACGGATACGTGGACCAGTAAGCACGGTCAGGGGCGTTATATCTCCCTAACGGCACACTGGGTAAATGCAGTGGCGGATGGGCCTGAGGCGGATAGCAATTTGGCGCATGTCCTTCCACCACCGAGGATTGCAGGGCGCTTCAGTTTGCCTCCTGTTCCTAACTCCTCCTACTCCGCTTCCTCATCCTCTACCGCCTCCTCATCCGGACAGCGTAACACCTTCACCACCAACTTCAGCACGGCCAGGGGTAAACGACAGCAGGCAGTTTTACAACTTGCCTGTTTGGGGGACAAACCACACACCGCGCAGGAGTTGTGGAGGAGCATGGAACAGCAGACAAATGAGTGGTTGCTGCCAGCGAGCCTCAAGCCCGGCCTGGTGGTGTGCGATAACGGGCGAAATCTCATAGCAGCTCTGGGCCTAGCCGGTTTGACGCACATCCCTTGCCTGGCGCATGTGCTGAATTTGGTGGTGCAGAGGTTCCTTAAAAACTACCCCGATATGTCAGAGCTGCTGCAGAAAGTGCGGGCCGTTTGTGCGCACTTTCGGCGTTCTCACCCTGCTGCTGCTCGCCTGGCAGCGCTGCAGCGTAACTTCGGCCTTCCCGCTCACCGCCTCATATGTGACGTGCCCACAAGGTGGAACTCCACCTTGCACATGCTGGAAAGACTGTGCGAGCAGCAGCAGGCCATAGTGGAGTTTCAGCTGCAGCACGCACGCGTGAGTCGCTCTGCGGAACAGCACCACTTCACCACCAATAACTGGGCCTCCATGCGAGACCTGTGTGCCTTGTTGCGCTGTTTTGAGTACTCCACCAACATGGCCAGTGGCAATGACGCCGTTCTCAGCTTAACTATCCCACTTCTATGCCTCCTTGAAAAAACAATTCGGGCGATGATGGAAGAGGATGTGGCACAGGATGAGGAGGAGGAGGAGGATGAAGAGGTAACATTTCCAAGGCTTTCAGGGCAGTCATTCGCAAGGGGCTCCGAGGGTGGGTTCCTGCACACGCAAACGCCAGGGACGCAATTGTCCAGCAGGGGCACAGTTCTGGAGGATGAGGAGGATGAGGAGGAGGAGGAGCTGGAGGAGGAGATGGAACCATGTTCACAGCAGGGTGGCACCCAGGCCAGCTCATGGCCATCACTGGTGCGTGGCTGGGGGGATACAGAGGACACGGACGATACACCTCCCACAGAGGACAGCCTTTCGTTGCCTCTGGGCAGCCTGGCACACATGAGCGATTACATGCTGCAGTGTCTCCACAACGACCGCCGAGTTGCCCACATTCTAACTTGTGCTGATTACTGGGTGGCCACGCTGCTGGATCCCCGTTACAAGGACAACGTACCGTCCTTAATTCACTCACTGGAGCGCGATCGCAAGATGCGCGAGTACAAGCGCACGCTGGTAGACGCCATGCTGCTGGCATTCCCATCTGACAGCGGGGCCACAGTGGAAGCACAAGGCAGAGGAGGAGGAGGAGGAGGTCGCCAACGCAACCAGGGCACCGCCAGCACCTCAGAAGGCAGGGTTAGCATGGCCGAAATGTGGAAAAGCTTTGTCAGCACGCCACAACAAACAGCAGCACCAGCAGCTCAGATGGAACGTCTTAGCAGGAGGCAGCATTTTACCAACATGGTGGAGCAGTATGTGTGCACACGCCTACATGTAGTGAATGACGGGTCTGCCCCCTTCAACTTCTGGGTCTCCAAATTGGGCACATGGCCTGAGCTTGCCCTTTACGCCTTGGAGGTGCTGGCGTGCCCTGCAGCCAGTGTATTATATGAACGGGTATTTAGCACGGCTGGGGGCGTTATAACAGACAAGCGCAGCCGCCTGTCCAGAGACAATGTGGACAAGCTCACGTTCATTAAAATGAACCAGGCATGGATCCCACGGGACTTTTCCGTACCTTATGCAGAATAGCAATGGATACCGACCTTACCCACCCATTGTTCCATTTTTGCTCTTTCTCACTCTTTTGGGGTGTACCCTCATTTAAAATTTTTGAAAAGAAGCAGTGTTGGCTACCTCGTCCTCCTCCTCAGGGCCAGATTAATGTAGGGGCTATTGGAGCTGCAGCTCCAGGCCCCTACCTTTTATATAGGCCCCGGGTTGGCCATATTCACTGTTACCGCTCTTCTGTCACTTGTAAACACAGAAGTCTGGCTTCTATGCTCGCTTCCCCAGGCAGCACCCTCAGAACCTCCCCACACAGCGTGAAGGCCGGACAAGGAGGGACAGTTGGCGATGCATGGATGTGTTTATGGGCTTCAGAGACAGCATCCCATGTTGAATTAGGCATGCATGGCTGCACCCTTCCTCCTCTGGGTGCATGGCAAGGCACGGCCCTTAAGGCCCTTCAAAATCCTCAGCACCAAGCCCATGATGCTGTTAATCCGGCCCTGGTCCTCCTCCACCGCCGCTTCCACCTACACCGCCCATAGGTGTGCGCAGCCTATTGCATTAAGGTGTGCACCCCAAAGTTGAAATACACATGCATGTGTTTGCCAGCAGGGAGAGTAATGTATCGGGGCCATGTACCTGTAGGCAAGGAGAAATAGAGCAGAGCAGGTCCCAGGGAGATCTTTCCCATCTCCTCACTGGCAATGCTATGTGCCCTAGGTGATTAGGGTGTGCCCAGGCACACCCAGCACACCCTGTGCGCACGCCTATGTCACCGCCACATCCACCACCACCTCAACCTCCCTCCTACTCCATATGGGCCTCGTCCTTCAGAGATGAAGAAGAACATTGTTTTATTTTTCTGTTTTTTTTTGTTGTTTTAAGTTATTTCCCTATCCACATTTGTTTGCAGAGCACTTGCCATGCTCTTAATTACGTTTTGCTGCCATTTGCAGCACTCTAGCCCTTTCCTTTGGTGTTTTAGAGCCATTTTAGTGCCTTAAAGTTCGGGTCCCCATTGACTTCAATGGGGTTCGGTGTCCGGGAAAAGTTCGGTAAAAGTCCGGGACACGGACCCGGACTTTTTTTTAAAGTTCGGCCGAACCCGTCGAACACGGACATCTAGGTGTCCGCTCAACCCTATTTGCAAGTATACTTGCTAATCCTCTTTTTTTTTTACCACTTGCCCTCCAGAAGATTTACCCCTCTTCATGACCAGGCCATTTTTTGTGATTCGGCACTGCGGTAATTTAACTGACAATTGCGCAATCGTGCGATACTGTACCCAAATAAAATCGATGTATTTTTTTCCCCACAAATAGAAATGTATTTTGGTGATATTTGGTCACCTTTGCGTTTTTTTTTTTTTTAATTTTTTGCGCTAAAAACCAATATCCATCAATTTTAAAAAACAAAATGTAAACATTCAAATTTCTTCATCAATTTTGGCCAAATCGCATTCTGCTACATATTTTTGGTAAAAAACAAAAGAAAAAACAAATATGCAAATATTAATTGGTTTGTGCAAAAGTTATAGCGTCTACAAACTATGGAATATACAGTATTTATGGAATTTTTATTTATTTTTTACTAGTAATGGCTGCGATCAGCAACCTATAGCAGGACTTTGATATTTTGGCAGACAAATCGGACACCTAACTGACCCTTTTTTGTAACCAGTGACACCAATACAGTGATCAGTGCTAAAAATATGCGCTGTCACTGTACTAATGACACTGGCAGAGAAGGGGTTTACATCTAGGGGGATCCGGGGTTAAAAGTGTGGCCAACATGCTTTGCAGGAAGAAAAAAAAACAGCACATTGCTGCTGTCAGAAGAGAGCCCTGCATTTGTTTACTTACACAGGGTTCTGTTCGGTAATGTCTGGAGCCAATTGGCGGGTGCCAGTGACATATCAGTGACTGGCACCCACTAATTGGTTGGTACTTCAGCCAATCGCAGAACAGCTGGGGCAGTGGGGGCATGTGGGCATGCTCTCTACCCTGGCGCGTGGATCATGTACTACGTATGTGATCCAGTGCAGAGCGGCTGCCCTGCCGCAGTATATCTAGGGTGGGTGGTCCGCAAGTGGTTAAGCTATGCTTGGCCTAATAAATTCCTTGAAATAACTCAAGGTGTGTTGGTAAGTGCTGGGTGAGTGAAATGTGTCATCTTCGGGTGTGGCAATTTAATGGTTACTCTAGGGCAGGGGTGGGGAACCTAAGGCCCTCAAAGTCATTTGGTCCGGCCCCCCGTGCAGCTGAGTCTCTCAGCTGATCTGTCAGAGTGGAGCGGATGCTTCCTGTATAGTTCCGGCTCTGTTCTGACAGTCTGAGTGAGTCACAGCAGAGTGATATCAAATGAACTCCGTCTGTGACCAATACAGGAAACATCGCCTCTTCCTCCAGCGCGGCGCCGCTGCTAGCCAGCATTTCCGGCCAGCAGTACACACAGCAGTACCAGCCAGAGCCAGCAGTACTCACAGCAGTACCAGCCAGCTGTACCAGCCAGCTGTACCCACGAGCAGTACCAGCCAGCAGTACCTACAGCACAGTACCAGCCTGTGTCAGCAGTACCCACAGCAGTACCAGCCTGAGCCAGCAGTACCCACAGCAGTACCAGCCAGCAGTACCCACAGCACAGTACAAGCCAGCCGTACCAGCCTGAGCCAGCTGTACCCACCAGCAGTTCCAGCCAGCTGTACCCACTAGCAGTACCCGCCAGCAGTTCTTTTCAAAACTTACCACAACAAAGATTCTAGTGCGCTCCAGACTGACCGACGCAAACCTGGAAAACCAGTTGCGAGTAGCATCATCATCAATACCAGCTAACATCACACACCTCACCAAAGAGAAGCAGTTGCAGCCATCACATTAGGTGTGAGTTTAATTAAATGTTTGACCAAATATAATAGGCACATTTTTAAGTTGATAATTTTATACGGCCCCCAAATGATTTTTTAAATACCCAAATGGCCCTTAGCAGAAAAAAGGTTCCTCATCCCTGCTCTAGGGGTAGCCCTACATTATGAAGATTCTTATTCAGACATTTCCGGCGGCGAAAATAATTTGTGCCTGTTTCCCAGCTTAGTTCCTGCAGTATCTCCCACTCCACAGGCTTCCTATAGTACTACAAGTGCATAAATACATACTGTCCATACTGCCGGGACAGTCCCACATCTAAGTGCTCTGCCCGATGATGATGTGTCTCCAGCTGCATTCAAAGATCACAGCACGGCCTTTGAGTTACTGAGCATACTGTTCTTAATATCCTCAGCATGCCACTTCTACACCATTCAAAAAGTTTCAGATTTTTTGGCCAGCCTACGCATGGCCTACATGTAAGGAGTTAGACAGGAGCATTCACTGAATGCAATGCTTTCTGTGATTAGAGCTACTGATTGTGTCAAAAACTTTAGAGCTGTCCAGTTTTCTTTGCACACTTCCTGAATTATCTCAAGGAGTAATTCCAGTTCTTGTATTGGAATACAAAACAATAATCTCTAGAGGAAATTTAGAGGTTTAACAAGAGACAACTAGACAACTGAGCAGGTATGACACCATTTTTGGTAATTTCAGTCAAAAATAAAATAGCATGTGTTTCCAGAAAAGTAGGCGCTAGGTGCATTTCTGGCAGGTCAGCAGATACTTCTGCAATTGCAGGGTGCACGTATTGTGCAGAGTGCATGTATTGTAGACTGCAATTGTTTAATTTTACCTTGCCAAATGCTTTAGATCTACCATAGTTAGGTGCCTCACAGAGAACAATAAATCTAGTTAATAAAAGAAAAATGCAAGCTCATGATCTTTCCTCTGACTTGTTCAACAATAGCTTGAACAACAATAAGTTTAACAATAAGTAATATATTAATTCTCTTAAGAATGACCCATGCATTGTTTGCACAGAAGTTGGGAAATCTCTACACACAATACTAGGCACTTCTAATGGTTTAGGTTGCTCGGTTATACCCCTAAAGAACCTATACATGATCCAAGTATCACCTAACTTTTACAAGCAGTCCTCAAATCATTTTATGCTTGTTGTGAAGGCCTATTGACCTTGAGGAGTGGGAACCCTGGATGCTGGAACAATCTAGATCAGTGGGCTCCAAACTGCGGCCCGGGAGCCAGATGCTGTTTTCTGGCCTTTGGGGCACCATTTCATGCACTGATACCAACAACGGGGCACAATTCCTCCCAATGACACCAACAATGGAGCACAATTCCTCTCAATGACTTAAACAATGGGTTCACACTTTATCCTAATGACACAAAGAATGGCACACAATTACTCCCACAGACACAATCAATGGGGCATAATTTTTCCCACTGAAGTTGGGACCTTTTCTACTCCCAATAGCCACAGTCCAGCCTCCCTAAAGTGTAAAGGACAGTCAACTGGCCCTTTTTTTTAGAAAGTTTGGAGACTGATCTAGATCAAAAGAAGGTTTGATGATATAGTTACCCTCTTCTTTGACAGCCCAAAGAAGAAGTGAAAGGTCAATAATCGACAAGATCAGAAAAGAGTGTGGAGTCCTTAATAGTGCCAAAGAGTGGGTTCACATGACATGGAGACAACCATGCCACTTGACCCTTTTGGAGACAACCAGCCTTCAAGCAAGGTAATGCCTGCCTTCCCAGTTTAAGTTTTTGTCATGGCTTCATGGGCCATTGTGATGGTATTCACCGTTACTGGAGGTGAGGAGCAGATACTTAATGGTTTGAATTGCTTCAGATGGGACAGTAATATTTGTCAACCATATCTTCATATAGAAATATGAAGATTTATTACCACCTTACACAGTGCATTCCATGTGCTTGTCTGGCACACATAATGTCATTGGCAGACTTCCCTATTGTTTGTGTATTGGGAGGGAATGTGGATTGTGCCTGTCTCATTGTTAAATGTTAATGACCTCACATTGTTATGTCTGCCTTAAGATAAGCTTATTATGGGAAGTATATGTGTATGTGGATTCGCTGCTAAGGGGGAGGGGGGATTGTCCCACATTGTATATCTTTGTGTACACTGTATGGGAGTGTAAAACTTTGTTTTCATTGGATTGTGAATGTCAGGGCCTGTTTTCAACAAGGTGCACCTGGGCAGTAACCTTGTGGGGGGAAAACTGTATAAAAGTATGTTTCTTGTTCAATAAAGTTGAGTTATACTTCACCTTCAATCTAGAGTCCTGTCTTTCATTGGGGGAATATGCTACAAGGGATTGCTATGTCCTTCATACTCCCTTGTATAATCACTAAGCTCTTTTAAGAGCTTGTGTAAGAGCTTGTTCCTGCTTCACTCTCTGGGGAAAGAGAGGTTCACCCACGGGAACCTGGAGCCTTGTCGTAGGTTCAGGGTGGGTAGGAGATGGTGAAACCCCAACCAAGCTGCAGAGGTTTGTGGGGTCTGAGGCAGTTATGGTGTCTGGTGGAGTGCTTGGAGCCCTCTGGAAGTACTAGGAGCATCCGTCAACGGAGGTACTCGGTCAGGGTGACGGTTGATCCGTTACAGCCATTTCTTACCTTTCCTGTAGTAAACTATTCAGGTTTGTAATTCATAGGAGTATATTGATTCTTGGAAACCTGTCTGGAACCTATAGTGCAGACAGGTGTTAAGATCAGCCATTCTTAACCAGGTTCGGTGGAACCCTAGGATTCCTCCAGAAGTGACTAGGGGTTCCTTGAGCCGTGGCAAACTGAACTCACATGTGATGGGTTCTGCATAGTTCCAGGTCCAAAACCACTTGGCAGAAACAGAGGCATGACTTTAATGGTGGCATTCTGAACACCACCGTAAGGGTAGCATTCTTCCCACTGACCACCGCCAATTTAAGAGACATATTTCCAATAATCACCATTGGACTAATCTTATTAGGGGTTCCCTAAGACCTTGAAATGATTGCAGGGGTTCCTTTGGAGTAAAAACATTGAGAGAGGCTGGTTTAGACAGTGTTACAACATTAAGGGAATACTGGGTGCTCACAGTATACCTATGACCAGCACTAAGGTAAGATGGATTTATGTTTCAATAAGAAATGTTCTAAAGTGATGGCTTAGAGTCCAACAAAGCTGTAGTCTTACCCACAAAAAAAGTTTGTCTTGAGTGTTATTTTGTAGAAGAGAAGTTTGTTCATAAAGAGGGGTTGAAATGAGCCATGAAGGGTTGGTACACCTTTGTTTCTCAGCAGTTATGTGCTGTGAATGGCCACATTTACTTATGACATCCAAACAATTTTCAGCTTTTATTACTTTGGAGAAGTCAAGCCAGCTAAAGATGATTTCAAATAGTTGGTGTGGCTATCTACACTTTGCACATTGCTCGTTGTCTTTTTAAATTAAGGTTTATATATAAGATGAAAATATAGAAGCCGCAGGTGATATATGTGATTCATCCATGTAATCCCACAAAACCGTAAATGCATTGATTCTATGTCATCTGTGCCAGCAGTACAGTCATCTCAGGAAAACATTCCTCTATAGTGCCACTTTCCCGAGACGAATGACTGCCACTTGTCCTCAGGCGCGCTCTATTGATGTCTGCTTTACTTTAATTGTTTAGCGATGTTTAGAGATAATTGAAGATCATATTGCAACTAGTTTCTTAATGACTGCATTGCTTTGATAAATGGACATGTCATTTTGCCCCCTCTTATTAACATCATTTGGTGCTTGAGATCAAATAGAGATGGTGAATGATCATCGGGGAACAAGATTGGTATAAAAGCATTGATTGATACGAAATGACTGTATGTTATATGAGCAGCAGTGGCCTGTTCCAAAGAAAAGGTAATAATAGAACTCTAAGATGTCTATCAAATATTATTTTAATGGGAAATATAATGCAAGCGGGTAGAATAAAATGTTCTTATATTGTATGGCATTTTTCAATATCAAGGCTTGTATTTAGTTTTGTAGTTTGATTTACCCACTAGAGTACAGAGACTTACAGATGAGATAAAAGAGACTAATAAAGTAGACATTTGGTTTGTGTTTTGGTCCCGAACTCTTACCCTGATGACTTGGGTAATATTCTAGGTACTAAAGGCTGTGTAGACTGTCCTGGACCTCAAAACATTTTAAACACTGCTTTTAGTTTTTTTTTTTTTTTCTAGTAATGATTTAAGCAGATTAGCTCAGTGATGGAGCACCCAGTAAAAAAAAACTGAATTCAGGTCAATGGCAACAATTATCCGCTTGCGACCGTATACTGTATAAATATGGCTCTCCTGTGCAGAATCATGTACCTATATCTGATTTGGCAATTCCGGGTCTGGGGCAAGCGTGCGTGCCACCAATGACCTGCCCCCCCACTGTGATTGGACACAGCAGGAGCCAATCAGCGGGTATAGTGGACACAATGTCTGCCAGGACCCGCCGATCATTCCCAAGAGAGACAGAACAGCGGTCTGCTGATGAAAAGGTATGTAGGTAAGGCAGATCAACCTTCTGTGAGAAGGGGAGGTAGAGATCCTGTGTTTCTGCTAAGCAGGAACACGGATCTCTGCCTTCTCACAGTACAAGCACATCCCACACAGTTAGTAATCACTCCCTAGGCACACATTTAACCCTTTCATCATCCCTGATGTTAGCCTCTTCCCTGCCAGTGTCATTAGTACAGCGACAGTGCATATTTTTAGCACTGATCACTGTATTCAATGTCACTGGTCCCCAAAAAAGTGTCACTTAGGGGTTTATTTACTAAAGCTAGAGAGGGCAAAATTAATCACAATTCTACAGAGAAACCAACCAGCTTCTAACCTCAGCTTGTTTACATAGGCTTTAGCAATAAAACCTGGAAGCTGATTGGTTTCTCTGCAGAATTGTGAATAATTTTGCCTTCTCTAGCTTTAGTAAATAAACCCCTTAGTGTCCAATTTCTCCGCTGCAATGTCAAAGTCCCGCTATAAGTCGCTGATCGCTGCCATTATTAGTAAAAAAATAAATAAAAATTCTGTAAATCTATCCCATAGTTTGGAAAAGGGGAAGGTACTTGGCGCTGCCACAATGGAGTAGTGTAAATGAATAACTGTAGATCCGTGAATGTGTACAAAATACCAATGATCCAATAAAGAGTGGTGAATGTAAATGATAAGGTGCTGAAGACAATATACAAAATATGTAAATGGTAAAGTGCTAAAAGCAATAAAGGTAAATCCAAGAAAAAGGGGTATATAAGAAATGCACAATAAAATGCACAATAAAAGTCATATACAAATAAATTAATAAATAAAGTGCAACAGATATCCCATAATTGATAATATGGTAAAGTGCAACTGTGATAAGTGCAATTGCAAATTAAAGTGACTAAGTGCACTAATAAATAAATAAAGGTGACAATGCTCCTTTATAAAAAGGAGGAGGGATTGGAAGTGTCCCCAGAGATGGCAAAAAAAAAAAAAAAAAGTAGACAATGTGCCAGTGCTGAGAATAAATCACATGAAGTGATGTGTGATCAAAAGTGCACAAAATGAATAAGTGCGTTTGAAAGGAAATGATAAACAAAGGAAGGGAAAAATTATAAATATAATAATATATAGAGAGGAGTAAATGGCAGTATCAATATGATAAGCAGGTGAAAGCCAATGACACTTATTAAATTGTCACGCAGTCACGCAGAATGACACTTATTAAATGGGTAAGTGCCCTGTACAGGGAAAAAAGTGACTAAATAGGTGAGTCCATGTGGAATTAAAAGTTCATAATCCGTAGAAAATGACAATCATCCGATACCAAGCCGTAGTGGGTTAAGGTGGAACTTCTGTATACGGCGACGCGTGCAGGTGAATCCTTGTGTTCCCCCAATTAATTTCGCACTCACCACATAAAGGTACTCCTACAGGGGTGACAAGCATTGAATATCTCAAGGGTAAGTATTCACAATAGCCTCAGTAGGGGGTGTGCACCGTCTTCAAAATCCCATTAACCCTCATGGCATGTAGCGGTCATATATACAGTTGGAGGTCCGGATCATGAATGGGGAGGAAAAGGCTCACAATAGTGAAGTACTGTATGATGAATTTTTTATTAAAGTTAAAAAATTACTCACAATTTAGCGGTGAAACATATGCAGATCAAATACAGGTAGCTCGGTACCGTTCCCGGGTTACTTCCGGAATGTGATGCGCTCCAAACGCCGGAAATTCCATTCACAGGTACAGTAAGCGGAAGTGACGGAAGGACGCTCTACATGTTTCGTCGTATGACGTTATCAGGAGCTCCTCCTGATGCAGTGTTGCATGAATGCGCAGTTGTCAGTTAGGCTACATGTACACGGGATATTTTAAAAAGTCCCTTGAACGCTGGAATTTAAAGGACGTTTAAAAAATCCGTTGTGTAACGTTTGCAGCCGTGTTTGCAGCGGCGTTTTAGCGGGCGTTTAGTGGGCGTTTGCGCTCAGAACCGTTTCTAGAGGTAAAAAAATCATTACCCTTTAAAATGGAAAAACACGAGCGCTAAACGCGGGTGATCGTGTTCGGTCATGTTCGGTCACGTTCGGTCGCGTTTTTGCATTTGAAACGCCAGTAAACACACGTTCTGAATATCCTGAACGCAAATAATTGCTTTCCAAAAAACGACACTGAACTCAACTGCCTCTAAATGACTGTAAACGACCCAGTGTACATGGACAGATAAGATAACATTGAGGTGGGTTCAGGGGCTTCTGAAAAAAACGCCCAACTGCTCAAAAACGTCCGTTTACAAGTTGTAGTGTACATGAGGCCCTAAAGATTCGTAGTGCCAAAAAGCAAAAAAATAACTAGTCATGAAGTGAGAAAAATTTGCATCCGTTTGGGGGCTTGGGGAAAGGCTGCATTAACATTCTTGATGACTTAGGGGTCAATTCACTAAGCTTTATCACATGCAATAAGGGTATCATGTTCCTCATTTGCATAAATTATCACATGCAGTAAGCCAGGCGCTGCGTCCTTGACAACAGATAACTCATCAGCTATCAGCGGGTTAAAAAAAAAATATGCTAACAATTAAATATGATGAAAAAAAAAAAAAAAAACAGCGTGGAGCCCCCCCCCCCTCCAGTCCATACCAGACTCTTCAGTACATGGTAAATGTCCATAACCAGCTGCACCTGAGTGAATCGCCGTACATGTACGGTGCTCGCTCTCGGGAGTCTAGGGGGCGAGTCCCGCCCCTGTTTGTCAGCGGGGAAGCCGATGCCTGTGTCAGGCGGCACTGATTGCCGTATGACACCCACGATTGTTCCCCGCTGAGAGGGAAGGACGGCCGGCTGTTGTAAACACAGCCGACCGTCCTTCTCCCTGGAATGATCATAGAGATCATGTGATCCTGCTATATAGGATTACATGTCTCTATGGTCATTTCAGAAGCCACGCCCCTCCACAGTTAGAATCACTCCCCTAGGCTCGTATTTAACCCCTTGATCACCCACAGGTTTAACTCCTTCCCTGCCAATGGCATTATTACAGTAATAGTGCATATTTTTAGCACTGATTACTGTAGTAATGTCACTGGTACCCCCAAAAGTGTCAACCATTTAAGTTAGGGGTATGATCTGTCCGTCGCGATGTCGCAGTCCCGCTAAAAATCCCAGATCAGTGCCATTACTAGTAAAAAAAAAAACCCTGAAAAAAGACATAAATCTTTCCCGAAGTTAGCAGACGCAATATCTTTTGCGCAAACCAATCAAAATACGCTTATTGCTAATTTTTTTACCAAAACTACAACTGCAAGAAAAAGTATGTGAACCCTTTGGAATGATATGGATTTCAGCACAAATTGGTCACATGTAAACATTCACAGTGCAGGTGGAAAAAGTATGTGAACCCCTAGACTAATGACATCTCCAAGAGCTAATTGGAGTGAGATGTCAGCCAACTGGAGTCCAATCAATGAGATGAGATTGGAGGTGTTGGTTACAGCTGCCCTGCCCTATAAAAAACACACCAGTTCTGGGTTTGCTTTTCACAAGAAGAATTGCCTGATGTGAATGAGGCCTCGCACAAGACCTACGATTAAGAATTGTTGACTTGCAAAAAGCTGGAAAGGGTTATAAAAGTATCTCCAAAAGCCTTGCAGTTCATCAGTCCACGGTAAGACAAATTGTCTATAAATGGAGAAAGTTCAGCACTGCTGCTACTCTCCCTAGGAGTGGCTGTCCTGTAAAGATGACTGCAAGAGCACAGCGCAGACTGCTCAATGAGGTGAAGAAGAATCCTAGAGTGTCAGTTAAAGACTTAAAATAGTCACTGGCAAATGCTAACATCCCTGTTAGCGAATCTACAATACGTAAAACACTAAACAAGAATGGATTTCATGGGAGGATACCACAGAGGAAGCCTCTGCTGTCCAAACAAAAGAGCACCTGGATGTTCCACAGCAGTACTGGCAAAATATTCTGTGGACAGATGAAACCAAATTTGAGTTGTTTGGAAGAAACACACAACACTATGTGTGGCGAAAAAGAGGCACAGCACACCAACATCAAAACCTCATCCCAACTGTGAAGTATGGTGGTGGGGGCATCATGGTTTGGGGCTGCTTTGCTGCGTCAGGGCCTGAATAGATTGCTATCATCTAAGGAAAAATGAATTCCCAAGTTTATCAAGACATTTTGCAGGAGAACTTAAGGCCATCTATCTACCAGCTGAAGCTCAACAGAAGATGGGTGTTGCAACAGGACAATGACCCAAGGCATAGAAGTAAATCAACAACAGAATGGGTTAAACAGAAGAAAATACGCCTTCTGAAGTGGCCCAGTCAGAGTCCTGACCTCAACCCGATTAAGATGCTGTGGCATGACCTCAAGAAAGCGATTCACACCAGACATCCCAAGAATATTGCTGAACTGAAACAGTTCTGTAAAGAGGAATGGTCAAGAATTACTCCTGACCGTTGTGCACGTCTGATCTGCAACTACAGGAAACATTTGGTTGAAGTTATTGCTGCCAAAGGAGGTTCAACCAGTTATTAAATCCAAGGGTTCACATACTTTTTCCACCTGCACTGTGAATGTTTACATGGTGTGTTCAATAAAAACATGGCAACATTTCATTCTTTGTGTGTTATTAGTTTAAGCAGACTGTGATTGTTTGTTGTTGTGACTTAGATGATGATGATCAGATCACATTTGATGACCAATTTGTGCAGAAATCCATATCATTCCAAAGGGTTCACATACTTTTCCTTGCAGCTGTATGTATCAGAAAACAAATTGGCCTAAAATGTTAAAAAATTCAGATTTTTTAATTTTTTGGGGGGAATGTCATATAGCAGAATGTGAAAAATATTGTTTTTTTTTTTCCAAAATTGTCAGTTTTTTTTGTTTATAGCGCAAAAAATAAAGATCGCACAGGTGATCAAATACCACCAAAGAAAGCTCTATTTGTGAGAAAAAAAGGACATAGATTTGGTTTGGGTACAGCGTTGCATGACTGCGCAATTGTCCATTAAATTAACGCAGTGCCGAATCGCAAAATAGGTCCTGGTCAGGAAGGGGGCAAATCCTTCCGGTCTTAAAGTGGATAAAGATTGCAGGTTGCTTCCAATGCTAATTGCAGTGACATATTTAGGCACATGATTAAAGCATGGTATAGTATACAATGTTGGGGTTGATATTTATCCAAATTTAGAGAAAGAAAAAAAACCCTAAGGGTAACAGGACTTTGAAGGCAGCCACTGTTATTCCCATGTTGGTATCTACATCTTAGAATCCTTACTGGTTACGACTAAGCGGACGTTTTCCATGAAACGCGTCAACCGCTGTGCACCCCCCTGTGTCTCTGGCTATTATGGATGTACTTTGAGATGTTTTTATCATTTTTTTGATACAAATAAACAGATTTTTATTCATCTTCATCTTCAACTCGGAGTGCGGCTTTTTCTCCTTACAGAATCCTTACTGGCCCGAACATGGGAGGTCGTCCTTTCCTGTGATTCACAGACACCAGATCCTGGCATACGTCGGGCAATTTATGGGTTCTCTTGTTATAGGAGCATGCTGTATAGCACCTTCATGCATATTATTCATGCTATGGTTTTAATGAATATTTCTATTATGTTGTCAAAATACATTTCCTATGTTTTTTTTATATCTGAGTACTGATTATTTCTACATGGGATTAACAGTGGCTGCCTTCAAAGTCCTATTACCCTTAGGGTTTTTTTTCTTTCTCTTCATTTATATTCATTGGATGTGGCGCCACAACACACAGGGTCAGGCCTCAATTTTGTATTTATCCAAATTTGCAGCAATGCAAAGACCCGGCCATATGGATTTTTATGCTGAAAGAAAAATCTGTAAACTTACTAAAGTCTGATTATGTCCACTTGAAATTTTAGGTATCTGCTCACATGTCTCCTGTGTGTTGAGAAACAGATTAGCAACAGACCACTATTATCCTAAATACGCCCAATAATTTTTTTATAAAAGACGGCCTGTGGATTAAAAATCGGAAATCTCTGCTGCATATCTGGTGGGACTGCCCCATCATTCAGCCGTTCTGGAAAGAGGTGCACTCCCTCATCTCCCGCATTACCACCTTCGCACCAGATTTTACCCCAGCTCAATATCTACTACACCACACATCACTGCCCTGCTCCGTGTATAAAAATTCCTTAACCCTGCACCTCATTAACGCGGCCAAAATGTGCGTTCCATGCCGCAGGCTATCCACCTCTCCCCCTACTATAGCGGAATGGTTCCGCAGAATTCAAAAGGTCGAGGAGATGGAGGAACTGATTGCCCAGGCCAAGGACTCCTACCATAAACACTACGTAACTTGGGCATCCTGGATACATTTCAAATCCCTGCCAGAATTTCAAATGTTGAACGTTTAACCACTATTATCCTTACCTGAATATGTTTTGCCATGAATAGGTATACCCCTTCTGTGCACCACCTAAGGGTCCATCCCTTACTCCCTAGCACCTCCTGCACCTTTCCATCCCCTCCTTGCTCCCTTCCCACTCTTCCCGCACTCTCTTTCCCCCTCCTTCCCTTCACCCCCTCCTTCCCTTCACCCCCTCCTTCCCTTCACCCCCTTTCCCCCCCCCTCCCTCTCCTCCCCATCCTCACCCCCCCATCCTTTGTCCTATTTCCCCACTCGTCACGACTTGGTCATTGCCTCCCACTATCTATCTTGACATGTGTCCCTGATTTCCATTACCCTAGACCGGGACCTACACGAATATGGTGTGAGGTCCCCGCCCCCCCGACACAGCATGTTCCCCTCAGGGGGTGTCGGGGTTCGGGGGCCATGCCAAAATGTGGAAATATCACCTATCATACCCCCCAGTCTCCTACGGCTACACGGATACTGCCCTTTCCATGACCAGAAGTTGGCAAAATATCTTGTGGTAGACTTACTGTGATGCCTTACCCTTACCTATTGTTTTATTTTACGCTGTATTGTTCCTTTTTGTTTATTCCATGCACTGAGATGTCTGACTTGCTTCAAACCTGTGCATATTGTGATTTATACACCTGTTTTGATTGCCATGTATTGCATATACCTTCAATAAAATGTTTTGGGAAAAAAAAAAAAATTGAAATCTGATGGAGACTCTAATCCAAAATGCCAAATAGAACACATCAAAAACAAAAGCAGACACGAGTAAGCATCTACTTCTATGCTATTCCAATGGCCGAATGAGTGACTTCATTTACATTTTGTATAAAGTTTTTCTGCTAATAAGTTCTGATATGCATAATGGAACAGTTCACAATATTCTAAATGGTAATTTCTAATGAATATCTTTTGCCCCCAGACCATAAATATCAGCAGGTCTAATTACTGTGAACATGTTGCTGTTGTACAGAGCGGCTGCTAAACCCACAGTTATTAATGATAACGCATGAAACTGTCATACTGTAATTAGCACACACACATATGAGAGTTCTCCCCTTGAAAGCCATTACAGCCTGTGTTGTCTTTATCATTAGCACTCAGTAACAGCTAAATTAGTGATTTTGGATTATAGGGATGTTTTTAGGCTGTAAGAAGAACCATGCCTGTTCCCAGCTAATTGATTCGTAATACAGAGAATAATTACAACATATGAAGTCCATAATTCTTCCTATTAGGGATTTGGTTTTTTTTTTTTATAGATGGTCTAAGCTGGGCATTTTGAATTTAGTGAGCCTATTAAATCAGATTTTTAAAGTTTTTCATTTTATAAGTAACATAGAAACAAACTGTCACGCAAGACAGATGAACAAATAAAATAGGGAATGGATAAGGTAAGACCTAATTCAGCACTCAAAACACCAAATCCTGTTTATTAAAGAGTTTACAACACTGTTACCCTGGAGGGAGCCCATTAATAAGCATTTTAGCCACAAGTAGTAATAAGGAACAGTGGGGTTGATTTACTAAACCTGGAGTCTTGAATCTAATGCAGCTGTGCATAGAAACCAATAAGCTTCCAGGTTTTTTTTTTTTTTTCAAAGTTTAATTGAACAAGCTGAAGTTACAAGCCAATTAGCTTTATACATTAATTTAAAATAAAATGTATATATATGTGACGGTGTTCACCGTCACTGGCATTTAAGGTCAGATGGGTGATGGTTTGGATTGCTTCATATTTGTCAGCAATGTCTCCATGTAGAAATATTGAGATTTGTTCCAATTTGCCATGAGGTCTGTGATTTCTGAGTGCTGTGTGTGTTATATATCTTTCAGTGTCAGAGAGGCTTTCCTTTTGTTTGTGTATTGGGAGGGAATGTGGATTGCCCTGTCTCATGCTGAGTGCTGATGACCTCCCATTGTTCTGTGTCTGGCTATTGTGTACATTGATTGTCCCCTGGGGGCTTCTGTCTCATTACATATAACAGTCCTTCTACTCAAGCTATAGGACCAATCCCTGCTGACTCATTTTCAAGTCCTCATTTGCATGGCTAAGGAGGACCTGAAGGAGAATGGCATGTACTGTGTAATTGACCAATGGGAAAGCGGTTGTTGGGGGCAGGATGTTCCAAATTCTGTATGAAAGTGTGCTGTGTGCTTCCAATAAATTGTCTTCCTGTTTGAACTTAAATACAGCCTGCCTGGCGTTTGTTCTAATGGATTCCGAACGGCACATAGCTGTAGTTTGGATCCCGGAGCCTTGGTTGACCGAACCATCAGACGTTGCGATCTGCAAGCTGACTCACTAGAAACAGAGGAGTGTCGGGAGAGCGGAAGCGAGCGAGCAAGGGTCTCGTCACAATATATATTAAAAGAAAAAAAATTGTTTGGCTACTATGCACAGTGGTACTAGATTTTGCACTCTCCAGTTTTAGTAAATCAACCCATTTCTCAACAGTAAGGCAGCCCATACGTTCTAATTTATTTTTGTTTTTTTGTTCAACTACATCAAGTATGTGGATGGGGGAATCTCTCCCGCTAAATTTTTGTTTTCTGACAGTGGGGGACTTCCACGCTGTTAGAATACTCTGATCAGTGCTGCTGGTTATATCTGGCTCCACTGATCAATTGTAAAAAAACCAACAGGCTGGTTGTACAGAAGTTGATTAGTAATTTGACTTCTGTACAACCAGCCCAGAGGCAGGTGTAGTCTACTTTCTCCACTGCAGGTGGCGCTCAGCCATTACAGAGTGAGAGGAAGTCAAAGGAAACATGGTTCTTCTATAGTTTTCTGGGTCACTGGAGAAGATATCCAGCTGGATGCTGCCACCCCATGTGACTCTGGTGGCCATCTTGGGTCAGGTAAAGACTATTTAAGACCTTGTGACCTAGGCTTGGTGCGCAAGTCGGGTGGGTAGTGTAGGGACAAATCCCCTGTCTGCTAGCGGTAAGGAGAGGTTTCAAATGAGTAGAAAAAGCGCAGGGACATGCTAACCTTCCTGGTTACACTGTTCGATGCAGAGTCCACCTGGTCGAGTTGCCTTACCGCTGGGTAGTTGTGCTTGTTCAAACTACAATTGCAATATAGTCCTGTTTCTGTATCTAGAGTTTGAGTGTTTACTGCCATCACACCCTGCTGCCCTTCCCCACAAGCCTGCCCATACATGGACAAAACTTCAGCTAGTCTCCACTGAACTGTTTGAATTTTGATTCATGTATGACCTGCATAAGTGTTAGAGGGATACGGGACATCTAACCTTATGGACCAAACTGCATCCAAGTTACCTATAGTATTTGGAAGGAGGTATATGCTTTTCAGACAGAATACACCTGTTTAACTCTAAAGCCCCGTACACACGTACCGATTGTCGGCTGAACGATCGGCCGTCTTTTGTCCAGTGCTGTAGTGTTGGTTCAAAAGTGCTCAAGACTGCACACGAATTTTGTCGGCCAACAACAACCAACTTCAGAAGTGATGTCATGTGATGGTTAACTTTCCGTGTGTTTTTTCTTTTCTGAGCATGCCCAGTCTTGCTCATCTGGCTTTTGTCGGCCGAAATCTGTACTGACTGACAAACAATCGGCCGTTCTGGTGATGGCCAACAAAAATTTTATAGCATGCAGACCAGATTTTTTTCGGCCGAAAAGTCGCAGTCGGTTGTCGGAAGAATCATACTAACAAGCCGGCAATCGGCCGATCGTACGTTGGCCGAACATTTACGGCCGACAATTGGTACATGTGTACGGGGCTTGACTTCTCCACAATTGGCAGATAAGTAGACCCCCACTTCAATGCTAACATCTTTCAAAATACAAAGAGTGATTTTGTAGTAGCTAAGGGTAAATACCCAACTAGGAGAGTGAATCAAAGTGGCCTAGAATACATGTAAGGGGGTCAGGATTCAAAGTAATACCACAGAGGCAGTTTAAGGTTGTAATGACCCCTTCCCAATATTGCCTAAATTTAGGACATCTCCGTAATAGTGTATGTATGAGGTTGCCCTGTTGGTGGTTACATCTGGTACAGTGAGAATTTGCTCTAAAGCCAGTTCTATAAAGAAAGTCTGGACTGTGGTACACCCTTTGGAGGATGCAAAGTTGTGTCATCCTATGTGAGGGGGAGAGTGAAACCAACTGGGTAGGTTGGGTCAGTTTTTTGGTACCTCAGGCCAATGAAAAGTGGGACTTTTAAGGCAGGTATGAAAATACGATAAAGTTCAAGCAAAATCGCTAATAATAATAAAATAATATTTAATCCTTAAAATCATAAGTACAGTGAAGTACAGTAGCGTGAAAAGGGTTATAGACCCTTGTGAAGGTGTGTAATAGTTGGAGGATAGTGACACGTGGTAAATGGTGACTTTTTAGGGGTGTATCTCTGTCATTCCCTGCTGGTAAGCTTGGGTTGCTTTGATCAGAGATGTCTCCTATATCCTACGCGTTTCGGCCCTTTTTAGAGGGGGCCTTTTTCAAGGTTGCTAGTCACCATTTCTGTTGATAGAATACAGATACGGTGTTCAATATTTATAAATAGTTACCACTTTTATATATATAAATTGTGGTCAGTTTTCAAAAATAGTACATACATATTGTTTTCTTTAAATCCTTGTATGTTGAGGTAACTCCCTCTTTAGCACAACGGGAGCCTGTGCGGTTTCCTGAAAAATATGTATGGAGTTTAAATGCAGGGTTTTTGGTTGGTTGTTAAATTATGTAAGTGTGCTTGTTTAGAACTTACATATATGTTGCCCAGTTTCACTTAATGGCTAATTTGGTTCCGGTATAAATAAAACCGGTCCTTTTCAAGGAGGTCCTTGTGCCTATAAGTAGTGCAATGTGAAACAGGTATAAGTTGTTCAAAGACTTTTAAATGAGTTGGGTACAGTGTGTGAAAAAGTGTTGGCTATATTACCTTAGTTCTTTTGTTATGGCTGCGGTGGAGTCTTTAAAGGTTGTCTCCAGCCGGATCGCACTTTAAAAGAGGAAAATCTCCTTCATTAGTGTGCTATCTTTCCAGTGTTTTAAGGCAGATGTGTCTGAAGTTTGAGACTTACATTTTGCAGGTGCGCCGCTCTGGTCCTCTCTCATCCCCGTGTAGTTGGAGAGTGAGAGAAGTATTGGTTCCCCGGCCTTTTTATCAGACTCGCGCATGCGCCGTGGGCGCTGCACGTCTGAAGCCTGATCGCACACAGCTGGTGTGTGTCTCTGGTGCGCCTGCGTCAATAGCAGAGTGCGCTTCCAGTTTCCACCACTGTTGCTCACTGGCGCGGCCGCCGACACGGAGAGGGCACAGATGTCAGACTTTTCAAGTCTGAGGGGCCGATGTCCTTGGCTGTTTGGCTGTGCCTGTAAAGTGCCCCTAGGAGGAAAAAGGAGGGGGGATCCTCCTAGGGGCTTACCGTGCCGGGTGTGCTAGAGTTTGGGAGAGTTCTCAAGCAAGGATTTGTACATAGCATGAATGCATAATAATCAGAAGAAAATAAATGAACAGAAAAAAACACAGAAACATTTGTGTAATTTAATTCTTAATAGCAGTATAGTATGTCGTCAGGTTAAAGGGGAAGGAGGGGGATTCGGTTATATCCATATTGGAAAGGAGTGAAGGCTGTCTGTCTAGACGGTTTTTTCTGTATACTTCAAGGTAAGAAGATTCTGGGAGGCAAATGTTTTTTCTCATAAAAATCATTTTTTATCTATTGTGCAGTCATTGTGTCAAGGTTTTAAAGAGATCATGTTCGTTTTGGTCTCCATGTGATGTTCTTTTTGGAAAAAGAGGATTGAACAAGTTTTTTTGTGAATGGATTTCATTCTGAAAGGTTGTAAGGTGGAGAGTGGTTATGGGTTTCGGGTGTGTTCGTCATAACTTCCTTGTGTTCTATCCTCTCTTGGCGAAGTTGGGTAATATTCTTGAACAAGAGTTTTGGTGAATGGACTTTCCGAAAATGTTGTTAATTTTTTGCTGAATGTTTTTTTCTAATCGGTTTTTCCTGAAGAAAAACCTTCTAGGAAAGGGGCATAACTTTCGGCTTCATTTAGGCCAGGGAAGGTGGTTGCGTAAAACCTTGACACAATGACTGCACAATAGATAAAAAATGATTTTTATGAGAAAAAACATTTGCCTCCCAGAATCTTCTTACCTTGAAGTATACAGAAAAAACCGTCTAGACAGACAGCCTTCACTCCTTTCCAATATGGATATAACCGAATCCCCCTCCTTCCCCTTTAACCTGACGACATACTATACTGCTATTAAGAATTAAATTACACAAATGTTTCTGTGTTTTTTTCTGTTCATTTATTTTCTTCTGATTATTATGCATTCATGCTATGTACAAATCCTTGCTTGAGAACTCTCCCAAACTCTAGCACACCCGGCACGGTAAGCCCCTAGGAGGATCCCCCCTCCTTTTTCCTCCTAGGGGCACTTTACAGGCACAGCCAAACAGCCAAGGACATCGGCCCCTCAGACTTGAAAAGTCTGACATCTGTGCCCTCTCCGTGTCGGCGGCCGCGCCAGTGAGCAACAGTGGTGGAAACTGGAAGCGCACTCTGCTATTGACGCAGGCGCACCAGAGACACACACCAGCTGTGTGCGATCAGGCTTCAGACGTGCAGCGCCCACGGCGCATGCGCGAGTCTGATAAAAAGGCCGGGGAACCAATACTTCTCTCACTCTCCAACTACACGGGGATGAGAGAGGACCAGAGCGGCGCACCTGCAAAATGTAAGTCTCAAACTTCAGACACATCTGCCTTAAAACACTGGAAAGATAGCACACTAATGAAGGAGATTTTCCTCTTTTAAAGTGCGATCCGGCTGGAGACAACCTTTAAAGACTCCACCGCAGCCATAACAAAAGAACTAAGGTAATATAGCCAACACTTTTTCACACACTGTACCCAACTCATTTAAAAGTCTTTGAACAACTTATACCTGTTTCACATTGCACTACTTATAGGCACAAGGACCTCCTTGAAAAGGACCGGTTTTATTTATACCGGAACCAAATTAGCCATTAAGTGAAACTGGGCAACATATATGTAAGTTCTAAACAAGCACACTTACATAATTTAACAACCAACCAAAAACCCTGCATTTAAACTCCATACATATTTTTCAGGAAACCGCACAGGCTCCCGTTGTGCTAAAGAGGGAGTTTCCTCAACATACAAGGATTTAAAGAAAACAATATGTATGTACTATTTTTGAAAACTGACCACAATTTATATATATAAAAGTGGTAACTATTTATAAATATTGAACACCGTATCTGTATTCTATCAACAGAAATGGTGACTAGCAACCTTGAAAAAGGCCCCCTCTAAAAAGGGCCGAAACGCGTAGGATATAGGAGACATCTCTGATCAAAGCAACCCAAGCTTACCAGCAGGGAATGACAGAGATACACCCCTAAAAAGTCACCATTTACCACGTGTCACTATCCTCCAACTATTACACACCTTCACAAGGGTCTATAACCCTTTTCACGCTACTGTACTTCACTGTACTTATGATTTTAAGGATTAAATATTATTTTATTATTATTAGCGATTTTGCTTGAACTTTATCGTATTTTCATACCTGCCTTAAAAGTCCCACTTTTCATTGGCCTGAGGTACCAAAAAACTGACCCAATATTCAACCAGGGACGACGGCAAACCCGACTACACATAGGACTATAGAGATCAAAAAACCCTTTCTACCAACTGGGTAGGTTTCAGTACATCTTTCCAAATGTGAAATATTTCAATGTTTAAAAAAACCTTCCCAAAAGCAGGCACCACAAATTGACTGACATTATATTTGTTCTTCAGAAAAGTCTCTTCTGTGCCCTTCTTACTCTGTGTCACTATGTTACTGAGGCTTCCTTTCCACTTTTCCTTTCACCATTTTGGTGTAAGCTCTAAAAAAATACCATCCCATACTAATACATATAGTTACATAGTTTAAATAAAGACACCAGTGCATCTAGTTCAACCTGTGGGTGTGTGTGTGTGTGTTCATGTCAAAAAAACAAAACTCATATTTCTATTACATAGTTACATAGTTACATAGTAGGTGAGGTTGAATAAAGACAATAGTCCATCCAGTTCAACCTGTGTAGGTGTGTGTGGCTGTAATCATCTCACATACCCCTGAATGTTCTGATCCTTGAGATGTAAGTCTAAGAGTCTTTTGAAAGCCACCATACTACCCGCAGAAACCACCTCTTGTGGTAGAGAATTCCACAATCTTGTTGCCCTAACAGTAAAGAACCCCCCGCGTTGCCTGAGGTTAAAACGCTTCTCCTCTAATCGCATTGTATGCCCTCGAGTCCTCATGCAATCCCTTCGAATGAACAGCTTTTTTTCTAAGCTGGGATCCCCATTAAGATATTTATAAATTGCTATCATGTCCCCCCTCAGACGTCTCTTCTCCAGGGAGAATAAATCGAGCGATTGTAGACGCTCTTCATAGTCAAGGTCCTCCAATTCCCTAATTAGTTTAGTTGCCCTTCTCTGGACTCTCTCCAGCTCCAACACATCCCTCCTGAGGACTGGCGACCAGAACTGGACAGAATACTCCAGATGCGGTCGGACCAGAGTTTTATAAAGTGGAAGGATTATAGTCTTATCTCTGGAATGCATCCCTTTCTTTATGCATGCTAATATTCTGTTGGCTTTGGAAGCTGCCGCTTGACATTGCATGCTGTTTCCTAATCTATCATCAACCAAGACTCCCAAATCCTTCTCCATTTTTGATTCCCCCAAGGGCTCCCCTCCTAACGTGTATTGTGTTTTTATGTTTTTAGTCCCCAAGTGCAAAACCTTACACTTCTGCACGTTAAATCTCATTTGCCATGTCGTTGCCCACTCTGTTATTTTGTCCAGGTCATTCTGTAGGATATCTGCTTCATGTTGTGAAGTTATTGCCCTGCCCAATTTTGTGTCATCTGCAAAAACTGATATCGAACTACTGATCCCGACCTCAATGTTGTTTATGAATAAATTGAACAAGGTTGGTCCCAAGACTGAGCCTTGGGGGACCCCGCTTACCACCTCAGACCAGTCTGAGTATGCGCTGTTTATTACTACCCTTTGGACACGCCCTTTTTAGCCAGTTCCGTATCCAAGAGCAAACCCTGCTATCGATACCTGCAGACCTTATTTTATAAATTAAGCGCTTGTGGGGAACTGTATCAAACGCCTTAGCGAAATCCAAGTACACCACATCCACTGGTCTCCCCCTATCTAGCTCACAGCTCACCTCCTCGTAGAATGTTAGGAGATTGGTTTGACAAGAACGCCCATTTGTAAACCCGTGCTGATTACTGCTGATGATGTTGTTGTCCTTAGCAACCCCTAGTTCTATATACTGTGTTCTTTAAAATGCCCATCTAAGAGTTTTTTTTATTCAACTTTCAATACTTCCAGCTGACACCACTGATTGTGGAAGGAAGTTACACATGCTTACCACACTGACAGTGAGAACCTCCTAGGCAGTTTAAGGTTAAACTGCTTCTCCCCCATTTGCATTGAGTGTCCCTGTGTTTTCTTATATTCCCTGAAACTGAATAATTTATTCCCTATGCTAGAATTGTCATTAAGATATTTGTATATTGCTATCATATCTCCTCTCAAGCGTTAATGTTTGTAGTCATTCCTCATAACTGAACTTCTCCCTTTATTAACCACTTGCTGACTGCGCTATAGTCGAATGATGGCTACAGTGCAGCCGGCTAGTTCTGGAAGGCGATCAAAGATGGGAGGCCACTCAGCGGCTCTTTACCACGTGATCAGCTGTGTCCAATCACAGCTGATCACGGATTTAAATAGAAGCATGAGAAGAGGAGAAGAGAGCCTATAACTGGCTTTTTAAAAGGGACTGCCCTTTTAAAAGGGCAGTCTTATCAGTGTCACCTGTCAGTGCTGTCTACCAGCGGCCATCAGTGTCTCCTATCAGTGCCACCTATCAGTGCCCATCAGTGCACCTATCAGTGTCTATTAGTGCTGCCTATCAGTGCCACATATCAGTGCCTATTAGTGCCAGCTATTAGTGCCCATCAGTGTCGCCCATCAGTGCAGCCTCATCAGTACCTCCTCATCAGTGCCCACCAATGCAGCCTATCAGTGACCATCAATGCCTATCAGTGAAGCCTCATTGGTGCCGATCAGTGCAGCCTATCAGTGCTCAGTTTATTGTAGTATCATAAACCCAGATAGACAGGGGTGACGGCACAGAATCCTCAAAAAGAGACCATCATTTGCAGACCTAAGACTCTACTTACAGACATTGCAGAAAAGGGGCCTTTATGCTTGAACCAGCACTCTGTACTCTCCAGACTATAAGGCAGCTTCAATGCAGTACATGGACCCCATAGACAAGGCGCCAGGACCTCCTGCATTGTCTACTGACAGTAACTTCTACCCAGTTTTGTAGTACGCTCTTTAGCAGTGAAGTTTTTCATATGGTAATAATAACCCCCAAAGGAAACATTTGTTACATTGCAGTTTACCAATTTGTAGATGAGACAGCTGAATTAATTTTTTTCCCTTTATTTTCACTTGGTGATCTACCCAGTAAGTCTGTTGTTTTTCAACAGAACAAGCTCTCCTACAAATGTATCAGTTAACATTGTTGGGATAAACCATTTACCACTGACAGGGTGCTTACAAGGATCAGCTTTTATTTATTCATGTAAAACCTTTATCCAAAAAAAAAAAATCCTGTAACTGCTTTTTTAACTGCAGCGTAAGCTGGAGTTTGGCTTCAATTTGTTAGTGTATCAAAATCTGCTAGTACATCCAATACACAGAAACCTTTAGCAGTGATAATACTATCACTGCTAAACATGACAGCTTCTGCTCAGGGTTACAGGTTTTTGTGGAGCCAAAACCACTGGCACCCTATCAACCAGTGAGTCATTTCTGTCCACACATTCAGCTGTCAGATAGGAATTCCTGGCTGGGATTTGCCCCACAATCCATTCCAACCCTTGGTGCTGGTATGAATTTTAAGGGGAGCCAATGGCAATTAAAAAAAAAAAAAAAAAAAAAAACGCCATGATTTCCCATCAACTTCCATACCAGACCCTTATCTGGAAAACCTGCGGCATGGCAGGACAGGAAGGTGGGGGATAAAGGTGTGCCCCCCTCTAGAGCAGGCCATATGCCCTAAATGGGGGTGTACCTTGCCAGGGGGACAACTCATATTGATGAGCACAAGGACTTCTTCCCCACAATCCTAGCCAAGTGGTTGTGGGGGTCTGCAGGCAGGGGGCTTCTCAGAATCTGGAAGCTCCCTCTGATAATATGAGGCCCCCAGATACCACCCCTCCCCCCCCACCCCCCACCATATGAATGAGAAAGGGTCTGTATAAAACACAAATAGTGCATGCAATAAACGTTAATTAATTGACACCATGGTCCCTACATCTAGGATCATACAGAACACTGGTTAACTAAGCTAGTTTGTACGATTACTCCCAGTGCACAAATTGGTAGTGAAGCTTTCTGCACCAGTCAGAACACAGCAGGACTTCCCAGGAGGGGGTCAAACATCCTGAAAATAAAACTATTGTGACATTTCATTTTATACTCAAGATCCTGACTCTACTAAGATAGCTAAGGGCTGCAGAAGAGTAGATGTTCAAAGGCTCTCTCATCAATGTAATATTCTTAAAACTCTATGTTCCTGTGTCTGCTAACAGACTAAAAACCTCTATACAAGAGATAGATACAAAGGCCAAAAGTCAACATCCCAGGAAATATGCTGCCACTACAGATACAATACAGATTCTTGGAAAAGGCAATATTTACCATAAACTTCATGTTGCAGGAAAGGGGGATGTGTTTTTTCATTGTACACTATTTCTTTTACAGCTTTATTACATTTTCATTACATTACATTTACACATGTTATTACCACTGATCCATACATCTGCTTAGTAAAGAAATATAGACTAAAAACTAATTTAACTAAACAAAGAACTTTCTAATTGAATTATATGTTGGAATATAAACACAGAAGATTGAAATTAGCATCTCATTATAATACAGCCATCAATATGGTTAAGCAAGAAATACACCCAATCTGCAACCATAGAAGAAAATATTCTGCACCTCGGTTTAGCTAACCCTGTCAGTACAAGTGATGTCACGAACATAAAATTTAATGTTCGCGAACGGCGAACGCGAACTTCCGCAAATGTTTGCGAACCGGCGAACATTGCGAACCGCCATTAGACTTCAATAGGCAAGTGAATTTTAAAACCCACAGGGACTCTTTCTGGTCACAATAGTGATGGAAAACTTGTTTCAAGGGGACTAACGCCTGGACTGTGGCATGCCGGAGGGGGATCCATGGCAAAACTCCCATGGAAAATTACGTAGTTGATGCAGAGTCGGGTTTTAATCCATAAAGGGCATAAATCACCTAACATTCCTAAATTGTTCGAAATAACGTGCTTTAAAACATCCAGTGTGTGTATACGATCAGGTATGATGTTGTATCAATCAGGTAGTGTAAGGGTTACGCCCGCTTCACAGTGACAGACCAAACTCTGACAGACCAAACTCCCCGTTTAACGCACCGCAAACATCCGCAAACAGACCAGAACCGACCAAAATGGGACAGGAACTGGGCTTTAAGGGTTAGGGTTAGGTTTAGTGTTAGGGGATAGGGTTAGGGTTATGGTGAGATACTTAGGGTTAGAGTTAGTAACCCTACCCCTACGCCTCTAACCCTAACCCTCTAACCCTAAGCACTAAAAATAACCCTAACCCTAACCCTAGCCCTAACCCTAATTCTAATTTTTTTTCTGGTTCTGGACATGCTACAGAGCTAAAACTTCACAGGTACACTTTTTAGAACTCCCAGACACCAAATCACACAAAAAAAAAAGTTCTTAAAAATTGTCATTTTTGATAGAGAGCCAATTATTGGAAAAAAAAAATCTTTGGATTTAGTGTCTGGGGGGTCTAAAAAGTGTACCTGTGAAGTTTTAGATCTGTAGCATGTCCAGAACCAGAAAAAAATTACAAATTAGGGTTAGGGCTAGGGTTAGGGTTAGGGCTAGGGTTAGGGGGTTAAGTTTAAGGTTAGAGCGTTAGGGTTAGGATTAGGGTTAGGGCTAGGGTTAGGGTTATTTTTATGGCTAGGCTTAGAGGGTTAGGGTTAAGGTTAGAGGGTTAGGGTTATGGTTAGAGGGTTAGGGTTAGGTTTAGTGTTAGGGGATAGGGTTAGGGTTACGGTGAGATACTTAGGGTTAGAGTTAGTAACCCTACCCCTCTAACCCTAACCCTCTAACCCTAAGCATTAAAAATAACCCTGATAAATAGAGGATTGATCCTTGATGCCTAAGTAGTAGGTGTAGCCAACATCCCAATTGTTAATCTTAAAGCAGGGTTTGGTGCCTCAAGCCAAGGGGGTGGGATTTTATGGGCTAGTCAGGTAGTAGACTTGTAGTAAAATTATATGGTAATTTATTGAAAGAAAGTAAAATTCATACAGTAATAATCATCATATTAGTGCCAATGGGTTAAAGACCCATGTGAGAGGTGAAAAAGAAAATAAAGTAATAAGTGACAATGTGAAGGGTGACTTTGATATAGATCTCTGTCTGTAAGTGCTCAGCCAAGTGAGCTGTTTAGAGAGAGACTGTATATCTGAAGCTTCCGACGCGTTTCGGCCTGTATTGCCTTTATCAAGGAAGCGAAAGGGCCACCATCTCCTCTGAAAGATATATGGTGGATATATGTTAAAGATTCAATTCTTCAAGAATAATATTTATTTTAAGAGAAAATAGGTGTACACATACTTGTGACTAAAAGTTGGATCCCGGACCTTTCTGTTTGTTCACCCAAAGCTAATCACACAGGAATTGTTGTGGACTTGCTGTCTGTGGTGTAAAGAATATGTGGTATTCAAAATAAGTTTGATTAGTGAGTAAAGAAGGGGGTAAATTGCCATGACTTACATGAAAAGTATAGATGCTTTGGTTTATTTGTGGTCAAAAAGCCCTTTATGGATCACCTGAAATTTTTGTGAATCACATTGTCAGGAGTAGAAAATGTTTTTTCCGTGAGCTACTATATAGCAGGTGAATTCACTTACAATTGTGAGTAGTTGGATTGTGCCAGCAGGGGGAGCCCCGGTTTTCTGTTTCGGTTTTCTCCCTGATGGATAATATACACAAGTGAGCCTTAGATGAGGCATTTTTAGCACTTGAAAATACATCCAGTAATGCATGAATGTTGCATTAGTGGATGGGTAACTCACTGTTGGTAGTAGAGAAAGGAAGTATCCACGGTGGCTCGTCCTAGGCACAGACAGCAAGTCCACAACAAATCCTGTGTGATTAGCTTTGGGTGAACAAACAGAAAGGTCCGGGATCCAACTTTTAGTAACAAGTATGTGTACACCTATTTTCTCTTAAAATAAATATTATTCTTGAAGAATTGAATCTTTAACATATATCCACCATATATCTTTCAGAGGAGATGGTGGCCCTTTCGCTTCCTTGATAAAGGCAATACAGGCCGAAACGCGTCGGAAGCTTCAGATATACAGTCTCTCTCTAAACAGCTCACTTGGCTGAGCACTTACAGACAGAGATCTATATCAAAGTCACCCTTCACATTGTCACTTATTACTTTATTTTCTTTTACACCTCTCACATGGGTCTTTAACCCATTGGCACTAATATGATGATTATTACTGTATGAATTTTATTTTCTTTCAATAAATTACCATATAATTTTACTACAAGTCTACTACCTGACTAGCCCATAAAATCCCACCCCCTTGGCTTGAGGCACCAAACCCTGCTTTAAGATTAAAAATAACCCTAACCTTAGCCCTGACCCTAACCCTAGCCCTAACCCTAATTCTATTTTTTTTTCTGGTTCTGGACATGCTACAGAGCTGAAACTTCACAGGTACACTTTTTAGACCCCCCAGACAATAAATCCAAAGAATTTTTTTTTTTTAACTTTTTTTTTAATTTTTCCAATAATTGGCTCTCTATCAAAAATGACAATTTTTAAAAACTTTTTTTTTGTGTGATTTTGTGTCTGGGGGGTCTAAAAAGTGTACCTGTGAAGTTTCAGCTCTGTAGCATGTCCAGAACCAGAAAAAAAGATCATTTTTCAGTAGAGCAGGGATGGTGGGAACCCTCCTTTTACACCTATATGATCTTTCTTTTCTGGTTCTGGACATGCTACAGAGCTGAAACTTCACAGGTACACTTTTTAGACCCCCCCCCCCCCGACACTAATCCAAAAAAAGTCATGCCTGCCTCCAAAAATGCCTGATAAATATATATAAAAAATAAAAATACAAGCAGACTGATATACCAGCCCTAAAAAGGGCTTTTGGGGGTGCTGTCAGGATGCTGTCCTTACAGCAGGAGTGGACACAGAACACTGGCCTAGCTAATGATTTCCCTATCAATTCAGCAGCAACAGCAGCCCTCTCCCTGCTCTAACTAACTCTGCAGCTTCAGAATGAATCTAAGATGGATGCTGCCTTTGCTTTTTTATAGGAGGTGGGAGGGTCTGGGAGGGAGAGTATGCTGATTGGCTGGAATGTGTATGCTGACTGTGAGGTACAGGGTCAAAGTTTGCTCAATGATGATGTATAGGAGGTGGACCGAACATCGCATATGTTCGCCCGCCGAGGCAAACGCGAACATGCGAAGTTCGCCGGCGAACAGTTCGGGACATCTCTAGTCAGTACCACGATGGTACTAAACAGGCAGTAGAACAATGCAGGAACCTAATGCAGCCAGCAAATATTTTATTTATTTATTTCAGGTACTTATATAGCGCTGTCAATTTATGCAGTGCTTTACATATACATTACACATTCACATCAGTCCCAGGATCCAATTAACCTACCAGTATGTCTTTGGAGTGTGGGATGAAACCGGAGTACTCGAAGGAAACCCACGCAGGCACAGGGAGAACATGCAAACTCCAGGCAGGTTGTTTCGTGGTTGGGATTCGAGCCAGCGACCCTCTTACTGCTAGGTGAAAGTGCTAACCACTACACCACTGTGCGCCCTGTATTTTTACTGGATCCATCCAGCAGAGGTGGTGGATTAAATCCTGTGTGAAAAAGCTTGAACCTCTAGACCAGTGGTCTCAAAACTGCAGTCAGGAGCCAGATGTCGTCCTTGAGCTTTGGGCACTATTCCACCAATCAACATTAATGATGGGGCACAATTCCTCCTACTGACACCATCACTGGGGCACTATGTTTACTCACTGATGCCAACAATGGGGCACTATTCCTCCCATTGAAACCAATATTGGGGCACTGATGCCAGGGCATTTTCTGCTTCCACTGGCCAAAGTCTGGCCCCCTAAAGCCTGAAGGACAGTAAATTGGCCCTTTGCCTATAAAGTTTGGAGACCCCCTGCTCCAGACGGATATAAGGTGTAAATTTTAACAATTCTTAGGTGTTGAATGTTATCCCATCCCTCTCTGGTTCATAATACATGTATGTGACCAACGGTCCTATTTGGGATGATTCTCCAATAAGAAAACAATTAGTACCTACTGTATATTCACATTATTTTTCTAATGGAATTAAGAATGAAACCAAATTGGCAGAAGTCTTTTCCACCCAAGAGTAATCTAAAAATACTTTTCAACCATCCAGATCATTAGATATTGAACAGAACTGTTCAGTCATTAGAGGTTACTTCTATTAATTATTTCCACATTATAGAGTAACATAATTGCCTTCCAGCACATGTGATTTAGGTGTAGTCGTTCTGCAATCAGCTTCTCCAATGAAACTTAGTGAGAATCTAGCTGCATTTATTAACTATAGATGTGGCATAACTTTTTCCCAACCTGCTGTAACTATGGACAATAATAAATATTATGTAATAATGTCTTTTGAGTGGAAAAATCAATATTACTGAGAACTATATCACCCAGTTCATGTGTTCCTAGTGTAGCACCCAACGGGGTAGGTGCTAGGTAAAAGTATAGTGGGCCTTGGCTGCCTAACAGCAGGGCCATGATTTGAGCTGGGCTGGCATGTCTCCCAGGTGTGTCTGCTGAGAAGGGAGTCTCCCCACTGGCTCCATGAGAGGATTCTCATTGGGCAGTGGAGGAAATCCAATCAGAGACACATTCAGGCCTGTATCTACCCCAGAAGGCAGATTCTGCTGCAGAGGATTCTCGGAGTGGGTATATGTTTGAGGGGAACGCATTGGTGGGAAGCAGAGTCCCAAGAGGGAGAGTACGTCTGTCTCTCCTCCTGTCAGAAGGATCGGGTGTTCCGGGTGGCTGCCTGGGAATCCAGAGAACGCTGAGTTGAGCTGCAGAGGGGATCCGGTGTGCCGAGGACCAGTGGAGGAAGAGAGGTTTACTTCCAGGAAAGCCTGCCAAGGTCGTGAGTACTGAGAACTGCTACAAGGGGTCTGCCAAGTGTAGAGGGGACCACTCCAGAGAAGGTTCCAGGGATCCATGAGTCAGCTAGCTGTAAAGGGAGTGCCTAGTCAGAGGACCCTGAAGTGTTAGAGGGGGTACCTAGTCAGAGGACCCTAAAGTATTAGAGGGGGCTCCAGAGGTTAGGCCCTGAAGAGCTAATGTGTACAGTGTGCAGTGTACACAGTTAAGAGTTGCAGCAGCACAAGCAGTGACAAGGAGCTACCTCAGCCAGTGAAGGGTTGGAGGGAGCTGTTCAGTGACTTTTGAGCTAAATCGAGTGTCAGGAGTCAAGAGTTCTACAGTCCTGGATCTTCTGAGTTAACAAACAAGTTAAAGTCGAGGTTCCAGCACTAGTTCGGTATTTTCATTTCAATAGTTTTTTATTAAATTTTCAAGAAAAAGAACAAATAACAAATACGTTATACAGGTACACCAGTTGAAATCCGCAACAATCACAATGAACAATGTATACCCAATTCAGCCATCAGACAGCGCCAACCTATTACTTGGGATAGGGCCTCCCGTTAGTCGGCCCCCCAGCCAAACAATTCCGTGCAGCGCCAACGGGGAACCCACCCCGGACCACCCCCATCGGGAACAACACTGTGATCCAGCGCGGGCCCCCCCCCAGCCCCCCCGGGGGCCAGGCGCCAACCCACGGGACGCCCACCCACTGCCCCCACGTAGCGTGTGGGCATTGAATGTGGTAGTTACAATTAACTCTGACAGCATTTCAACCCTTGTACAGTCGAGAAACATAGATCCTTAATACATAAGACTATCAACTGGACAGTCTAAAACTTTAACCTCACATGCAAGTACATGTCATCATTCAAAAGTATAAGCATTACATTATAACAAAACACCTAGAGACAAGGCTGCCCCTATCCCGGGTATTTCGATGACCAACAACTCCACATCTGTTCAAATTGCGTGTACTGTCCATTAACATTAGCAAAGAATCTTTCATATGAATAATGGGAACGAACTCTATTAATTACCCCCAACACTTGAGGTTTATTTTCCGATCTCCAAGCCGCAGTAATAGTTAACCTGGCTGCGGTGAGGATATGGGTAACGATAGCTCGGTGTAAGGGAGGCACTTTTTGGATGCCTAGGTTCAATAGAGCCAAGGCCGGGGACATTGGCATCAGCTCCCCGGTCACCGACCTAAGTAGAGCGAACACCGCCGCCCAATAGCCTGTGAGACACCGACATTGCCATAGAAGATGAAATAGCGTTCCCTGTCCCCCACACCCCCGCCAGCAGGCCGTGGAAGCGTCACCAAACATTCTGCCCAGGCGCACCGGGGTCAGATAGCTGCGGTGGTGGATTTTGAGAGCCACCTCCCAGTGAGTAGTACAATGTGTCAATGAATATCCGGAGCGAGTGGCCAGCCGCCATTCACGCTCCGTATATTCCTCCCCTAGGTCTTTTTCCCATGTTAATTCGTTAGAGGACTTGCTGTACCTAGTATGGTGTTGCAGTGCCTTGTAGAACCACGAAAGTCCCCTTGGTTTGCTATAGTGGTTTGAGAAATAGTCCCAGATATCAGAAGGTACCTCCACTAAGGGATTAGGGTGTTTAATATGGTAGTGATATAGCTGGGCCCTAAAAAAAGAGGGATTATTAACAGGATGGTTGCGTATTTCCCGGTATGAGGATGACCTAGACCATTCCCCAAGAGGTATTTTCAGTGAAGGTATAAGATATTCATAGGAGTCTAGCTTCAGTTCCAGTTTAGTTTTAGGGATCCCTGTCAAGGATTGTGCCACTTTCCAGGCTCGTAACGTCGCCTGCAAAGAGGATATCCTGGGGATGCAGATTGCACTGTCAGATACAAAGGCCAGAAGCAAGGCCGGGAGTTCCCTTTGCGCCACTATTGCCTTTTCTAAAAGCACCCATAATTTATCTGAGGTGGGGTCAAACCAAGCTTTCGCTTGATCTAATAGGGCGGCCGCGTAATAAGTTTTGAGGCGCGGGAAGCCGACGCCTCCCACAGATCTAGATTTAATCAGTATAGAGTACGGGATCTTCGGTACCTTACCCCCCCACAGGAATCTCCGAAATTCCTTGTCCATATTATTGAAGAATGCCTCCGGGATTACCACCGGGAGTGTCCTAAAATAATAAAGAATCTTCGGTAGCACCAGCATCTTGAGTGCAGATATGCGTCCCAACCATGATAGTTCATAGGAGGCGATATGTGCTAGGTCGTCCCGAACGATGGACTGCAATTTGGTGAAATTAGTATGATATGTTTGAGATGTCGGCGCCACCAAAGATATACCTAAGTACGGAACCGATTTAGTGGTCCATTGAAAAGGGTGCTTGCTCTTAAGGCTTTGCAGCTCTCTAGCAGACAAAGAAATCGGCAAGCACATGGACTTTGTTACGTTAAGCTTATAGTAGGAAATGGCTCCAAAAGCTTCCAGTTGGCACTGCAAATGGTGGAGGGACCGTGTTGGGGAAGTCAGGGTAAGGATCACATCATCCGCAAATAGCCCGATTTTGTGATCTCTTCCCCCTACTCCAATACCCGAGATATTGGGATCACTCCTAATGGCCTCCGCCAGGGGCTCCATAACCAAGGAAAAAATAAGTGGTGACAGGGGGCACCCCTGGCGCGTTCCATTGGTAATCACAAAGCTGTCAGACATGGCACCGGATGTAAACACCCTGGCCGAGGGTTTAGTATATAGGGCAGAGATAGCAGAAAACATAGGTCCCTGAAACCCAAATTTGGTCAATATCGCTTTTAGGTACCCCCAGTGAACCCTATCAAACGCTTTTTCTGCGTCTAACGTCAGGAACACCGAGGGCACCTTCCTGTTTTCAGCCATTTGCAAGAGATCCAACATTCTCCTAGTGCCGTCCGGCGCCTGTCTACCTTTCACGAATCCCACCTGATCCGCTTTGATCAGGCAGGGAGTTACCTCGGCCAGGCGCACAGCTAGGATTTTTGCATATAGCTTAAGATCCGAATTTAGAAGAGAAATGGGACGGAAATTTTGGGGCACATCAGGCGTTTTGCCTGGCTTCGGAAGCGCAACAATCACTGCTTGTAACATTTCCTCTGGGAAGGAGGCACGCTGGGCAGCCGCATTAAATACTTTACAAAGATATGGGGACAAGGTTTGTTGGAATGCCTTGTAGTATTCAGCCGAAAAGCCGTCCGCTCCTGGAGATTTGTTAGGTGGTAGGGACGAGATAGCCTTTTGAACTTCCGCCTCTGTTATAGGGGAATTCATTACCTGCCGCATCTGATCCGTTATAGTGGGAAGATGCAAGGAGTCTAAGAAGGACTTAATAAGGGGTTCTGAAGGTTGAGGGGTCTTTGCATCATCCTTAAGGTTGTAAAGTGCCTTATAGTAACTAGAAAAGGCGTTGGCTATAGCAGTGGGGTGGCGTACTAGGATATCAGTTGTGGGCTCTTTGATAGAGGGCAATTTAGTTTTTTGGTGCCTCCGTCTCAGGAAATTAGCTAACATTTTGCCCGATTTGTTACCCTGAGAATAGTATCGTGCTTTAGATAAGAACAAGAGATGCTGATGTTCTTCTAGAAGTTTAAGACGGACAAGTTTTCTGCACTCAGTAAGCTCCTCCAATTTAAGTGGGGTAGAGTCTGCTTTATGAGCGATCTCAAGGGATCTGAGCTTCCCCATCAGGGAATCCAACTCCCGAGCCCTCGCCCTTTTTACTCTAGAGGCCTGTTGGAGAAGAATCCCCCTGGAAACCGCCTTGTGTGCGCACCATAGTGTGAATATGTCCACCTCCGGAGTGTCATTATCCTCAAAATATTCCCGAATCCGACCACCCATCCGCTCCCGATGGCCCGCGTCCCGGAGCAGAGACACATTGTTGCGCCACAGTTGGACCGGGGTAGTCATATGGGGCTCCGAGAGCACCAACGAGACCGGAGCGTGGTCAGACCAGGACATAGTGTGGATGTTAGACTTCTCAACCGCTCTTAGGAATTGTAGGTCAGCCACAAATAGATCTATTCTCGAGTACGATCCATGAGGGGCTGAGTAGTACGTGAAGTCCTTTTCCGTAGGGTTCAAACAGCGCCAGACATCATATAAGTCAGAGGTGTGCAAAAACTTTTGTAGAGTAGCCCTCGCACGCCCCTGAGTGGGAGAACAATCCAACCCTTTATCTGCAATACAATTAAAATCCCCACAGTACAGTGTGAGACCCTTTTTCACACGATCCACTTTTCTCCTCAGCGCCCGTAAGAATCGCAATTGCCCCTGATTAGGAGCATAAAGGTTAACAATTGTGTAGGTGATATTATTAATGTCACAGACTAGGATAAGGTACCGACCTGCCTCGTCGGCCAACGAGTCGTGTAAAGTGAAGGCAACAGAATTTTTAATAGCAGTAAGTACACCCTTCTTTTTAGTAGCACCCGAAGAGGAGAAAATGTGGGGGTAGGACCTGTCAGAGCACCGAGGAGGACTGGACCGTGCGAAGTGGGTCTCTTGGACACAAACTACATCTCCATGTAAAGCGCGAGCCTCCCGCCAGAGAGACCTGCGCTTGAAAGGACTGTTAAGGCCGTGTGCGTTAATAGAAACTATCTTAATAACCATTTAAAGAGAAAAGGCATAAAGATAATGAAACTTTGCAGTTATCAGACTTAATTCGCTACAAGCAGGGTCTTCATAGGTCAAGCAGCGTCCGCCATATCGAGATAGGAAAAAGGACAGACAGTGCGGACAGTACCTGTAGAGAGTGTACAAGGACACAGTCCCCCATGTGTGCTGCTGGTGTTGAGCGCATGCAATGTAAAAGTTCTTGGTCATCAGGGTAGTAGTTTCCAGTTCTTCGTAGACAATGGTGAGGTCAAAAAAATGAACTATAAAACAAAATGAAACACAAAAAGCACAAAAAACAAGTAAACAAGAGTTCGGAGTAAACCCCGTCATGCGATAAGATCGCAGACACTGGTCAGGGGGGAGTCAGCTCCGAGCACCCGGTCACTCCTGGACCCCGACTCATCCAGGTAGGAGGTAACTTCAACTGCTCAGAGTGGAAACATCAAGAGGAAACTATAAAGGCAAAAAAAAAAGAAAGAAAGAAAAAAAAAAAAGCGACTTGAAGAAGGTGCAAAAGGAATCCGCTGTGGATCCATGGTACTAGTATCCCGGGAACTTCTCCAGCAGCTCGGGCTCAGCTGTTGACTTTACGCCATTCCGGTTCTAGACGGGTAGGTTCTGCACGAGGAGAGGTCTCCTGCGGGTCCGGGAGAAAACCCCATTTTTTAGTGAGGGCAAATCCTTCCTCCACCGATCGGATGACGTGTGTACGGCCCTCTCTAATGATAAGTAGCTTGGTGGGGAACCCCCAGGAGTATTGCACCTGGTTGTTTCTAAGCAGCTTGGTCAATGGGATAAGCTTCTTCCGAGCGGCCATAGTAAATTGCGATAGGTCCGCATATACCGAGATACCGTGGTAGGGATCAGGCAGTGGGGTGGTTTTCCTCGCAAACCTCATAAGGTCATCCTTCACGTGGAAGAAGTGGATGCGCGCAATGACATCCCCTGGAACTTTGTCCGGTAAATGCTGTGGTTTTGGTAAGCGATGGGCCCGGTCCACCACCACTTCAGTGATCGGGGTGTCCGGCAGTAGGGCTAGCAGCATAGCCTGCACATAGGCTCTTAGTTCTGGGGGGGTGACCGACTCGGGAACCCCCCGCAACTTCACATTATTGCGGCGGGCCCTGTCCTCCAGGTCCCCCATCTTGCTTCTCAGGGCATCTAGGTCATCCCCCCGGGCATTATAATCGTCCACTAGCTCGTTGTGGGCAGTAGAGAATTCCTCCATTTTCCCTTCAATATGATCCACCCGGCCTCCAAGTTCTACTAGGTCAGTCTTTATGCCATTAACACACGCCACTATCTCCCTGTGAAACGCTCCATTAATGGACATCAGCATGTCCTTCATAGTGACATCTGTGAGTGGCTGCCCAGTAGTAGGAAAATCCCGTATATTAGCGTAGAATTCAAGTGTGCTATCCAGGGATCCATTGCCTTCCCTACTGTCGCCCGCACATCGGTGTGCCTCCGACCGTTTGGTCGCATGTTTTTGCGGGCTGTGGGATGGGGAGCCCCCTTGGGATGACCTGCTGCTGGCCGATGGAGAGAGCAAGCCCGGGTCCCTCCCGCTATTGTGCCGCGATCCGGCCGAGGCTCCGGCCTGCAGCAAGGCCCCGGCGCCATTTTGGGACCTGGGTGTACTTGTAGAGGAGAAAAAGTCCGTTAACTTACGGGGCCCCCCGCGATCCTTTCGCTTCCGCATCTTGCTCCTCAGGGTTCCCGGTTTCACGAGGGTGTAAGGAGAGCCGGAGTCGCTGCCCTACGTCGCTTTAGGTGTTGCGGAGAGACCGGGAGTATCGGAGCTCAAACCTCACGCGGCCATCTCCTTCGGCTGCCGGCCACGCCCCCCCTAGTTCGGTATTTTCAAGTGTCAGGAAGCGCTGGTCGGCTATCAGCTGGCGTCAAGACAGCGCCAACGGCCATTTTTGTATAAAGTCCCAGTTAACCTAGTTGAGCCAGAGGAGTATCCCACTCATTCCCTTCCATCCCCAAAATACAATAAACAAAACCAACCAAAGATGCCGGAGTGGTCAATGTCTCAATTTTCACACTTGGGTTCACAACTTAAATGTGTTGAAAGTGTCACCGGTAACAATGGCAGACCTACATCAGGCTCATGGCCTGGAAATATTGCTACACTAGTGTCCTACACTAGTGGTTGATAGTTTGTATGAACATTCTTATGAAAATTCTCAGTACATATAATGACTAGTGTTGAGCGAACACGGACTGTATTATTCGTGTTCGTACCGAATAATTGGATTTTTTTTACCCGAACACGGACACGGACACTTTACTGTATGTTCGGGTAAAAATCCGTGTTCGGTCGTTTTATTTCCGGGTTTTGCATGCTTTGGCGCTCTTTTCATGGCGGGCTTTCAACAGCCAATCAACAATCGTTTAACTGGTGTGCCTTAAGCCATCCCAGCCATGCCTGCAAATGTCTTAGTAGCTGTGATTGGCCGTCTGAAGCATGTGACCAAGTCTTTATAAGTTCGAGGCAGCCGCCGCAGCAGCGTCATTCTGCTGCTTAGCTAAGGGACAGAGCACACATCAATGTGCTGGCTGCTGATTAGGGAAAGATAGGCAGGAAAAAACCATTTGTGTCCGGATAGAATTGAGGGACAGGTCAGAGTGTTTAGGCAGGGCGAGTTGTAGGCATTTTAGGGATAGAGTCTGCTGAATTATAGGGTCAGTGTCTTCTACAAACTACAATCGATATTGCTGTGTGGGGGGTGGGGTGAATCTGCACTCAATCCTGATCTACGATCTCTTCTCAATCCTGTTAGGGACAGAGTCTGCTGAATTTTAGGGAAACTGTGTTCTACAAACTACAATCGATATTGCTGTGTGGTGTGGGATTGGAGATAGGCAGGTGTCAGTGATCCACATCCATTTTTCTGTGTGTGAGCTGCAGTGAACACAATCTTTTTGGGCTGCAGTGAACACAATCTTTTTGGGCTGCAGTGAACACAATCTTTTTGGGCTGCAGTGAACACAATCTTTTTGGGCTGCAGTGAACACAATCTTTTTGGGGTGCAGTGAACAAAATCTTTTTGGGGTGCAGTGAACACAATCCTTTTTGGTGTGCAGTGAACACAATCTTTGTGGGGTGCAGTGAACAAAATCCTTTGTGGGGTGCAGTGAACACAATCTTTTTGGGGTGCAGTGAACAAAATCCTTTTTGGGGTGCAGTGAACAACATCCTTTTTGGGGTGCAGTGAACACAATCTTTTTGGGGTGCAGTGAACAAAATCCTTTGTGGGGTGCAGTGAACACAATCTTTTTGGGGTGCAGTGAACACAATCTTTTTGGGGTGGAGTGAACAACATCCTTTTTGGGGTGCAGTGAACAAAATCCTTTTTGGGGTGCAGTGAACAAAATCATTTTTGGGGTGCAGTGAACACAATCTTTTTGGGGTGCAGTGAACACAATCTTTGTGGGGTGCAGTGAACACAATCTTTTTGGGGTGGAGTGAACAACATCCTTTTTGGGGTGCAGTGAACAACATCCTTTTTGGGGTGCAGTGAACACAATCTTTTTGGGGTGCAGTGAACACAATCTTTGTGGGGTACAGTGAACAGAATCTTTGTGGGGTGCAGTGAACACAATCTTTGGGGGGTACAGTGAACACAATCTTTTTGGGGTGCAGTGAACACAATCTTTGTGGGGTGCAGTGAACACAATCTTTTTGGGGTGGAGTGAACAAAATCATTTTTGGGGTGCAGTGAACAACATCCTTTTTGGGGTGCAGTGATCAAAATCCTTTTTGGGGTGCAGTGAACACAATCTTTTTGGGGTGCAGTGAACAAAATCCTTTGTGGGGTGCAGTGAACAGAATCTTTGTGGGGTGCAGTGAACACAATCTTTGGGGGGGTACAGTGAACACAATCTTTTTGGGGTGCAGTGAACACAATCTTTGTGGGGTACAGTGAACAGAATCTTTGTGGGGTGCAGTGAACACAATCTTTGGGGGGTACAGTGAACACAATCTTTTTGGGTGCAGTGAACACAATCTTTGGGGGGTACAGTGAACACAATCTTTTTGGGGTGCAGTGAACACAATCTTTGTGGGGTGCAGTGAACACAATCTTTGGGGGGGTACAGTGAACACAATCTTTTTGGGGTGCAGTGAACAACATCCTTTTAGGGTGCAGTGAACACAATCTTTGTGGGGTGCAGTGAACAACATCCTTTTAGGGTGCAGTGAACACAATCTTTGTGGGGTACAGTGAACAGAATCTTTGTGGGGTGCAGTGAACACAATCTTTGGGGGGTACAGTGAACACAATCTTTGTGAGGTGCAGTGAACACAATCTTTGTGGGGTGCAGTGAACACAATCATTGTGGGGTGCAGTGAACTCAATCTTTGTGGGGTACAGTGAACACAATCTCATACTTCTGAAGATTTGAGGGTGCTGCCTGTTCCATACTCCCCCTACTCCTCATCTAGCCTTTTAGGGGTACAAACAATAGTAATTGGGGCCTAGTGTGGTTGTGTACGTGTGATATACATACACTTTTTTTGGATCATATTTTCTATTCCGCTATTTAATCAAAAACCTTTGGGGATCAGTTAAATTGGGGGATAGTCTGTGTTGGTACGTGTGAGAGAGATCCACCTTTCCAAGTTGTTGGGGTTCATCTCATACTTCTGAAGGTTTGAGGGTGCTGCCTGTTCCATACTCCCCCTACTCCTAGCCTTTTAGGGGTACAAACAATAGTAATTGGGGCCTAGTGTGGTTGTGTACGTGTGATATACATACACTTTTTTTGGATCATATTTTCTATTCCGCTATTTAATCAAAAACCTTTGGGGATCAGTTAAATTGGGGGATAGTCTGTGTTGGTACATGTGAGAGAGATCCACCTTTCCAAGTTGTTGGGGTTCATGTCATACTTCTGAAGGTTTGAGGGTGCTGCCTGTTCCATACCCCCCCTACTCCTCATCTAGCCTTTTAGGGGTACAAACAATAGTAATTGGGGCCTAGTGTGGTTGTGTACGTGTGATATACATACACTTTTTTTGGATCATATTTTCTATTCCGCTATTTAATCAAAAACCTTTGGGGATCAGTTAAATTGGGGGATAGTCTGTGTTGGTACGTGTGAGAGAGATCCACCTTTCCAAGTTGTTGGGGTTCATCTCATACTTCTGAAGGTTTGAGGGTGCTGCCTGTTCCATACTCCCCCTACTCCTCATCTAGCCTTTTAGGGGTACAAACAATAGTAATTGGGGCCCAGTGTGGTTGTGTACGTGTGATATACATACACTTTTTTTGGATCATATTTTCTATTCCGCTATTTAATCAAAAACCTTTGGGGATCAGTTAAATTGGGGGATAGTCTGTGTTGGTACGTGTGAGAGAGATCCACCTTTCCAAGTTGTTGGGGTTCATCTCATACTTCTGAAGGTTTGAGGGTGCTGCCTGTTCCATACTCCCCCTACTCCTAGCCTTTTAGGGGTACAAACAATAGTAATTGGGGCCTAGTGTGGTTGTGTACGTGTGATATACATACACTTTTTTTGGATCATATTTTCTATTCCGCTATTTAATCAAAAACCTTTGGGGATCAGTTAAATTGGGGGATAGTCTGTGTTGGTACGTGTGAGAGAGATCCACCTTTCCAAGTTGTTGGGGTTCATCTCATACTTCTGAAGGTTTGAGGGTGCTGCCTGTTCCATACCCCCCCTACTCCTCATCTAGCCTTTTAGGGGTACAAACAATAGTAATTGGGGCCTAGTGTGGTTGTGTACGTGTGATATACATACACTTTTTTTGGATCATATTTTCTATTCCGCTATTTAATCAAAAACCTTTGGGGATCAGTTAAATTGGGGGATAGTCTGTGTTGGTACGTGTGAGAGAGATCCACCTTTCCAAGTTGTTGGGGTTCATCTCATACTTCTGAAGGTTTGAGGGTGCTGCCTGTTCCATACTCCCCCTACTCCTCATCTAGCCTTTTAGGGGTACAAACAATAGTAATTGGGGCCCAGTGTGGTTGTGTACGTGTGATATACATACACTTTTTTTGGATCATATTTTCTATTCCGCTATTTAATCAAAAACCTTTGGGGATCAGTTAAATTGGGGGATAGTCTGTGTTGGTACGTGTGAGAGAGATCCACCTTTCCAAGTTGTTGGGGTTCATCTCATACTTCTGAAGGTTTGAGGGTGCTGCCTGTTCCATACCCCCCCTACTCCTCATCTAGCCTTTTAGGGGTACAAACAATAGTAATTGGGGCCTAGTGTGGTTGTGTACGTGTGATATACATACACTTTTTTTGGATCATATTTTCTATTCCGCTATTTAATCAAAAACCTTTGGGGATCAGTTAAATTGGGGGATAGTCTGTGTTGGTACGTGTGAGAGAGATCCACCTTTCCAAGTTGTTGGGGTTCATCTCATACTTCTGAAGGTTTGAGGGTGCTGCCTGTTCCATACTCCCCCTACTCCTCATCTAGCCTTTTAGGGGTACAAACAATAGTAATTGGGGCCTAGTGTGGTTGTGTACGTGTGATATACATACACTTTTTTTGGATCATATTTTCTATTCCGCTATTTAATCAAAAACCTTTGGGGATCAGTTAAATTGGGGGATAGTCTGTGTTGGTACGTGTGAGAGAGATCCACCTTTCCAAGTTGTTGGGGTTCATCTCATACTTCTGAAGGTTTGAGGGTGCTGCCTGTTCCATACTCCCCCTACTCCTCATCTAGCCTTTTAGGGGTACAAACAATAGTAATTGGGGCCTAGTGTGGTTGTGTACGTGTGATATACATACACTTTTTTTGGATCATATTTTCTATTCCGCTATTTAATCAAAAACCTTTGGGGATCAGTTAAATTGGGGGATAGTCTGTGTTGGTACGTGTGAGAGAGATCCACCTTTCCAAGTTGTTGGGGTTCATCTCATACTTCTGAAGGTTTGAGGGTGCTGCCTGTTCCATACTCCCCCTACTCCTAGCCTTTTAGGGGTACAAACAATAGTAATTGGGGCCTAGTGTGGTTGTGTACGTGTGATATACATACACTTTTTTTGGATCATATTTTCTATTCCGCTATTTAATCAAAAACCTTTGGGGATCAGTTAAATTGGGGGATAGTCTGTGTTGGTACGTGTGAGAGAGATCCACCTTTCCAAGTTGTTGGGGTTCATCTCATACTTCTGAAGGTTTGAGGGTGCTGCCTGTTCCATACCCCCCCTACTCCTCATCTAGCCTTTTAGGGGTACAAACAATAGTAATTGGGGCCTAGTGTGGTTGTGTACGTGTGATATACATACACTTTTTTTGGATCATATTTTCTATTCCGCTATTTAATCAAAAACCTTTGGGGATCAGTTAAATTGGGGGATAGTCTGTGTTGGTACGTGTGAGAGAGATCCACCTTTCCAAGTTGTTGGGGTTCATCTCATACTTCTGAAGGTTTGAGGGTGCTGCCTGTTCCATACTCCCCCTACTCCTCATCTAGCCTTTTAGGGGTACAAACAATAGTAATTGGGGCCTAGTGTGGTTGTGTACGTGTGATATACATACACTTTTTTTGGATCATATTTTCTATTCCGCTATTTAATCAAAAACCTTTGGGGATCAGTTAAATTGGGGGATAGTCTGTGTTGGTACGTGTGAGAGAGATCCACCTTTCCAAGTTGTTGGGGTTCATCTCATACTTCTGAAGGTTTGAGGGTGCTGCCTGTTCCATACTCCCCCTACTCCTAGCCTTTTAGGGGTACAAACAATAGTAATTGGGGCCTAGTGTGGTTGTGTACGTGTGATATACATACACTTTTTTTGGATCATATTTTCTATTCCGCTATTTAATCAAAAACCTTTGGGGATCAGTTAAATTGGGGGATAGTCTGTGTTGGTACGTGTGAGAGAGATCCACCTTTCCAAGTTGTTGGGGTTCATCTCATACTTCTGAAGGTTTGAGGGTGCTGCCTGTTCCATACTCCCCCTACTCCTAGCCTTTTAGGGGTACAAACAATAGTAATTGGGGCCTAGTGTGGTTGTGTACGTGTGATATACATACACTTTTTTTGGATCATATTTTCTATTCCGCTATTTAATCAAAAACCTTTGGGGATCAGTTAAATTGGGGGATAGTCTGTGTTGGTACGTGTGAGAGAGATCCACCTTTCCAAGTTGTTGGGGTTCATCTCATACTTCTGAAGGTTTGAGGGTGCTGCCTGTTCCATACTCCCCCTACTCCTCATCTAGCCTTTTAGGGGTACAAACAATAGTAATTGGGGCCCAGTGTGGTTGTGTACGTGTGATATACATACACTTTTTTTGGATCATATTTTCTATTCCGCTATTTAATCAAAAACCTTTGGGGATCAGTTAAATTGGGGGATAGTCTGTGTTGGTACGTGTGAGAGAGATCCACCTTTCCAAGTTGTTGGGGTTCATCTCATACTTCTGAAGGTTTGAGGGTGCTGCCTGTTCCATACTCCCCCTACTCCTCATCTAGCCTTTTAGGGGTACAAACAATAGTAATTGGGGCCTAGTGTGGTTGTGTACGTGTGATATACATACACTTTTTTTGGATCATATTTTCTATTCCGCTATTTAATCAAAAACCTTTGGGGATCAGTTAAATTGGGGGATAGTCTGTGTTGGTACGTGTGAGAGAGATCCACCTTTCCAAGTTGTTGGGGTTCATCTCATACTTCTGAAGGTTTGAGGGTGCTGCCTGTTCCATACTCCCCCTACTCCTAGCCTTTTAGGGGTACAAACAATAGTAATTGGGGCCTAGTGTGGTTGTGTACGTGTGATATACATACACTTTTTTTGGATCATATTTTCTATTCCGCTATTTAATCAAAAACCTTTGGGGATCAGTTAAATTGGGGGATAGTCTGTGTTGGTACGTGTGAGAGAGATCCACCTTTCCAAGTTGTTGGGGTTCATCTCATACTTCTGAAGGTTTGAGGGTGCTGCCTGTTCCATACTCCCCCTACTCCTCATCTAGCCTTTTAGGGGTACAAACAATAGTAATTGGGGCCCAGTGTGGTTGTGTACGTGTGATATACATACACTTTTTTTGGATCATATTTTCTATTCCGCTATTTAATCAAAAACCTTTGGGGATCAGTTAAATTGGGGGATAGTCTGTGTTGGTACGTGTGAGAGAGATCCACCTTTCCAAGTTGTTGGGGTTCATCTCATACTTCTGAAGGTTTGAGGGTGCTGCCTGTTCCATACTCCCCCTACTCCTCATCTAGCCTTTTAGGGGTACAAACAATAGTAATTGGGGCCCAGTGTGGTTGTGTACGTGTGATATACATACACTTTTTTTGGATCATATTTTCTATTCCGCTATTTAATTTAACTGGGCCTCCATGCGAGACCTGTGTGCCTTGTTGCGCTGTTTTGAGTACTCCACCAACATGGCCAGTGGCAATGACTCCGTTCTCAGCTTAACTATCCCACTTCTATGCCTCCTTGAAAAAACAATTCGGGCGATGATGGAAGAGGATGTGGCACAGGATGAGGAGGAGGAGGAGGAGGATGAAGAGGTAACATTTCCAAGGCTTTCAGGGCAGTCATTCGCAAGGGGCTCCGAGGGTGGGTTCCTGCACACGCAAACGCCAGGGACGCAATTGTCCAGCAGGGGCACAGTTCTGGAGGATGAGGAGGATGAGGAGGAGGAGGAGCTGGAGGAGGAGATGGAACCATGTTCACAGCAGGGTGGCACCCAGGCCAGCTCATGGCCATCACTGGTGCGTGGCTGGGGGGATACAGAGGACACGGACGATACACCTCCCACAGAGGACAGCCTTTCGTTGCCTCTGGGCAGCCTGGCACACATGAGCGATTACATGCTGCAGTGTCTCCACAACGACCGCCGAGTTGCCCACATTCTAACTTGTGCTGATTACTGGGTGGCCACGCTGCTGGATCCCCGTTACAAGGACAACGTACCGTCCTTAATTCACTCACTGGAGCGCGATCGCAAGATGCGCGAGTACAAGCGCACGCTGGTAGACGCCATGCTGCTGGCATTCCCATCTGACAGCGGGGCCACAGTGGAAGCACAAGGCAGAGGAGGAGGAGGAGGAGGTCGCCAACGCAACCAGGGCACCGCCAGCACCTCAGAAGGCAGGGTTAGCATGGCCGAAATGTGGAAAAGCTTTGTCAGCACGCCACAACAAACAGCAGCACCAGCAGCTCAGATGGAACGTCTTAGCAGGAGGCAGCATTTTACCAACATGGTGGAGCAGTATGTGTGCACACGCCTACATGTAGTGAATGACGGGTCTGCCCCCTTCAACTTCTGGGTCTCCAAATTGGGCACATGGCCTGAGCTTGCCCTTTACGCCTTGGAGGTGCTGGCGTGCCCTGCAGCCAGTGTATTATCTGAACGGGTATTTAGCACGGCTGGGGGCGTTATAACAGACAAGCGCAGCCGCCTGTCCAGAGACAATGTGGACAAGCTCACGTTCATTAAAATGAACCAGGCATGGATCCCACGGGACTTTTCCGTACCTTATGCAGAATAGCAATGGATACCGACCTTACCCACCCATTGTTCCATTTTTGCTCTTTCTCACTCTTTTGGGGTGTACCCTCATTTAAAATTTTTGAAAAGAAGCAGTGTTGGCTACCTCGTCCTCCTCCTCAGGGCCAGATTAATGTAGGGGCTATTGGAGCTGCAGCTCCAGGCCCCTACCTTTTATATAGGCCCCGGGTTGGCCATATTCACTGTTACCGCTCTTCTGTCACTTGTAAACACAGAAGTCTGGCTTCTATGCTCGCTTCCCCAGGCAGCACCCTCAGAACCTCCCCACACAGCGTGAAGGCCGGACAAGGAGGGACAGTTGGCGATGCATGGATGTGTTTATGGGCTTCAGAGACAGCATCCCATGTTGAATTAGGCATGCATGGCTGCACCCTTCCTCCTCTGGGTGCATGGCAAGGCACGGCCCTTAAGGCCCTTCAAAATCCTCAGCACCAAGCCCATGATGCTGTTAATCCGGCCCTGGTCCTCCTCCACCGCCGCTTCCACCTACACCGCCCATAGGTGTGCGCAGCCTATTGCATTAAGGTGTGCACCCCAAAGTTGAAATACACATGCATGTGTTTGCCAGCAGGGAGAGTAATGTATCGGGGCCATGTACCTGTAGGCAAGGAGAAATAGAGCAGAGCAGGTCCCAGGGAGATCTTTCCCATCTCCTCACTGGCAATGCTATGTGCCCTAGGTGATTAGGGTGTGCCCAGGCACACCCAGCACACCCTGTGCGCACGCCTATGTCACCGCCACATCCACCACCACCTCAACCTCCCTCCTACTCCATATGGGCCTCGTCCTTCAGAGATGAAGAAGAACATTGTTTTATTTTTCTGTTTTTTTTTGTTGTTTTAAGTTATTTCCCTATCCACATTTGTTTGCAGAGCACTTGCCATGCTCTTAATTACGTTTTGCTGCCATTTGCAGCACTCTAGCCCTTTCCTTTGGTGTTTTAGAGCCATTTTAGTGCCTTAAAGTTCGGGTCCCCATTGACTTCAATGGGGTTCGGTGTCCGGGAAAAGTTCGGTAAAAGTCCGGGACACGGACCCGGACTTTTTTTTAAAGTTCGGCCGAACCCGTCGAACACGGACATCTAGGTGTCCGCTCAACCCTAATAATGACTTTATGAATGTTGTTTCGAAAGTACTTGTCAGAAGGATTGTGTTTTCAGCCATGCACGAGTATATGGGTTTGCATGTAGCACCCTTCTGACAGCTCCAAAGGCAGGATAACACCTCCAAAGGCAGGGGCTATCTAGCATTTTAGCTCAGGGCTGAGTCTATTTCTGAAATGGGGGGATCGAGAAAGAATAATGGGAGCCAGTCACTTTTGTCTTTTTAAAGTTTTATTGCAGAACGGTTAAGGAGGTGAAGGTTAGGGGTCCCAGATACCATAGCAGATCACTTACAGACTCTCCAGATCACTGTCCAGCTATACAGTGTCAGAATCATTAAGCAGACCTAGCAACACTGTAAGCATGTTCTAGTGTGTCCTCCGAGAGAGTCACCAGGTCCTTCTGAGAGACCATCCTTCTAACTTGCTCTCTCCAGCAAGGGGCCTTCTCTGGGTCTCCTCATCGGGACATTTTCCTCCAAACCAGGCAGGACAGCTTCAGGCTTACTTCAGACCATGCAGAAAGAGAAAGAGGATATGCTGAGGTATACGCTGTGACAAACCTCCATCCCTATACGTACAGTACATGCAAAAAAGGAACGTTGGCCATGTTACCTGGAGATTGGCTATGTATCGTTTATGATATATTATCTTTTATGATACATCTACAGTAAACCCCCGCTCCATCGCGGTTCAGTTTTTGCGGTCCCGGTATATTGCGTTTTTTTTTGTAATGTTATTTTACTATATAAATCATTAAAAATGAAATATTTTTGTGTTTTCCATAGCTCTTGCTATGTCTCTCAGTATCTTTTATGTGTTTAAATGAATTTCTATTGTTTTAAAAGTGTGTTTAAAGACCTTAAAATGCTTTTACACGTACAGTGACAGTAAAAAAAACATGCCTACAATGCATTTTAATAGGGTTTTTCTATTTTGCGGATTTTCACTTTTCGCGGCTGGGTCCGGAACGTAACCCCCGCAATGGAGGGGGGTTTACTGTACTTATTTATTATGTTATGAATTGTACTAATGTATGTAATATATACATTTTTTGTGTCGGTTCTCTATTTGTGTATGTCTGTATTTCATCTGGAATCTATTTTATATATTTATGTCTGCTATGAATTATGGAATAAATTATGAATTTGTGATTTTATACAATCCTGTTAATTATTAACCACTTGCCGACCAGTCACTGGGACTGTACTGCGGCAAAGTGGCTCGATTCCGTCCAGCGACGTAGACCTATGTCGCTGGACTCCTCCCCCTGTAGGCAGCGTTCGCGCGCCGCCGGAGGCGCGCTCCCGCTGTTTTCAGTCACAGCGGGAGTCGGGCCAGGGGAGGAGCGGCGGCGATCGCCGCTGCTCTTCCCCGATCGTCGGGGAATCTAGTTTGGAGATCCGCCTGCTTGTGTAAACAGAGCAGGCGGATCTCCTAAGTTTCAAGGAGTGACAGATTGCAGTGTTCAGCATAGCTGAACCTGCGATCTGTCCCTGTGTCACTCAGTCACCTCCCCCCACACACGTTAGTAAGCACCAGGCATACATTAACCCCTCCCTCTCCAATAAAGTTAACCCCTTCCCTGCCAGTGTATTTTTACAGTAACCGTGCATATTTATAGCACTGATTACTGTAGAAATGTCACTGGTATCCCCAAAAGTGTCAAAAATGTCAATCAAGGGTCCGATCTGTCCGCCGCAATGTCGCAGTCCCGCAAAAAAATCGCAGATCGCTGCCATTACGCGTTTAAAAAAAAACACCAAAAATGACAAAAATCTTTCCCTTAGTTAGTAAATGCAATAACTTTTGCGCAAACCAATCAAAATACGCTTATTGTGATTTTTTTTTTTACCAAACATAGGTAGCAGGAAACAAATTGGCCAAAAATTGAAAAAAAAATTAGATTTTTACATTTTTTGGGGGGGAATTTCATATAAAAAAAATGTTAAAAATATTGTTATTTTTTCAAAATAAACGCTCTGTTTTTGTTTATAGCGCAAAAAGTAAAAATCGCACAGGTGATCAAATACCACCAAAAGAAAGCTCTGTTTGTTGGAAAAAAAGGATGTAAATTTTGTTTGGGTGCAGCGTCGCACGACTGCGCAATTGTCAGTTAAATTCGCACAACGCCCAATCGCAAAAAGTGGCCTGGATGTAAGACAGCAAAATCCTCCGGTGGTAAAGTGGTTAAGTGACCTTACTTCAGACCATGTTAGGCCCCAAAACAGGCTATTGGGACTAACAGCAGAGCTCCATCCAGGAGAACCTCTGTAGGCCTCAGCCCAGGTAAAGAGAGCAAGCACATGGCCTGTCCCACATATTTATATCCTCAATTATAGGGGAAACAGGACAGGAGGTGAAGGTTAAGCCCTCTGGAAAGCTTGGTCTCTACCAGGTATGTGACTTTACTTAAAAATTTTGTTTGCTTTTAATATTTGATTCTGGAACACATTGTCTTTCCCAAACTAAAATCACATACACTGTTAGAAATTCCTTATTTCGAGAGAACATTTCCATATTGCTCCTTCAAATTTTCTCGTCACTGCAGTCAAAAAGGCATGGCAATTTGAAGATTGAAAATTGATAGGACGTTCCTGAAATTAAGAATTTCTAGCTAAATTCTATTAGAGTATAGCCATTATTAGGGTAATACCTTACTGTGGTGTTAGGCTATCAGGAGACACTGACATTTTACTGCCTTTTTACTATGAATGGGGACAGTGTCTTTTTTTCAAACCTCAGTACTTATATTTAAATTTTTTATTCTCAAAAACATTTCTGATATCTGGTCCCTTGTGATACTTCTCCCTCTTCCAGTCTGAACTCTGCTGTACCTGCGATTGCAAAAGGATTATACCAAGTTTTATTTAGGTATTTATACTGCTACATTTAGGAAGCCAGCAGGTAATAAGACCCACAGGTTTAGGTAGCTGTGGCAGTGGGTGGCATGATTGACAATGGATTTACACTGGGGGACAATTTTTCTTTTTTTTTTAAATAAAAGAATTGTCAAAAACCACCTACTGTAATTTTTTACACTACACTTTTTTTAGTGAATGAATAGGGGTACTATGTACTATGGGGCAGAACTTGGGGGACCCTTGTTAAAGCCCCCCGCCCACAGACTCCCACAACCAACAGCCAGTGTTGTGGGGAAGAGGCCATTTTCCCCATCAATATTGGGACAAGGTGTTTTGGATGGGCAGAGCCCCCTACCCCAGAGCACCCTCCCATGTTGAGGGCATGTGCCCTAGTATGGTTCAGGGGGGGGGGGAACTCCCTGTTTTTTTCATTGCCATATTCTTTTAACGAGGTGCACACAAGTTGCATGTACTGTATATCATGCAGATGTGACTTAAATGTGACTTTTGAAGGTTTACATCAAAGCCTATGGTCCTCACGTTGCATGAAAGTTGGACTAAAGTAGTGCAAGAACTACTTTAAAGTCACTGGGACTTTAAGACGCACAGCTATGAACAGTACTTATTGGGAAACATGGGGTGTGACTTGGCATGCGACTTTGGGGTCCAAAGTCCCATGACAAGTCGCATACATGTGAATGGGGCCCAAACCAGGAATAAATAGGAATCCAGCAGGTGATAAAGCCTGCAAGGCCCACCTAAAACTATCACTTTTGCAATGATTGAAAATTCAACTGACCCAAAGCTGGTATTTTTTTTTTTTTTTTTGGTAGATGCAGGATCATTCAACACCTCTCTGTTATACCTAATACCTTTATCTTTCCTGGGAACTCTGGTAGTAAGTAGGGATGATGGAACGGTTCGGGTCGACCATCGGTTCGACCCGAACATTGGGTGTTTGAAATTTGGCCGAATTCCGAACTTTTTGCGGTAAAAGTTCGGAATTCGGGTCACCCGAACCACCCAAAATGCAATGGGACAGGAAGTGGGCTTTAAAACCCAGTGATTGGCCCAGAAACGTCAGTAAAAGCCAATGACGGGGCAGGAGTCTGCTAGGAACGTGATTGGAGTGACTACTGGGGCCAGAGGCCAATCAGGAGTGAATACGCCCTCCAGTATATAACATAGCCCCGCCTAACCTCTAGCACTGTAATACAGAGGCTTTGGAAGAGACTGGAAGCATTTGTGTTTCTCCTGCTAAACAACGTTTGCTGCATAGCCGATTGCTTGTAAAGCTCCATATCAGCAGAAGAGCAGTCAGTGTAGTTAGAAATATTGTTAGTGTAGTTAGAAATACAGCGATTGTGCTGTTTGAGTTAGAAAAAAAAATAAATAAATTTAAAGGGACAGTGTCAGTTAGAAATTATCTTCTGCTGTATGGAGCTGTTCTTTTAGTGTGAGGAAAGGGATATGCAGTGTAGTTAAGGTACTATATACCACTATAGTTAGATTCAATAATCTAGTTTTTGTAGGGATAGTTTTAAGTGTCAGGGTTCCGACTAGTGAGCATGTTACACTGCTGATATGATTTGATATGATTTTGCAGTGGACTTAACGCTTACAACAAGAACAGGCTTTAACTTGTCACTGAGGCTTTATCAATGTCCTGATGACCAGACCTTTTCTGGAACTTTTTGTTTAAAAGTTTAAATCAGTATTTTTTGCATGAAAATTACTTAGAACCTCCAAACATTATATATTTATTATATATATATTTTGGCAAAGAACCTAGAAAATAAAATGGCGATTGTTGCAATATTTTATGTCACACAGCATTTGCGCAGCGGTCTTTTTTATTATCACTTTTTTTCCTATTACAAGGAATGTAAACATCCATCGTAATATAAATAAGGATGACAGGTCCTCTTTATTGAGAGATCTGGGGTAAAAAATACTCCTAATCTCTAATTTATATTTTAAAAGCAAAGATTAAAAAAATGTTTTTGAACTTTTGCTTTAAAAAAAAAAAAGATTTACTATGGCCTGGGAACCGGAAGTGACATCATGACACCACCTTGGCCTCACTCTCCTCCACACCCTGCTACTGCCAGCATTCGATTGCTCCCAGGTTTCACCGATCGGTCGGCACCCCTCCCACTGCTTCTAAAATTGATCCTGCGGCAAATCGGCCAACTGGACCAACTTTATCTGACAGAGAATCACCTATAATAAAAAAAATGGGTGCGCTAGATGTGAACAATGTGTATTGAACCAAAAGAAAAAACACAATGAACATGGGGGGAGAAGTCTGCGCCATCACCACCCGTGGTCTGCGCTGCAGAGCGGCCACGTTTGAATTTGCATTCGCCTATTTCATCAACTTAACTGTAAGTGTTCTACCTTTTTTAATAAAGTCGTTTAAGAGGTAATGCACTATTGCCTGTTCCATTCTTTTTTGGGCACTATCTGTCACTGAGTTTGAGGGGTATAGGAGAGAGACCAACCCCCACACAGCAACAGGAGTCAGAACAAAACTACAAGAAAATTCACTGCCTGCTAGTCTGGATAATTTGCCTGATGATTTGGAGAACATTATCACTCACCATCTGTGATGGAAGTAACTGCGTTAAAGTAAACGGCGTTACTTAACGCAGTTACTTTAGAGGGTAACGAGTAATCTAACTGACTACTCGTCCCGTCAAGGTAATGCAGTTATAATTACTTTGGCTGCGTTACTGCAATTACATCTACCGCCACTAGATGGCAGTAGTGTAATTCCTCCTCTCCTCTATGACCGAGGCCAGCGCTGTCCGCAGCACTGGCCTCAGTCAATGAGAGAGAAAGAAGCAGCACAGTACAGAATGCTGTGACCGGCTGTCAGGAGGAGGCTGAGCTGAGCTCTTACTGTGATGAATGAGAGAGCCAGCCAGCCAATCCATGTAGAGAGCAGGGAGTAGAGAGGCGGAGTTTCACAGGCACTGGAGAGTCAGCCGTCCAGAAGGGGGTGGATCTCCCCTCCACATCTGATTCACAACATGCATCCCTGATCCCTGGACTGTGGAGGCACTTTTCGTGACCAGTGAATGAGGGGAATCGACTGAAGGACATGTAAGTGTCAGTGACAAATTGCTAACCTCCACCACTGATCTCAACCTCCACCATTGCTGCCTCTTACTGATCCCACACTACAGATTTCATCCCTATCCCCCCATCACTTCTACAACAGAGATCCTTGGTGTGGGGAGGGGGGGGATGGGTGGAGATGGGATCAGTAAGAGGCAGAGGTGGGGGAGGTTGGCACCACCACTAATCCCACCCCTCCTTAACCACTGATCCCCCCCCCTCACCACCATCACTGATCCCCCCTCTCACCACCATCACTGGTCCCCCCTCCCCCATCACTGATCCCCCCCTCACCACCATCACCGATACCCCCCCTCACCACCATCACTGATCCCCCCCCCTCCCCATCGCCGCCACTGATCCCACCCCCCTCCCCACCATCGCCGCCACTGATATCACCCCCCCACCATTGCCGCCACTGATCCCCCCCTCACCACCATCACTGATCCCACCATCACTGATCCCCCCCTCCCCACCATCACTGATCCCCCTCCCCCCTCCCCACCATCACTGATCTCCCTCCCCCCTCACCACCATCACTAATCCCCCTCCCCCCCTCACCACCATCACTGATCCCCCTCTCACCACCATCACTGATCCCCCCCTCCCCATCGCTGCCACTGATCTCATAGCCCCTCCCCACCATTGCCACCACTGATCCCACCCCCTCCCCACCATCGCCGCCACTTTTACTGGTCCCATTCCCTCCTCCCCACCAGTCCTGCCACTGATCCCATACACCCCTCTCTCCACCAGCACTATTACTGGTCCCATTCCCCAGGTCATATTTTACCGATCCTGAGGTGGAAAATCAAATAAATTACATAACATTAACCACTTAAGGACCGCCCACCGCAGTTTTACTGTGGCAGGCAGCCCCTTCTGCGCAAACCGAGGTAATACTACGTCAGTCACTCGCCTGGTGCTAGGGGCGAGCGGGGATGCCAATTCACGGGGGCCTGCAGCCGTGATTGCCGCTGACCACCCGTGATAGGTCCCCGCTGAGAGAGAAGGACGGTCGGATGTCGTAAACACAGCTGACCGTTCTTCTCCCTGAAATGATCACAGCGCGCCTGTGATCCTTCTATATAGAATCACATGTCTCTATGATCATTTCACAAGCCCCTCCCCCACAGATAGAAACACTCCCCTAGGCTCACATTTAACCCCTTGATCACCCCTAGTTTAACCCCTTCCCTGCCAGTGTCATTATTACAGTAACAGTGCATATTTTCAGCACTGATTACTGCAATAATGTCACTGGTACCCCCAAAAGTGTCAAAAATGTCAGTCAGGGGTCCGATCCGTCCGCCGCAATGTGGCAGTCGCGCTAAAAAGTGCAGATCGCCGCCATTACTAGTAAAAAAAAAAAATTACATAAATCTTTCCCCTAGTTTGTAGATGCAATAACTTTTGCACAAACCAATTAAAATACGCTTATTGCGATTTTTTTTTTTTTCGAACAAAAATATGTAGCAGAATAGAAATTGGTATAAAATGATGAAAAATTTGATTTTTATTTTTTTTTTGGGGAGGGGGATGTTATATAGCAGAATGTGAAAATAAAAAGTGTAAAAATCATGCTTTTTTTGGGGGGGGGGGGGCCCTTCATGATTTCTTGCACCTGGGCCCTGAAAGTTCTAGTTACGCCTCTGCGAGCAGCACAGGCCTGGAGGAGGAGGACGCAGCCAGACAGACCCCAGTGTGCTGGGCTGGCCATCACCACCACAAGCAGCTAGGCAGCACCTCCACCAGCAGCCAGGCAGCCAGCATCTCCACCAGCAGCCAGCCAGCATCTCCACCAGCAGCCAGGCAGCCAGCATCTCCACCAGCAGCCAGCCAGCATCTCCACCTGCAGCCAGGCAGCCAGCCAGCATCTCCACCAGCAGCACAACAGGTACCAAAACAAAAAAAAGACAGGAGGACTCAGGACTCAGACCCCCACAGTGCACCACACCACCATCAGCCACCACCACCACCACCTACCCACCCTATACACCCATTGACCCCTATATACACCTATCCACCCACTCTATACACCCACTGACCCCCTATATACCCCTACCTACCCACCCACTGACCCCTATATACACCTACCCACCCACTCTATACACCCACTGACCCCCAAATACACCTACCCACTGACCCCTATATACACCTACCCACCCACTCTATACACCCACTGACCCCTATATACTCCTACCCACCCTCCCTATACACCCACTGACCCCTATATACACCTACCCACCCACCCTATACACCAGCAGTTTACCACACAGGTACCACAGTGCCACTCTCAGCAAATACCACGCAGGTACCACTAAGAAAATACCACGCATACAAGGGGCATATAAGTTATTTGACATATTTAAATATTTTTTTAAAGTAACGCAATAGTTACTTTCCCTGGTAATTAGTTACTTTTTTACTGCTGTAACTCAGTCACTAACTTAGTTACTTTTTGGGAGAAGTAACTAGTAACTATAACTAATTACTTTTTTTAGGTTACATGACCAACACTGCTCACCATCTGACCTGTGAAATACTTGCCTTTGGTAAGAGTTTTGATATACCACATATCGGCTGGAAGAGTGAAAGGTCAGGACTTTATATCTATTACACTGGCTGGTTTTATCTTCTCAAGTGTTTTAATATGTTGAGTTGGTAAGGGTATTACCTCTCTTTTCTTTACATGTGGGTGCCAAGAGGGATTTGGTGTTTGCACGTCCTCTTCTTCACCTTCATTCACCATCAAGAAGATTTCAGCCTTTTTTTCATTTTGGACTTGTTTTGGACTGCTCATATTTCTATAGCATGTTTTTGTTCACATTGTGCACCATTTATAATATCTGTGTATATTTATATATTAGTTATTTTGTTCATTGTGTTTTTCCTTTTGGTTCAACACACATTGTTCACATCTAGCGCACCCATTTTTTCCACATCACACGTTTACTTTATCAAGGTTAAAGTTTCAGTTGCTGCTGGAGATTAATTTTTTGTTTGTGCACCTCATTCTTCAACAAAAAAAAGCTGCTGCCATAACCCCAGGATTTAACGTCAAACAAGAGATGTATTTTTGCTATAGGCTGGTTGGCAAGTGGTTAAAATATTTCATTTGTTTTAGCAAAAAAAATTGTTTGCGTTTTCATTTTATATATTTTTATAAAAAGGCCCACTGAAATCCTCAGCACCATGCTCATGATGATCTTAATCCTGGCCTTTTGGGTGATAAAATCCACAACTATAACTATCACTTTTGCACAGGCTCACCCTTTAGCTCTTTTTTTGTAGAAACTCTTCAAATTGTGTATTTTTCATGATCAGATTCTGTATATTCTGATAAACCGCAGAACATAGTTGAGATTCTACAGCATTTACTGTTGCTAAAACTATTTTTTGAAATAGTAACACTTTTTTCACATCTCTTCTTAACTGAACTGTCTGTTAGTTTATCAAATCATGCCAACAACTCCTGTGTTAATGAACCCTATAAAATCAAGTCCCAAGACTATCAAGTGAGTTTTAAATGGAAAGAGAAGTGGGCAATTATTGTTTCAGAGATGGAACTAGAACCTCTTCTTTTCAAGTTTCTGAGACTGAAGAGGAAAAAAAATATAGCCTCGGAATGGTTTGCCAAAATTACCATCTGCCTCAAATTTGTTTGATAAATAGACAAACATTAGACAGATGCAAATTGAGTCACTTCAGTGTCACTGGGACTGTAGGAACCTTCAGACAATTCTCTCTTCTGCCTCTCTGCACTTCAGAGAAACAAAAAAATCTGCATCTTTGCATAGTAAAAGACATGTTTTAGAATAGTGGCGAAATATTGAGAAGTTTACTTTTTCGGATTGTAAAATTTCATCACGTATGAAAAAACCTTGTATTGCAATGCATGTGAGCCAAGCATCCCAAGGTGTATGCAGCATTTGGTAGCAGTGCCCAGTAAGATAATAAAGAAATGTAAACTCAACTTCTGGAAAACAGCTGAATGCTGAGTCGACAACGTGTATATATACAGTATATATATATATATATATATATATATATATATATATATATACAGAGATGTATAGTAACGAAGTAGAACTACTTAAGTACTGTACTTAAGTACCGAAATGCGGTATCTGTACTTTCCTAGAGTAGAATTTTTTTCTCCTACTTCTACTTTTACTTCACTACATTTTTTCGATGATTTCGATACTTCTACTCAAGTATTTTTTTTTTGTGCTGCATAGTTACTCGTTACTTTAAAAAAAATTACCACTGCCAGAACAGTAGATGGCAGGTTGCATAAAGCTCAAAAAAATGTGTATAATGTCATTTGTAAATCAGCGCATAGGAAAATAAAGGCTGTGTATAATAAAAGCTGCTATACCAAATCTTTCCAATAAAAAGAAAATATGAAACAAACAAATAAATGGTGCTACAGCGCTTAAAGTGCATCAAGAAACTACTAACAAACACAGGTTAATCATTTGAATAAATCATTTGAAAAAATAAAAAACAATATGATGTTCAAACTTTTGACTTCTTTCTTTAATAACTACATAACACAGTACTTGTACTTCTACTTTCAGTACTTGAGTAGAATTTTTTTTTCAAAACTACTGGTACTTTTTACTTTTAGTACTTAAGTAGCAAATTTTTTGAAAAAACTACTTGCAATACTTAAGTAAAAAAAATGTTGAATACTTTAGTACTTCTACTTAAGTAACTTTTTCTGCGAGCACTTCCACTTCTACTCAAGTCACTTTTTGATTGAGCACTTGTACTTTTACTCAAGTAGAAATTTTGAGTACTTTATACAAGTCTGTATATATATATATATAGTACTGTGCAAAAGTTCTAGACAGGTGTAAAGAAAGGCTGTGACTGCTTTCAAAATATATATTTTAATTCTTAATTTTTTTACATTTACAAAATGCAAAGTGAGCGAATAGAAGAACGAACAGAAGAAAAAGGACGGAAACTTAATGCAGGAGATGAAAGACACGTTGTCTTACTTCCCATTGACATCAAACAATGTCCAGCAGTGCATACAAAAACAAAAAAGGGCGCACCGGCCTAGCGCATTATACTCAATAAGGCTTTATTAATAGCAGATAAAAGCGTCTATCACAAAAAAATGATGTAAGCCAGCATATCAGATTCAAATAACAGAGTCCATCGTTATACAGTCCACAGACTTTGTTGAAATAGCGGCTAACGCCAAAAAGACCCTACCTGGACCACCGATTTATATAACAGAAGTGATTCATGATTAGCCTCAGGGATGTGAGAGTGGTTCCTCCCTCCTGGGTGCGGTCACAACAAAGTTATTAACCCTAGCCATGCTTACACTTATACACTCTTTTATCAACCTATGTGCTGGTAGATACAAGTCCAGCACAGAGCCACTATCAAACCCCGGAGGCTAATCATGAATCACTTCTGTCATATAAACCGGTGGTCCAGGTAGGGTCTTTTGGCTCTGATGAAGAGGCGATGCCTTGAAACGCATAGAGCCACTCTCGAACCCCGGAGGCTAATCATGAATCACTTCTGTCACAAAAACCGGTGGTCCAGGTAGGGTCTTTTGGCTCTGATGAAGAGGCGATGCCTCAAAACACATAGAGCCACTCTCAAACCATGGAGGCTAATCATGAATCACTTCTGTCATATAAACCGGTGGTCCAGGTAGGGTCTTTTGGCTCTGATGAAGAGGCGATGCCTCGAAACACATAGAGCCTCTCTCAAACCCTGCAGGCTAATCATGAATCACTTCTGTTATATAAACCGGTGGTCCAGGTAGGGTCTTTTGGCTCTGATGAAGAGGCGATGCCTCGAAACGCATTAACCGCTATTTCAACAAAGTCTGTGGACTGTATAATGATGAACTCTGTTATTTGAATCTAATATGCTGGCTTACATCATTTGTTTGTGAGTAGACAATTTTATTTGTTATTAATAAAGCCTTATTGAGGATAATGCGCCAGGCCGGTGCGCCCTTTTTTGTTTTTGTTTGCAGCTATTTGTTGACCACCCGGTCGTAGAGGGCAGCAAGGCTTTGCCATTGGGGCTGCCAAGTAGGAGTCCAGTGATAGGAGTGATCTAAAAGCCTTGCATCTGAGCACAGGGGTTAGGTGCATATCATCGCAATTTTCTTTTGGTGATGTCCAGCAGTGCCATCAGCACAGAACTGGTGGAAACCCCTCGGACCCAGGTACAACCATCTTCTGTCTGGATAAGTCTGGCGAGAAGTGGTCTCCATGGAAGGTATACCTCTGGAGTGGAAACAAGGCTAAGCGACTTAAAGCGGAGTTCCAGCCACAAAAAAAATTTCAACATACATACCCCTGGGATAGTCAGGGCTAGTAAATTCCACAATGGCTAGCCTCTGATCTGTCCTGGTTCACACTTACCTTTTAGAAGAAATACTTACTTTTAAAATTTCTTCTCCAGCGCTGCCATCTCAGGTGTGGGCAGCTTGAAGCCAGCGCAATCCTCTTCTGCGGCCTCTTCCGACCTTTTCCGTCCTTTTTGGTCCCACGATGCACTGCGCCGGCCCCGCCGTCACTTCCGGGGCTGCAGCGTCATCCCTTCACAGCTTCTGGGCATGCCCAGAAGCTGTTTAGCAAGGTATGACGTGCCTGCACCGGAACTGTCGTCGGGGCCGGTGCAGGCGCATTGATTCCTGGGAGCGATGACGTTCAGCTCCCAGGAATCATTGCAAAGCGGAAGTGACGGCGCGGGCCGCGGCCTCCGAAGGTGGAAGTGGAAAAAAGGTGAGTATGTTTTTCTGCAATTACAAGGTAAGTAAAAAAAAAAAAAAACAATCGTAATTATCCATTTCTGTTTCAGGTGAGCTATAGCAAGCGGATGGCTCAAAATCGACTATGTAGATTTTGTGGCTGGAACTCCGCTTTAACTATGCACGAAAACATAGGAACTTGGGTGCAGCAAAATGGGATATTTGGCTGTAGCAGGAGGCAGTTTGTTTGCGGTAGGGCTGTACAGCGATGCAATAATGAATGTCTGCAGGCAACAGTGAAGCATGGTGGAGGTTCCTTGCAAGTTTGGGGCTGCATTTCTGCAAAAGGAGTTGGAGATTTGGTCAGGATTAATGGTGCCCTTAATGCTGAGAAATGCAGGCAGATAATTATGCATCATGGTATAAATACAGGGAGTTGTGTAATTGGCCCCAATTGTATTCTGCAGCAGGACCCCACACATGCAGCCAGTGTCATTGAGAACTATCTATGGCTTAAAAAAAGAAGAAGTCCTTGAAGTGATGGTTTGGCTCCCACAGAGCCCTGATCTCAACATATCAACTCTGATCAAGTCTGTCTGAGATTACAACAAGAGACAGAGGTAATAGGTAATGATAATAGGTATGAGGTAATATCTCTGTTTTTTCCTTCCGTCACAGTGTTCCTTGTCAGTGCATGTGATTGCAGTGCATCTGACTGGCCCCAGTTGCTGCTGCTACCTCTTCCAGTCTAGGTGCTGCACTACAGGGCATTACAAGAAAATGAAACTGAATTTAGGAATTTATGCTAGTTGCATTTATTACCTTTAAATATGTTTTAATAAATACAATACTGCATTTGCAGGTGTTTTTTCTGCCAGAAGTCTAACAATAAAAAGTATGTAATCCCAAAAATTAAAATGAATGTTTTGCAGGTAATGGGCAACCAGAGTCATTCAATCAGTCAACCTACAGCAGTGGAATGTGCAGCATGGGCTGCTGGAAATTACAGTTCTGGACTTAAACTTGATGACATCGGTGGAATTGATGAACCACTGCACCTTATATCTACCCACTGCCTATGCCATAGATAGAGCAGAAAGTAATCAAGAGACCACTGCAAATAAATACGAATAAAGGTATTTTTTTTTATTTTTGGTAGAGAAAGAAGTACAAAAACACGACCAACGGTGGGTATAAAGAAAAACAGGAAAATATCATAGGTCACAATAAACTAGAAGAGCAAAGTCATGCACATACTATGCACCAATAAGCCATTAATGAGGCATTGACAGGGAATCAGATATACATAAAAAGAGCCAGATAAACATATAAAAAAAAAAAACAGATAAAGGCACAGATGTGATATAGTTACTTATGCTTATTGATTCTCGTGGATCAAGGATCCCAGTGCCGCTGATAGGGCAGTACAACAAGCCCTCCTGTACTGGGCCCAGGCCTCATCAGTTCAAACGTGGGGCCCAGGCACCTACAGTAATGCCATTTTGCTGACACTTGTGACTCCTGTGTAGTGCTGCCAGCATCTTCTTTTCTTTTCTTCCTCTAGCTGCACTGCAGGAGGATCTGTTCTAATATCTGCACCCCCTTCCCCCTGCAGCCTGGGACCCCATTGTGCCCCTTTCTTCCACAGTGCTACCATTTTCCCTCCTCTGCTCTCCCACTGGCCTCTGCTGAGGACACACAGGTGTGTTATTTCAAGATGGTAAGCGGGGGGCTCACCATCCTAAATGAACACACCACCCTAAATAAACACTAAATGAGTGGGAGGGAGTGCAGACAGGGCTGGCGCTACCTATAGGCAAGGTGGACGCCGGCCAGAGTGCACATCAGTGCACATCAGTCAGGGGTGTCGGAGGTGCCTCCTGCTCATTGGCCGGCTGTGCGTGTTAGGGACAGCCCGAGAAGGTCCATGTCACCCCCCCGTCCAGACGGGTAGATGGTGGATCCTGGAATCCCAGTGCCATGCCCGGCATTCCCCTCCCCACTCAAGCCACAGGGAGAGTACACATCAGTCGATGCTTGGAGGACAGAGCGGCTGTCAGTGTACCTTCCCCTGCTTGCCCCCCCCCCCCCTCGCCCTGTCAGCAGCATGGGACAAGAGAAGGTGACCAATTCTGTGTAGCCCAGCTCGCCGATGCTTGTTCCTGATTGGCCAAAAAGAGGACCAATCACAAGAGGTGAGAAGAGCACCATGGGACAAGTAGTCCCAGTGATTTAAAGGTGAGAACTGCAGCTCCCTGCATGCTGGCTGAACTAAGAGGGAGAAGGGCAATCCTGAAGCCAGGAAAGGGGAAAGGATCAGATTTACTGATCTGGGGAGAGACCACAAAGCGGCCAGAGAGAGAAGACCACATGAGCAGAAGCAGGAGACAGAGCTCTTTCTTCTTGCCTGCTGGGTGAGACACCAGGGCCTGAGCAAGGTGGTGACCCTTCCTGCCAGCAAGACGTGGGTCAACTGTTGCAGATACCTCATTGGCTGCATAGACACTCAGGGCACCTCCAGGCACATCTAAACAGGCATCGATAGGTCATCAGGTTGCCAGCCGGATCCTTAAAGAGCCTGTTCCAGGACATCACATTCCTTTGAGCTTTGGTATCTTCAGGATTGGAGAGTGGATAAAAGCCCACCCTGTGTACACCCTACAAACACACTGCATGCAGACACCTTTACCCCATTTTTGTGCATGAGACCTCCCACAGGAAACACTTTGCAAAGGCCATTCTTTATTGCTGGTCGCCATGTCACAGCAATTCCCCTTGGCCCTTGTTAACCTCTTAGCATTGGGAGGCGGGGTGTAGTCAGGGGCAGAACCAAGGGGGGAGGGGGGACAGCAAAATTAGGTTTTGCCTAGGGTGTCAAAAACCTTTGCACCAGCCCTGAGTGCAGATATTACCTCCATGCCGCTAATCACTTGAATAGGTCTGGTTTAATGTGGGTATAATTTCTGCCATGGCTGCATAGCATAGCGAGTGGTGCATTTTAGCAAAAATATAATTTGATAACTTCAGAGGAGGGAGGCCCTGTCAGATAGGCTGTACGGGGCCCTGTAATTGCTATCAGTAGCCCTGCCTGGCTACATTTCCTACCCCCCCCCCCCCCACTCTCCCATCTTCTTCTCTTTTAATATTCCAACCTCTTTAGTATCCATTCTCCCCCTCTTGCTCTATTCTCTCTTCTGTTGACTTTCAACAGACTGGGCACTTTGCAAGTGCTTTTGCACCTATTGTTCCCTGAGCCTAATGAACGTAGTGAAGTTCCATTTTGTAAAGAATCCCCAGTCAGGTTCAAGAAAAATGAAAGAAACCCCCCCCCCCCCCCAAAAAAAAAAAAAAATGCATTTTTGCTTGCACATGGTTGCATCCAGGAAATCAGCAGAGCATAACCACATTCAAAAGGTTTTGGGGAAAATTAGTGCAACTGCATCTACAAAGTGCACAATCAATTTGCCTTTAATAAATCAACCCCATTGTCTCACTCTTATATTATTATACTTGATGTAAAATATCAGTTTTCAAATGGACCTGTGCAATGAGGAAAACCTTCCACCGAATCTCCCTAGCACAATTTTGCACTTATTGGAATGTACACAATTATTTACTGGATACAAGCTTATGCAACTCCTGTATTACCTTCCGTTAAAACTTCAAAAAAAGATTGAACAATAAAAAAGAAAGAAACTGTTAAAATTAAATTCAACTGTAAGATTTACTTGTGCTAACCCTTGTATTTATTGAAAGTACAGTTTATTTTATAAAAATTGAGAGGGGTTTAATCCACTAAGAATACTAAAACAGAGTCTTCATGGTGTGAAAGACATAGGTCCTGCTTTCAAGGATAAGTGTGAAAATAACTAAAATACCTACGTAAAGAGGGGATTGATAGCAGATAAAACAATGTAGGTACATCATTAATTCCTCTAAAGGGATTTCCCATGTTTGTCAAAAAAGATTTAGAAATAAAGCTTTATATTGAGAAGCTGAAGAGAGGCTTAAATAAAAGGTCCAATTTCATTAAAGCAACACAGCGGAAATCAAGATGAAAGCATCCTGCAAAAGAAGAGCTCTTATTCTTACCTCTCCTACAGCCTGGTTGTCCTGCCTCCCCAGTGCTGCAGCCTTTTGTCAGTGGTTCGGCATTTAACATCTCTGGAATGTTGACTAAGGCAGTCCATACAACCAGTGGGTTGCACAAAAAAAAAAAAAAAACAAACTGACCCAATTCCCCCATACAGACATTTAACCACTTTGCCACCGGAGGATTTTGCTGTCTTACGTCCAGGCCACTTTTTGCGATTCGGCGCTGTGTGACAATTGCACGGTCGTGCGACGCCGTACCCAAACAAAATTTACGTCCATTTTTTCCCCACAAACGGAGCTTTATTTTGGTGCTATTTGATCACCTGTGCGATTTTTACTTTTTGCGCTATAAACAAAAAAAAAGCGTTTATTTTGAAAAAATAACAATATTTTTAACAAAAAAATGTAAAAATCAAAATTTTTTTAATTTTTTGGCCAATTTGTTTTCTGCTACCTATGTTTGGTTAAAAAAAATCACAATAAGCGTTTTTTGATTGGTCTGCGCAAAAGTTATTGCGTTTACTAACTAAGGGAAAGATTTCTGTCATTTTTGGTGTTTTTTTTTTTTACGAGTAATGGCGGCGATCTGCGATTTGTTTTGCGGGACTGCGACATTGCGGCGGACAGATCGGACCCTTGACTGACATTTTTGACACTTTTGGGGGTACCAGTGACATTACTGCAGTAATCAGTGCTATACATATGCACTGTTACTGTAAAAATGACACTGGCAGGGAAGGGGTTCATTTTATTGGAGATGGAGGGGTTAATGTATGCCTGGTGCTTACTAACGTGTTTGGGGGGGAGGTGACTGAGTGACACGGGGACAGATCGCATGTTCAGCTATGCTGAACCCTGCAATCTGTCACTGTTTGTCACTTAGGAGATCCGCCCGCTCTGTTTACACAAGCGGGCGGATCTCCAAACTCGATTCCCCGACGATCGGGGAAGAGCAGCGGTGATCGCCGCCGCTCCTCCCCTGGCCGGACTCCAGCTGTGACTGAAAACAGCGGGAGCGCGCCTCCGGCGGCGCGCGAGCGCCACCTACAGGGGGAGGAGTCCAACGACGTAGGTCTACGTCGCTGGACGGAATCGAGCCACTTTGCCGCAGTACAGTCCCAGTGAGTGGTCGGCAAGTGGTTAAAGTGGATGGGGAAATCCTCCCACTAAGGTTGCCACCTGCCCAGGATTCACCCAGACAGTCCAGGCTTTGAACCACTAATTCCGGTTTCAGTCTTTCTGAACCTGGATACATTGTTCAGATTGGACTGGGGCTCCTTCTGTGCAGACTTCCAGGAAAGTCAGTCTATTGCAGAGGGATGACAGGAAGGGGCTGGTGTGACTCTTCTATACTTTCTCTTCTCTTCACTTCCTCTATGTCAGTGTTTTCAATCTCTACGTTCTACCTTCATATTCCCAATTGTGTTGGAGGGATTGCTCTAGTGTAGGAACACTACTACATATAATGTGGTCCTGCCCATCACTCACTAGCCTGTGGCACCAAGTGTTCAGCTTGATTTCCAAATACACAGGTTGTATAATCAAACCTAACCCAGCTCTAGCCATCCTACATTTAGGTATAGAAAATCTCCCCCTAATGTATAGGCCGTGGACCTTGCACGTCCTGCTAGCCACTAGAACACTCATACTGAGGAAGTGGAAGTCCACTGACATGCCAAACATGTCGGAAGTAATTTCTCTGTTGCGTATGAACTACCAGTTTGAAAAGTCCCTGGAGACTAATAACTCGCAGCTTCAGAAGTTTAACAAGCTCTGGGACTTTTGGTCCACAGATTGATAGATTGATAAAGTGATTGATTGATATAGCCTTGACGTTTTTGTGTCATGTTCCCTGAAGTTTATTGTATTTCATTGTACACGCCTGCTAAATGTGATTGCCATGTAACTTTTGTATCGAGTTGATACGTGCTTTCATTTCTTTGTTTGTTATGCATTTAAACTCAATAAAAATTATTTAAAAAAAAAAAATCTCTACGTTCTACCAACCAATGATGTCATCAATTGCTAAGAACATGTTGGGCAGCCAGCATAACTTTTAGTTTTGCTGGCAAGAGTACAGAGGAGTGGAGAGAGCTGGGAGGAGGTGTGGGTTGTGCTCTCTCTATCCTTTATAATAGACTTTAAAGAGGATTGCTAAGATCAGGCTGTTGCCACAGCACCTCTGAGGACTTCTTATGGCACCTGCATCCTGGTTTAAAACACTACTGTAACCTATAGCAACCAATCACAGCTGACTTGCCGCATGGGAAATGATTGGCTTTGGATGATTGGGGGAGTGGCAGCTGTTGCCCATAGCAACCAAGGAGGCTACTTCATTACTGACATAAAGGATTTGATTGTCTGCCCTGATCACCCCAACTATGTACACAGAGATCCCCATCCTGTCCTGTATGAGGATAAATTCCTGCTATGAGGAACCCAGAACTGACCAATCCCTGGAGTCCTCCTTTATAGATCCTCTTTAGGTATGGAGGAGACCCCCCCCCCCCCAAAACTCTACAACCTTCCCTGCCCCCCTTTATATACTCCCCTCCACAGACACACCTACTGTATTTCCCTTTCCTCTCCTCTCCCATCCTCTCCCCTCCTCTCCCCCTTCCCCTCCAAATCCTCCTTCTTCTCCTTCTCTCTTATCCTCCTTCTCTCATCCCCTCCTCGTCTGTCTTCTGTTCCCTTATTCATCCCCATTCCTTTTCTCCACATCCTCTCTCCTTTGCCTCATCCCCCTCCCCCCTCCTCTTCCTTCTCTCCTCTAGGTGTGGCACCAGCAACCCCCCCCCCCCCCCCTCTCCAGTATTTCCTTTTCCTGTGCTCTCTATCTCTCTCCTTTTCTTTCTCTTCTCTATCTGCCCCACAACTTCTCTACTTCCTCCCCCCTTCTCTGTTGCCTATCCCCCTTATTCTCTCTACCCATCTCCTCCACTCCCTCCCTTCTTTCCTCACCCCCTCCTCCCCTTTTTGCACCCTGTTCTCTCCCTCTCCTTCTTTCCCCCCTGTTCTTTGTCTCTCTCATCCCCTCTCCTTTCTCCCTCTCCCTTTTTCTCACCTCTCTCACTCTCCATATTCCTCAATCCCTCATATCCCCCTCTTCCCATGGCCTATCTCTCACATCCCTCGTCCCCCCCCCCCCATTGGGTTGGAAGTGAATCGCTTATGGCGCTGTCACCTCCCCTGGGACCTTTGCCCCTTCTCATCACTCTCTCCTGCAGGGCTGATTGTGTGTGTGTGTGCACCTTGTACGTCTGGCAGTGCTAGATTGAGGCTCAGCAGAGGTTTATGCCACTTGGAGAAGCTACAGAGGCAGTCCATTACTATTTTAATGAAGGTCATCTTTAAGGTAAGCTCAGATAAAATGGTAACTCTGACTATTTTCGGTGTACGCAAAATCATATGTGATAGATTTTTTTATTATTATTTTGCTGAGGTTTATACATGTCTGTTAGGCTCCTACTTGTGGCCCATGCCCCTTTAAGCCCCTACCACTGCTAACACAATTTGGCTACACTCATTGTTCACTGCTATGCATGTCTCATTGCTACTCTCTTTGGGACACCCAATGGTGTCTGAGGTCTTGCAGTGCAACACTAAAGTGTTTGGGTTTGGCTTGAAGTAAAGGTGGCAACCCTACCTTCCACTGAGCTGTTGTTTTCTGACAGTGGCAAGACTTCCCCACCATCAGAATAGACTGATCAGCACTGCAACTGAAAAAGTGGGGAAAACCCAACAGGGCAGTTGTACGGAATTTTTTTTTTTTCCCAAAACGGAAGTTGATCATCAGTTCAACCTTTGTACAACCACAGTACCCATACCTGGATTCAAATTCAGCCAATCCCAGCTGATCGATGTATGGGCAGCCTAATAAACTGTTGAAGACAGTAGGTTAGCATAAAAAAAACAGGCAAATAACATTTTCAGAAGTGTAGTCAACAATGATAACACCCTGTTTCTCCCATGTCAGGTTTGTAAAAAAAAGTGAACCTTGAGGTAACTTTACTGAATACTATCTAGCTTACAAATAGGGATAAAAAATCCCAAGAGGAATTGCATTCGAGAAAAGCATTAGGTCTGACAAATTTTAGTTAGTCGCCAGGAATCAAGGCCTCACTGCGCTAAACACTTTAAGAATCATAGGCACCTAATGAACCTAATGAAATTCATGTACTTTCAGTTACACAGAATGATTTTACTACTAAGAAGAAAAAAAAACCATCTTCACCTAATAAAACTGAGCAAGACATTCCCATGTCCCATAATGAATCGATTCGGTCTTTTAGCACAGTGACATGCACTTACACTCGAGTACAAGCACATAGAAACGCTTCTTCCCAACTGTTAGTCTGAAGAGATCCAGATGTGCTAAATGAATAAGACAGAACGAACTACAAAAAAGGCATCGATCTGAGGAAAGAAGTGAGCAGGTCACAAATTTATCCTTCATCCAAAGGTTAGGGCTATATCGGTTTGTACACCAGAACACAGTGATGATGGTTTGATCATTAGCAGGCTCTTCTGGGTTGCACTGTTCAAGACACATACTCAATGCAGAATTCCAGTTAGGAAAAAACTGAAAAGTCATAGCCCAGCAATTATTTAAATAAAAAACATTTTTCTGTAATATTCATCTTCAATTTGGAACTGTCAACCACAGAAGGTGCTTTCTACTGCTAATTGTCATCAGTCTCCTGCCCAGCGTCACTCAGCCCAATTCCTCTGAGCTCAGGAACTGAGATGTACACATGTCCTTGGTAATGATATGTGTGTGTGTATAATATACATATATTGTATATACTGTAAATTAAAAATGTAGTAGACCCAATGGAGATTGTTAACCTTTTCAATCGTTTTGAGTAAGCAAACATGAATATTTATTCAAGCAATCCTACCTACATAAAAGAAAAAAAAGAAATTGATGTTCTCTAATAGAAACACAAGATAAAACTGCCTTTTCACAACAAATACCAATAGGTGTAATGGTGTACCATGAAAAAATGATGTACATCCTTGGCACACAAAACAGGTTACACCAGCTGTATCAGAATTGAGTTCTTCTAGGCATTTTGCAATACTGCCCACCATTCTCTGACATTTAATCATTTTTTTACCAAAATTCCTTCAGTTGCAGGATGTTTGTATGTTCACTTGCATGAACTGCCCATTTCAAAATCTCCCGACGCAATTTCAATAGCAATAAAATCTGGACTTTTGACTGTGGCATTCCATAACCTTCTATTTCTTTTTTTTAGTGTTTAAAAATATACAGCGCTAACAATAGTGATCTGCAGCCAGCAAAAAACGAAAGACAATTCGTAAAACAACCAATAATAAAAGTAATGCAGCGCTGGTATTAAGTGTGCAAATAAATAAATAATAATAATAAATAAACAACTTCTCCAAATATTGTGTGGAGTCCCTCCCTGATTGCTACCAGAGTACTGCAATTCAAGTGCGGCGGCCCTTCTTTTCTTGGATCCCTTCTGCTGTTTACCTGTGTTACCAGAGATACCCTGAACTTACCTGGGAAGTGTGTGGGGGGGGGGGGGGGGGCACAAGTAGCTGAGTTCTGAACTGTTTTACTGAAGTAGTGATTCTCAGTTAGACTCTCTGTTGTTATTATAGAGATTATGCTATGAAGCCACATGTTAGCCTGAATGAGTTACAGGAACATTGCTGTGAAAAATGCATGTTTGTGCAGCCTTCATAATCAGATTCTTCAATGTATGCATGTTCTTTGCCGTCCTGAACCTGCTTTGAATTATTGCTTCTAAATTGCGTTACAGGTACTACCTGTATAGTCATTGGACGGATTACCTATTTTATTAAAGAAATACTGTCATGTGCTACATGGGTTTAATTGTTGCTATCTACCATATGGGGATCTTTTAATCTTTTATGTCAATAAATTTTCTTTTTCTTTTTTAATTCTTTTGTACAACAATTGTTTGACTCTTGTGGAATCACTCAAAGTTCTGCCTCCTTTCCCCTTCTGGCCCTTGTGGCAGTTTGCTCCAGTGTGAACTGAGCCTCAAAGAAAGTAAATGCTGTTCAAAATCAGAATCAGAATACATTCCCTGTTAAGCTCAAAACTTCATTAAATAAAATTACTTCCTGGTTCCAACAGCTGACATGAGTTGTTGAGGACTTTTATTGCTGAATCTTCTGCCATGGTCTTACCAAGAAACTTTTCTTACTACAGGCAAAATTATGCACTTGTTTGTTACCATTCGTTCGTGCATCAATTTTTCATACAGGATTGTGTGGAACTTTCATTATTGACTTACCTACCAGTTCTTCAGTGTTTGCTGTGGAAAAGGAATTTGGAGCTGTCCCTTTAAGCATAGGAAAGTTGTCTTCGGAAGCAGCACAGTAGGTGCTTGATTTTCTCTGCAGATACACTCTGTAACAGCATAAATGAATATTACCATTAGTGTGGCTACATCAGCACACTTGTTTACCAAGCACAGCAAAGGTATTCTCATGTTTTAGAGATGCCTGGTTTAAAGTAAGTTCTAGTATTTTACAAGATAATATGACCTCCAGGGACACAGAAACCTCAGTGATTATGCTTATGTTGACAACTTTAAAAACAAGAAAAACTGATGATTGGATGGTGATTTAACAATTTATAAATTTTTTAGGAGGTTCTCAGGTAAATAATTAGATGTGACTGTAAAAGTGGTCATACTTTTTACATGAATAGTATCCTCACATATAATGTCCCTTACCTCTATCCTGGGCAGTTGTCTACTTATTGTTGGCTTTAATGAGTTGCAAAGTTGGCTGCTCATCTAGGACATCAATGTCATACAACCAACCCAGAAACATAACACTTCTCTGCATTTAAGTGTCACAAACCCCTTTTTTTAAAGATATTTTTTTTTAAGATAATTCTGTTCAAGTATATATTCTTAACCCCAAAATGCCCCTTCTATTGGTCTCAGCCTCTTCGAAATCTCCAAATTCCTTTTTTTTATTTTTTGGGCTGCTGTGATGAGAATTCCTGTTAGATTAGAGGGTGGCTACACTCATTCTCCATGGTCACACTGTACTGTGGTACGTAGCCACCCTGTCCCAGATAGCTAGGATAACTGGCCACAAATTTATGGCAGTGTTGAATTATAAGTCTGTTAACTTGCTGCACATTTTCACTGGCAGGGTGTACACTTGCAGAGCAGTTGAAGCACAAGTTCTAGTTGACACTTTTCCAATTTGTAGCAAATTTGCATGTCAGGACTCAAAGCAAGAGCAAAGTTGCAGTGGTGGGTCTACAACAAGATCTATTACACAACATACCTGAACCAGAACTTGCAGCAAACTTGCAGAAAGTTTGCAAAGAAAGTTGATCTGGAGTCATGCAATGCGGACTTGCTGCAATTGTGCAACGAACTTGTGAAGCTTGGCAAGTCTAGCAATAGCTTTGCAAGTCTAGCAAACTTGCAGCTTAATTGCTTGCTATCTGGGGTCTCGCTTTCCCCCAAGATGGACTATCCCAGATAGCAAGGATAACTTCCCACAAATTTGTGGCAGTGTTGAATTGCAAGTCTGTTAACTTGCTACACATTTTCACTGGCAAGTTGTACACTTGCAGAGCATTTTAAGCATGTGTTCTAGTTTACACTTTGTCAAGTCTCTAGCAAGAGCAAAGTTGCAGTGGTGAGTCTACAGCAAGAGCTCTGCAAGTCTACAGCATGAAAATTCAGCCACAGTTACCCCCTGTGGTGGGATGACTACATACTTGCCAACTGTCCCATTTTTGTCTAACTTTAGGTAGAAGTAGTGCAGCTGAATGGGAAAATTATTCCAACTCTGCTACTTTGGCCTCAAGTTTAAAATTCCCTTTTCAATTTCCTGTAATTCTGTTTATTGAGTAGACCCTATAATCTGATGATAAGTAGGCGGAGATTAATTATGTGGAATGGGTGGAGCTTCAGGGAAGTGGGTGTGGTAAGTAATTGATAGCTGTGCTGCAAAGTGTCCCTGGAATTTTTTTTCAAATGTTGGCAACTATGTGACTATTGCACAACATAACTGAACCAGAACTTGCAGCAGACTTGCAGAATGTTGATCTGGATTAATGCAATGTGAACTTGCTGCAATTGTATGTAGCTGGTGCCTCGCATCTCCTGCACCATACCAAGCTGACCGAGGCTCTCACTGGGACAGAGAATGCCTGTCAGCTCCTTCAGGGGATGTCCCTCCCCGCCTTCTCCTCATTGACACTGACTCTGTTGACTCTGCTCTCTCCCCCTGCATCCCCATTGATAGGAAGAGGAGAACCACTCAGCAGCAATCAGCAAAGCATTCTGGGGCATTTAGTCCCCACCAGAAATGGCTCCATAGGCTTAAATGAGCACAGTACTACACACCCGAGAATTCTTTGACAAGAGGAGGAAAAGAAGCATCCATCTTGTCTGCTAGGCAGTTCAGTTCACCATGAGGCAGGAGAAGATACTGGATGCAAGAGAGAGGTGCTATCTTCAAATCTATCCAGCCAGCCAACCGCTGTGTTCCAGATATCCAGCCCTGTGAGAGGGGGATCCCAGGTGCATATCCAGGCGCACCTGCATCCACTGTGTGAAATGCATCCAGGGTGAGGTGACCAGTCGGGTTACCAGAAGAGCCTGCCTGTTCCAGCACATTTGGTTTGGGCCTTAAACTGCAGGATTGGTGAGAGGGCACTTGCCCAATACTCCCTAAGCCAGAACATTGAACTGTTGTTGTTGCTCTGCCTCACTTGAGAGAGGTTCAAGAGCTTACAGAGTACACTAAAAGATAAGAAAAAAACACAGTATGAAATGATTTAATAAAAACTAGATTAGGTGGTGGATGTGTATTGATTTTTGGAAAATAAGGATATCAATTAGTGCCACTCATAGTCATGGTGTTCTGACCTCGCATATGTCTGCTGCACTGGTCACTGAACTAATATGCTGTATGTCACATACATTTTTTACAGATTACTGTTTTACCCGTTCTATCCTTTTTTTCATCTCAGTTCTGCTGATCTCTTCCATCCTCTACATGCACTCGCTCCAGCATGGGTTACTTATCATCGCTCTCAACTGTATTCCTGATAGTAACACTGGGGGACAATGCCTGCACAATGTGTGTTGACACAGACCCATGTATACTTAATTAGGGTTAAGTGTGACAGGATGACATTGCTAAAGCACAACTAGGAGGCAGTTATCATTCCAGAACAGGAAATGCCTAAACAAGAACCTTCATGGCAAGGTATTCTTTTAATGAAAGACTAGGTATTCATTATATGAGTGAATTAAAAAGATTGTCCAAAATCTGAAAACAAATTACAGTAACATGGTAAAGCCTATGTAACACTTACCCCTGAAGGAGCTGCTAGTGGATAGGGTCCCATATTCTGGATAACAACAGCCCTTTTGGAAGTACCGCACCATCTGACACACTAAGACTAAAGAAAGTTGTTTTTTTGGGAAAATAATTCTCCACAAAGCAAAGTAAGGAATGGCATAAGCAATAAGCATAGCTCCCAACTGTCCCTGATTTCGAGGGACTGTCCCTTATTCAGAACAAAGTCCCTCTGTCCCTCTTTCCTCCTCATTTGTCCCTCATTTATGTCTGATCTATATAGCTGTTAATAGAATGCCCTACATATCTATCAGAAAGTGTTTCCCAGTGCTGAACCTTTCATCCAACTTCTCAAATGCTGCATTTGAAAGTTCCAAAAGCTAATATAAAGGAATAGTAGTGGTAAAAAATCACTAGTGGGTTTAACCAATCATTTTTATTGTATACAGTAATTCTCCTTTAAGAGGGCATGGCAGGGGAACGTGTCCTATGCCTACACACTTTTGCTAATAGGTGTCCCTCATTCCCATCTCAAAAAGTTGAGAGGTATGCAATAAGTAATGACAGATGTAATAATGTTGTACAATGCCATGCAGATAATAATGTTGTACAATGCCATAAACAATGAAATGACCTCTTAAAGTGTCTTTATTCCTGAACCCTGAGCCTAGGGAACTCCTTAATAAAAGGGATGTACTAAAATGTCTTTCGTTCTCTCAAAATGACTCCCTCTGGCCAGTGTTCCTTTAACAACTTCAATTTTGGGCACTTTTACCCCCTTCCTGCCCATGCCAATGGCACACTTTCAATGACAATTGCAGGATTATGCAATGCTGTACCCAAATTTTATTTTTATAATTTTTTTTAAGACAGATAGAGCTTTCTTTTAGTGGTATTCAGTCATCACTGGGTTTTTTATTTTTGCCAAAAAAAATGGAAAAAGACCGAACATTTTGAGGAAAAAAAAAAAAAGATTTTCTTAGTTTCTGTTAGAAATTTGTGTAAATAAGTACATTTTTCTCCTTCACTGATGTGCGCTGATGAGGCTGCACTGATGGGCACCAATATGCAGCACTGATGGGCATTGATAGGCAGCACTGATATACAGCACTGATAAGCACTGATATGCAGCATTGATTGGCACTGCTAGGGGGCACTGGTGGGCACTGATTGGCAGCACTTATGGGCACTGATAGGCAGCATGATAGAAAGCACTGATGGGCACTGAAAGACAGCATTGATTGGCATCACTGATGGTCACTGATTGGCGGCACTGATTTACAACACTGCTGGGCACTGACTGGCATCCTTGATTGGCACTGTTGGGGCTGAACTGATCCTGCACTGATTACCTGTGCAGGTCTCTCCTGTGAGGAAATGCCGCTGATTGGCTCTCCTCACCTCACACTGTTAGTGTGAGAAGAGGAAAACTGATAACCAGCATTTCCTTGTTTACATGTGATCAGCTGTGATTGGACACAGCCGATCACATGGGTAAAGAGCCAATGATGCTCGGATCGGGTATTTGCCGTGTCCTGGGAACACAGCACACCACGGATTGCCAGGCTACACTTCCCCGCGGGCGCGCAAGCGCGGTGAGAGTAAGACGACATCATAGAACCACCCCACCACCGTCATTTGCCTATATGGTGGACGGGAGGGGGTTTTGCAAGGCACTGTATATATATATATATATATATATATATATATATATATATATATATATATATATAGATATATATATATATATATGCATATATATATACATGTATATATATATACAGTGCCTTGCAAAAGTATTCGGCCCCCTTGAACTTTGCGACCTTTTGCCACATTTCAGGCTTTAAACATAAAGATATAAAACTGTAATTTTTTGTGAAGAATCAACAACAAGTGGGACACAATCATGACGTGGAACACAATTTATTGCATATTTCACACTTTGTTAACAAATAAAAAACTGAAAAATTGGGCGTGCAAAATTATTCAGCCCCTTTACTTTCAGTGCAGCAAACTCTCTCCAGAAGTTCAGTGAGGATCTCTGAATGATCCAATGTTGACCTAAATGATTAATGATGATAAATAGAATCCACCTGTGTGTAATCAAGTCTCCGTATAAATGCACCTGCACTGTGATAGTCTCAGAGGTCCATTTAAAGCGCAGAGTGCATCATGAAGAACAAGAAACACACCAGGCAGGTCCGAGATACTGTTGTGGAGAAGTTTAAAGCCATATTTGGATACAAAAAGATTTCCCAAGCTTTAAACATCCCAAGGAGCACTGTGCAAGCGAGAATATTGAAATGGAAGGAGTATCAGACCACTGCAAATCTACGAAGACCTGGCCGTCCCTCTAAACTTTCAGCTCATACAAGGAGAAGACTGATCAGAGATGCAGCCAAGAGGCCCATGATCACTCTGGATGAACTGCAGAGATCTACAACTGAGGTGGGAGACTCTGTCCATAGGACAACTATCAGTCGTATACTGCACAAATCTGGCCTTTATGGAAGAGTGGCAAGAAGAAAGCCATTTCTTAAAGATATCCATAAAAAGTGTCGTTTAAAGTTTGCCACAAGCCACCTGGGAGACACACCAAACATGTGGAAGAAGGTGCTCTGGTCAGATGAAACCAAAATCAAACTTTTTGGCAACAATGCAAAACTTTATGTTTGGCGCAAAAGCAACACAGCTTATCACCCTGAACACACCATCCCCACTGTCAAACATGGTGGTGGCAGCATCATGGTTTGGGCCTGCTTTTCTTCAGCAGGGACAGGGAAGATGGTTAAAATTGATGGGAAGATGGATGGAGCCAAATACAGGACCATTCTGGAAGAAAACCTGATGGAGTCTGCAAAAGACCTGAGACTGGGACGGAGATTTGTCTTCCAACAAGACAATGATCCAAAACATAAAGCAAAATCTACAATGGAATGGTTCACAAATAAACATATCCAGGTGTTAGAATGGCCAAGTCAAAGTCCAGACCTGAATCCAATCGAGAATCTGTGGAAAGAACTGAAAACTGCTGTTCACAAACGATCTCCATACAACCTCACTGAGCTCAAGCTGTTTTGCAAGGAGGAATGGGCAAAAAAGTCAGTCTCTCGATGTGCAAAACTGATAGAGACATACCCCAAGCGACTTACAGCTGTAATCGCAGCAAAAGGTGGGGCTACAAAGTATTAACTTAAGGGGGCTGAATAATTTTGCACGCCCAATTTTTCAGTTTTTATTTGTTTAAAAAGTTTGAAATATCTAATATCCAATAAATTTCGTTCCACTTCATGATTGTGTCCCACTTGTTGTTGATTCTTCACAAAAAATTACAGTTTTATATCTTTATGTTTGAAGCCTGAAATGTGGCAAAAGGTCGCAAAGTTCAAGGGGGCCGAATACTTTCGCAAGGCACTGTATATATACTTTAACTTTTTTATAGTTATTTATTATATTATAATTTATGATTTTGTGTTTCAAACATTACATACCCGAGATGTTATAAAGAAGAACGCACAGTAAAAAAAAAAAAAAAACATATGTAATTAGTTGGTTTGGGCTGCTCGTCCTTAAGAATTACATGCAAAATAATGGTACCGCTTTCAGCACCTAAAATTGGAAACAATCATACCGCCAGGGAGGTTAAGCATAACCTGAACTAATGGGGATCGTAAAAGGCAATCATAGAGCTCTGCCAAATTCAAAACTAAACAAATACACACACGATTCATAAACTCTGACAGGAACATGACACATAACCAATAAGTATATGTTTGGATAGGAAATGTCATACTGAATGGATTAGGGTCATACATGACCACACTTACATATATAGAAGGGAAGATAGCTGTCAGATATTCCCTGGGTGACAAGTTTATCTGAACTACCCTGTGTTTAGCATCCCTGGATGCGAGATTCAATGCTGAACCATAATCTATCAGTTTCAAGAATGCAACCGGTACATATTGGAAGATATGAATAGTGGTATAAAACTGTCTCTAGAGGAGGGACCTGATATTGTCATAAACTCAGGACAGCCCATGGCCACTCCGTTTTATTGGTCAGGGGTATCTGTCAACACCCTTTGATCCCAGTGAAAAAGGGAGATCCCTAACGAGTTGGGAATTCTCGTGGTACCATCAAAGCAGGAACATCTGTCAAGTTTGAGAACAGATAACACCTGGCTCATCAACTGAACTCTGATAACACCCAAGACATTAACTGCAATTATTCTTCCTACACAATTCTACCTTATTTTTCTATTGCTAAATTATGTCTCTTTTTTTTTGAAACACCTTTTTTTTTCTGTAAATATTGTATTTGCACCAACTTTGACCTTTTCATTATTAAAACCCTATTTTGAAAAGTGTTAACCTTGTCCCTAAGCTCTTAATTCAAACTAACAAATAACCTGTCTCTTGAAGAGTGCTACTGTATAAAATAAATCCTCTAAACATACCTTTCTGTGGTGACAGTGTGTGGTACAGACGATTATTCTAAAATCATAAATTATATTTCTAAAATTTCGAGTTTTCCAGAGTGGGTGGTGGCAGTCAAAGGGTTAATTGCTTAATTAGCCCAGTGACAATTGCTCTCAGGCTGCTGGCACCTAGATCGTGGTCCCGCGAGCTGGAAAATCTTTGTGCAGGGTGCAGCTGAGAGTGGCATTGTTACGTAGGTGACACCTTGGTGTGAGATTGGCCAGTCCTTTTTCACGAGTTAATCTGGACACACACTATACAACTTTTGTTGTTAGATTTTCTTTAGATTTACCTTCAACTATGTAGTGTAAGGGCCTGCCTGATTGCATACACATTTAAAGTGTTTAGATTTTACTTAATATTATATGGTTTTGGTAAATCTAAAGGAAAAAATCTAAAGACAATTGTATGGTGTGTATGGCCCATTAGTGAGGAGGACAAGGATCTGATCCATCACATAGTGGACCCAGACTTACAACTATATGAGATTTTAGTGATTGAATCAAGATCTGTTTTCATTGGTTCACAGTCCTGTCCTTGCCCAACTATTCCATTCTGATTTCTGCTGTGCATGGGCTTGCTGGAAGCAAATATAAAGACAGATTTCATTATTTATACTAAGCTCCATTTCAAAATGCATTTTTAGAATATAAATTAATGTATGTATTTATTTCGATTTTTTGGACTTTTTGTTTTGTACCAACTGGAAGGTAGTTTTAACATGGCATAGTATCTTTCTTGTTTTCGAACATTGAGAAGCATTTAGTGAAACTCGGGTAACAAACATGATCCATCTGTGTTTATTTTTCTGTTCAGCCCCAGATTGTTTTTTTTCATCATCACAACTTTCTTAATCTATAAACCTTGTATTATACAGCTAAACTTTCCACTCTCCTGTATCAACAGATGATCAAAGTAATTAGGAGAACTGAATTCTGTTTTCCTAATATGATTATGGTATTTTGCCAAGAATTTTTTTTTTCTGGCCGCAAAGATTAATTTAGTTTTAAATTGTATTTGACATGAATTCCTTCTAACTGATGTGACATTAGATTATTCTCGATCACACTCATATATCCATTGTCTATAAGAGTGGAATACATTACCAAGGAAGGGAGGCACTTAATCCTGACTTTGGATCCGTGCCAGTCCTGACCTTGTTCCAACGCACTTTTTTGGTCACAGGGTATAGATTTACAAATGAGAATCTGATCATTATGGGAATGAATACCTGAAGCTGAAACCTGACATGATAGTAATTGATGGAAGGAGAATCTCATCAATATGTCGGTAGCACGGCGACTTTCTAAAGATGCATATATATTTAAAGAACACTTTGTTAAGACTTGGAAATTATAGTAGCCCTCATTATTCTTATCATCCTGAAAATCATGTACAGCCAGAGGGTGAATAATAGTACATTTTTTTGTAGCTGGACTACCAGCTAACAGGCATGCATAAATGACTTAATGCTTGTGTCTATGCCAGGAGCATACAAGCATACTTGTGAGTCTAAGGTATTGAAAAAGACATCACGGGATGACATATCAGCCATTTGCAGTTTTGTCTTCATGTAACATTGTGAGTTTTTCTGAGCTACCTAGAAAAATCCGACAAGGGTTCTAACCTTCTCCTAATCTGTTAAAGAAAGAGTATTTTTTTTTTTTTTGGCTGTGATGCTGTTGAAGGGCTACTCTCATTTTCTGTTCAGTAAAATGTTGTCATTAGTGAAGTGATGGCATTAAGTGATGGTAAAGTTGGCTGAACCAAATAAAAAAAAATGACCAACGGTTCCTACATCGTACAGAGATATTGTATTCTCAGAGTGGCTGCAGTCACTGATCAGTGGAAAATTTTACGACATGTCCCTTTGACAGAAGTTTATTAAACAATTGTGAATCAAAGTGTTGCGCTAAAACCAAACAAATAAAAAGAATAAATGAATTCCCCATAATTTATTAGATCTGAAAGCATTTAGACAAAGTGTAGAGAACACATATAAACAATAAATAAAAGTGAAGAAAATTTAATTTTCTATGTCCATAGAAAATCCCAAAACTAAAAAGAGTTCCTTACTAAGCATGCATCAATTCAAAATCATAATTTAATAAAGTGTGCCAATAGCATTCACCAACACCCAAGAAATGGTTAAGCTTACCAGACTAAAGACTACAGTGACCCCCCTTTATTCAGAGAAGTCAGCTCTCCATCATGGAACACAAAGATGGACGCCTAAACCCAACACTGTGTAGACTCATCCAGATCTCTATAGGCTCAAACCCATTTGGGAACAAGGGGATAAACACTCCCCATGGTGTAATATGTTAAGTTATACATTTATTAGGTTAAAAACACACTTACATGAATAGGTCAACAATATACATTGTAAGGCAATCCTGGCCAAGAATCAGATCGTAGCTTCTTATACACAAATACCAAGCCTCACTCCCAGTTTTGCTCATGCCTCCTTTTGAGATTGCACTAAACCAACGGGCTATGTGACCAAGCCTTCTCTGGGAGCATGCAACCTAATCACAGATCTAACAGAAAAAAAACAGCACATCGGTGATAACCACAGCCTGTCTTGGGATGATTAGTAATAATATATAACCATTATTAATAATATTTTACGATCTTCATATCCCACATAAAAACTCTTAAAACCTACTAAAAAAGGAAATTTATTAAAAAATAAAATTAAATAAAAAAAAACAATATATATAAATGCATATATGGACAATTCATGGGAGGCCACTTAGTGGTCTTCAACTGATAATGTCCCAAAAAAATGTTTACATACATCCAGGGCAAAACATAATAAAAACCTCAACACCTCTAAGGATGTGAAAAGCCATAGACAAATAAAAAGTTAAATGGCAAAAAAACACATAAATCCTAAGTGGGGGAGAAGACTGGAGATATAGCTTACTAGAATATAATAATACATATGAAATGAAAAAATGAAATAAAAAAATAAAAAATAAATAAAAAGGGGACATAAAGCATTGTTAATAAATGCATTGATCTCCCAATCAACATTGAGACCTTGAGGAGTATACGATTTAACATTGTATATCTATTTGGTCTCTAATTTAGAAATTTCCATCCTCACTGCACTAACCCTCCAATGGTGAATGAACTTTTCAATTCCCAATAAAAGTGTACCAGATGGATTCCTATTGTGGGATAAGGCATAGTTTCTCAGACACTATGTCCTTTGAAGCCCCTGGTAATATTACCCAAATGTTCACTCAACCAAACCTGCAATGTCCGGGTGGTCTGCCCAATATACTGGAGGGCACATGGACTATGTAGTAAATAAAATATGCTTAAGGATTAAATATAATTGGTACTATACTGGGTTTCAAAAAATGTGGAGGTGATAACATTTTCACCCTCCTTCTTAATTACCAGATCCAGAAAATGAATCCCAGTTTGACTTGCCTCATACTATAATTAAATACCCCTATCATTCTCACTTAGTACTGACATATATTCCTGTAAAGACTCCAAAGACCCCCCTAGGAAGAGGATTTCGTCAATATATCTAGCCCACAAGATAAGTTGTGATGGATGTAGGTAATTGCGTGAAGCTGCAAATTCTAATAACTCAATAAAAAAATATTTTTGACAGGATGGTAAAATTGACCACATATCCAAATAGTATTCAACCCCCATCAGGCCCAAATTAGGAGGTATGACGGTGATGAAATGTCAGCGGTCACTGTCCAAATATCCTTTTTACAGGTTTCACTCCTCAATAAGTTAATGACATGTCTAGTATCCCCAAGATACGATGGAAATCTTCCTAACCAAAGGCTGTAAGAAACCAACAATGTACTTGACAACCCTCAAGGTGACCAAATCGATACCACTAATGAACGTTCGCCCTGGAGGGCTTGCAAGACTGTGGTTCTTGGGCAGGTAATATATCATGGGGGTACGTGGTGCCAATAGGACCAAAAAATCTTTTTCTATTTTTTTTAATATCCCCTGTCTGTAACCCCTGTTCATGACTTTCTCTAGTTCCTTTTTGTACCCTATCACTGGGTTCCTAATTAGGGGAACATAGGTTTCTGTGTCACAAAAAATTTGGTTTATTATCCCTAAATACATACTTTAATCTAAAGTCACATTGTCTCCCCTTGCCCCCTTTGGTCTGATAACTAGATCTTTTTCATTAAATAACTGCTCCATGTCTCTCTGTAAATAAACTTCTGTTAAGGGGTAGAGCCTACACGTGTGTAGGCAGGAGCCTACCTTAATGTTTGAGAGTGTGTTATATTTCACTGAGATATTCTGTTATTTAAAGTTTGGCTGATGCTTGTGGGGTTCGGGTCAGTTGTGACACAATTTCCCCAGCAGGTGTGTCACTTCCCCTTGTGAAGGGAATAAGTGGCAGGCGAGCTGAACTAGTGGGAGCGAGTCTGGTGAGAAGCAGTAAGGACATGTTTTACCGTGTAAGCTCTTCTTCAATCCACAACCCACTTCATTGGGCCCATTCTTAGGAACTTTGTTGCTATGGACTACTACACTTTAAGGTATGAGCGGCACTACTCACTTAATGCACCAATAATTCTAAGCACCACTAGGGACAACACAGTAAAAACCTGCACATCCAATTGAATATAATGTGATTACATGTGTTACAAGGACGATGTTCTTTATATTAATTATATTGTAAATGGAAGTAAATGGACTCTTGTAACAAAGAAAAGTGTCTAAGTCGTTTTCTGGGGAAGAAGTGATTGGAATGTGGGACCAAGGTGTAACCAAGTTAACCCTTGCAGTCAAGTGTACATAAGAGAACATCGCAGTCAGCATTTGTGGTTGTGGAGGAAGGTGTAAAGAGGGAGTAGCTGCCAGAGGAAGCGAGTAACAGGGGCAAATGATGGGAACCCTGGTGGTGAGGCAATAGGTATATCTCATGTTCCTCACCTGGTGACTTGGTTCCATCTTGGAAGCCTGCTGTAGTACAAGGTTTGCCTAGGGACCCAGCCTGAAGATCATGATGTGCAAGACCTTGCACATCAGAAATACTGTGGGATACCTGTGTGCCCAAGAAGCAAGAAGGCTGGTGGAGTTTAGGACATGCTCAGCATGAATTGCTCCAAAAACTATTGAGCCCATTGTTGGGGCAGGTAGGAGCAGACCTAGTCATAAACTAGGGCAAACAGAAACCTAAAAAGAAAAGGAAGTTTTCCCTGGTTTATAGTTAATGTTTCTGTTGAGTTTTTGGGATCACACCAACATATATGGTGAAACAGGGGTAGAGTGGCTGATGATACTACTGTTACTATATCATTTTACCACCTTCTGAGACAATACTAAGTGAGGTCTTTGATGTTTTTTGTTTAGTCTTTTTAGTGAAGGAACAGACCTAGCCACTGGCTGAGAAGGGGACGTGTGAGCTACACTGTCAGCTGGCTTCTGGATTCAAATGTGTTAATGCCCACACCACACAGTGAATCTGAGTTCTACTTTAATGGCTTGTAAATGACAATATTGCTGCGCTAACTAATGACATAAATATGTAAATAATATAAAAAATGCAATATAAAATGAAAAGCAGCCACACAAAATCTGGAATAATAACAGATCAAAATGGCATTGTTGTAACTAATGTGGCGCTAATCATAAAAAACGTCCGAAAGTGACTGTACGAGAAAGTCTATATAGTGTCCTTTTCAATCAGAGAAAGGTGCAAGACTGTAGATTCGAAGAACCACCACCAGACACCGTGATCACACCGCCTCTTACCAAATAGAGATGATCCACATCACAGAGATCCAACAAGCCCAAATGATATAGAAGCACAGGGCGATCTTTTTCACAATGTGCCAGGATTCACAGATTCCACCATTGATTGGTATGAAACAAAGAGCAGGACACTATCATAGCGCAGACCGTCACACATTTATTTAAAGCATAATGGATTAAGAACACTTACAAACGGTAGATAAAATCAGGCATCTCAGCAGACATTTGGTGTTCCCCTCGTATGTCACACTTGTTCCATATACCACCGAAAAGATGGCCGCCGCATCTCCTCCGTGTTGGCGTGTATCACCGCAAGCACCACCCAGGGATGCCTGATTTTATCTACCGTTTGTAAGTTTTCTTAATCCATTATGCTTTTTATAAATGTGTGACAGTCTGCGCTATGATAGTGTCCTGCTCTTTGTTTCATACCAATCAATGGTGGAATCTGTGAATCCTGGTACATCGTGAAAAAGATCGCCCTGGGCTTCTATATCATTTGGGCTTGTTGGATCTCTTTAATGGCTTGTAGGCCGGCTTTCTCAGTATAGTCTATGACTTTAGAAAGTTTAGAAATCGAATGTTGTAGAAAAACATACAGTATATATTTTTTATCGAATCAGGATAAGAACACAGTACATCACAAATAAAAAAAAGTGCAAGACTGGAGTGGAACACTAGAGAGGTACAGTTAAGGGAGCTGTGGTTGAAATCTGATGGTCTTAGGCAACTGGAGTGTAAAGACCTACATGGCAGAAAGTTTTACTCTGATCATAAACAGCTTTGTGAGATGGACCATCTAGAAGGGAGTGGTATCCTTGATATAGTCAGACTGCATGATGATGACTTTGTGACACATAGCTCCTGTTCCAGAAGGAGTATTGTAATGATATTGAGTTCATGCAATCATTGGGTTGATGTCTATACTGTGTGCATTAAACCTGCTGAGAAGGGATATCAGTTTAGTTGGATGGCCTGGTGGTAGTGATTTCTTTCACTTGTACTCTCTAAAGTTCCTGGCTGTTAGTATTGGTTCTATTTATTCTGGACTGTTTGCCACACTATAGGTGTTTTTTTAAGGCTCTGATCCAAGTGTAAGAACGATTTACACATTACTTTTCCACACTTTCCTGAGGACATGTATGGACTTGCAAGAAAAGTGTAGAGATACCATATCTGCCCCATAAATGGCGATTCAACCCATTGCAACACCTTTATAAATACTGTACATATACTTTTCAATGTTGGGGACTGTAGGCGGAAGTAAGTAATTATGATTTAATTTAATGTGCACTATTTAAGTACTCTTATTTTCTTTGTGATATACTGTATTATTAACCTGATTCAATAAAAAGAAATACATTTTTTTACATAAAATTGGAGTCATAGACTATAGCAGAGTATCAAGAAAGCACCATTTTTGAAAAAAAAAAAAAAGAAAGTACCAAGTTTTGTAGGCAGGTTTTAGTTTTAAACTTGGAGACCTTTAACTTATACAAAGGTTCTTAAAAGCTTGAAAAATGTAGGCCTGTTCAATTGTCTAGGGAACTATATGGGTTAATAAACCATTTTTCCATCCTGGAATGACTTCTCCCATTCTGAAGAATACATCCATATCCTGACTAACTCTTCCCCCTCCTCTTCGGGGAGCCCCTAAGGTAAATTTTGTTTGCATTATTCCACACCTATATGTTATCTTTATATCTGTGGACCAATTATTCTTCCTAATTGGATCAAGGGTACTAATCTCACTAATACCGCCCCCCCCCCCTCACTCCTCCCCCTCACTTATCCTACTTAATTGTTTTTTTTTATTCTCTTTTCCTGGATTATACAGTCTGTTACCTCATCATTTATTGTGTAATCGAATGCCATGTAATATATACTATAACAAAGTATTTTCATATTTTTGTCCATATTTTCATTTTTTTTCTATCGTTATTTATTTTATTTTTTCTCTATTATTCCAATATTCTTTTATTTATTACTGATGTTTATAGTAAATGCTTCCCCTATGCTTTCTTTGCATTGTAATACTTTCAATCTCTTAAATAAAAGGATGCAAAAAATAAAAAAATAAACAATTTTTAGAGTTTCATGGCAAAGATGATTTTAGCCTTGAATTTCCCCTTGCTGACTGCTCAGATGCAATTACCTTAAAGAGAAAAAAAAATCACATAGCCGCCATGGTGATCAGTGCCTTCATTGATAAACAAAGTCTATAAACTAATCCTGGTACTAACCCTAAGATTTCTCTGTTCACCAATAATTAACATAATTTTGCCAGCTAATGAGGGGTCATTTATTTAGCATAGGAACTGGCCCAGGGTGGTTGAAAGGAGCATCCCTAACCCTCTGGATTCATTTTAAGTCTATAGCAAAAGCACCTTGAAAACCACCAAACCAAAAACGAATCCAACCAATTTAGTAAATTAAATATTAACTGAAATGTTCTGAATTTTTTTTTTAAGTCCTATTTTTTTCTTATCCTTAATTTGGGCTGTATCAATTTCTAAATGGCTATGGCCGTCCAGTCAAATCCTGGGAAAGCTTAGGATGACACATTTTGCAAGAGTACACTGCAACACCAATTTCTAACGTCCTGTTCCCAGCCAACAAGGTGCAATTTATTTACCAAAAAAAAAAAAATGGACCAGATTAGTTGAAATTAACTTTTGTAACCCTCCAGACTCATTTCAAGTCTATTTCACACAAAAAAAAAGAATTTAAAACAAGTAAATATGATATACTTTCCTATCTATTTACTAATGCTAGCAGCATGAGGATTTAAAAAATAATCAATGTTAATTGGGAGTGTCAGGGAGGACATACCCGTACAGGTGGAGGTTCCTGGTGCATATATACACGCATGCGCAAGCCAGCAACTCTTCAGGCAAAATTACATGGTTGTGGACCAGGGTATGTGCAAAGGCCAGCCCGCATGCGCAATTGCGCATATGCAAGCACGCCTGTCACTAAGGCCTCTTGCACATGATACTCCTGTTTAAGCATCTCGTAGCTTGAAAAAGCTCAATACAGCCTTTTTGTTTTTTTATCTGAGCTAAAATACAGCCCATTAATTGTAATGTGCCTGTGCACACAGGCGCGTAAACAAGCGCTGTGCATTCTTCAGTAAGAACAAAATAGAAAAATCTGCATTTTTGGTCAGTAATTTAAGATTTAATGCACGCAAATATGCATGAATACTCGCAAATACTTGCAAATACATACAAAAAAATGGTCTGGAAAAATTGGTGCTCAAACAGGAGTATTGTGTGCAAGAGGCCAAAAGGAGATGCTCAAACAGGAGTATCGTGTGCAAGAGGCCTAATGCTTGCGCCAGGCGGGCTATTTAAACTGGCTGCAGTATGGACTTGTTGCTGTTTGGTCTGCAGCTTCTTGTGTTATTCCTGCTCCCTGGGCTGACCTCTGATTCCTATCTGGCTTACTCCCAACTTACGTTTGTCTGCTTAATACCCCAACCTCCGCTTGTTTGTGGATTCTTCTTCTGCCTGCTGTTCTGCTCAATCTACCTGAATGTTACCGACCCGGCTCGTCTGACTCTGCACTTGCACTTCCAGTCTGCTTCAGCTGCTTCTTCAGTCTGCCAAGCTATGTGCCAGTGTACCTTACACCAGTCTGTCTGCTGCACATCCTCCTGCTGGTTGCTGCCACGCAGATTACTGGACTGATTGCAGGTGCTCCTGCATCTCTGTGCTCTTGTGGCTGCTGTCTCCATATCAGTAACCCCTGAGTCTGTGCTGTACGAGAGGTCCTACTCTACACATCAGGCTCACTGACCAGGTACGTGACAGGGAGAAAGAAGTTCCACTTTTTGGATGGAAGAGGTGGACCAAAACACAATATGAAGACCCTAATTTTAATGTAAGGTTCACTATAAAGTAAGTATGCCATACAATAACATCCAATTATTGCATATACATTGTGCATTTGTATATATAGTAACGTCAACTCTGTTGTCATACTAAATCCTTATTTTCAGTCCTGGGCCTTTGAAACATCTAAAACATCTTTTACCCACCTAAATTTGCATAATTAATAGCACTATAATGCATTAGAATTATAGCTCAAGATCCCGAGAGGAATGAATTGTGGTCTCACAACTATACCGACATAATTAAGCGGGAAGGAAACCTGCTATAGTTACAGCACAGAGAGCCTTGTCATGTATGAATAAGATGTAAAATAGATTTCAATAACATTCCCTTCCATCTATTACAGCTCTGCTACAAGCAATTAAATTGCTTTATTTAACAAAGTGTGTAGAAAAAAAAAATAGAAAAGGGAAAAGAAACAAGTGTCTAGCGACTAATAGGTGTGCATTATATTTAAATCAAGTTTTATGAAAATTGGTTTCTTATTATTCCCCTTCACGGCAAGTATCCTTGTACATAATTAAAGCTGTGTTTTGTATGCCAGTGTTTTATGTACTAGGGTGAGAGGGAACAAGAAATTTTATATAATATCATACTGTTGGGCTTGTTTAGTGCACCAGTTCATAGAGTCATGATATTATACAACATGAAGCAACGCATTAAAGCAAATCAAAACTTAGAAACAAAAATGGCCTGTAATATTTTGCAGTTTACTACTCCTTAACCGCTAGGCATCAATGGCATGAAAATATGTGGCCCCTTGGCAGGTGGGCTTTGGCGCTTAGAGGCCGAATATTTGCGTACAAATTACGAGACTGCACGCCCTGCATGCTCCCCCCACAGTTACCGGCGACTAATGGACTAACAGATCGCCGGTAAGAAAACATAATGTATCTGGCGCAGAGGACATTCACTATTACAGCAAAAACATCAACTGAATAAGTCCATACAATGATAGTCCAGTAGCAGTAAAGTTCAAAATGTAAATGGCGGCAGCTATCCTCAGAGTCTAGCTAGCTCTGTATCTGGGAGTGGAGAAGAAGGGGGGGTGGGGGCAAAAAGTTAGCGCCACCTAAGTGTTTTGTTATTACTACACTTAGGTGGTGCTTCCTTTTTGTCCCCCCTTCTTCTTCACTAACAGATCACCGGTAACTGTGCCTGGAGCGCGCAGGGCGTGCGGTCTCAACACAGCTGTGTCTGCAAATTGGTACGCAAATATGTGGCCTCTTGGTGGGTGGGCCTTGGTGCCGAGAGGCCACATATTTGCGTACCAATTAGCAAACACAGTTGCCCTGCACGCTCCCTGCACAGTTACCAGTATCTAACGGACTATCGGATTGCCGTTAACTATGCCGGGAGCATGCAGGGCATGCAGTCTCGGCACAGCTGTGTCTGCTAATTGGTACGCAAATATGCGGCCTCTCTGCGGGTGGGTCTTGGCACTGAGATGCCACATATTTGCGTACCAATTAGCAAACACAACTGTGCTGAGACTGCACACCCTGGATGCTCCCGCCACAGTTACAGGCGTCTAATGGACTAACAGATCACCAGTAACTTTGCCGGAAGCATGCAGGGCATGCAGTCTCAGCACAGCTGTGTCTGCTATTTGGTACGCAAATATGCGGGCTCTCAGCACCAAGGCCCACCCGCCGAGCAGCCGCATATTTGTGTGCCATTGGCGCCTATGGGATAAGGACTAGTAAACTGCAATATATTACAGGCCATTTTTGATTCTAAGTCACTTGATCATAAACCCAACCTCCAGGCATCTGAAATTCCTTAAAGGGCCGGGAGGTCGCGGCACAAAGGGGTTAAATGTGGTGGCCACAAATAAGCTACATTCACACAAGTGATTAGCACACTCTGTAATTTCAAGCAGCAAGAACCTGCAGATATCTGGAATGACAGGTGCGTTCAAATATCTTGCAATGTTTAGCACATACAATGCAGTGACAGGCTGACAGCAGCCACAGCTATTCGTGACTTTTTGCACAGCCAGAGGTTACCTTCAGTTAATGCTGAAATTCACTGAAAAGGGGAAGTTCCACTTGTTTGCATCCTCCTCCCCCTGCACTGCCACATTTGGCACTTTCTGGGGAAAGGGGTACCTGGTTTTGAAAGGTACCCGAACCCACATAAGGTCAGATGCACCTCCTCTTCCTCCTTAATTTTCTCTTCCCGTGCCCGTGACATATGAACAAGGATAGTATCCATGATGATGCTGGGTTTGAATTCTCAGCACTCCCCTGGTCGGTAGGGTGAGTCTTTGGGGGTCCTTGTTGTCCCTCTCTCTGCTGATAGGTACCCTGAGCCTTGAGGGGATGCTTTAGTGGTGCCAAAAGATCGCATTTGTACTGCAAGGTCTTCCTTCCCTTATGGAGCCTCAGGATCACATCTCCCCCATTGACCCCCTCATGGAGGTGGCAGGTCCCACGGAACCCCAGCTTTTCATGGTTGCACTGATGGTGGTCCTGCAGTCCTTGTGTCTCGGGTGGAAGTGGCATGTGGGCAAAGGCCCAGGAGGAAGCATCCCCCGCCTTCCCCTGCTCATCTGATTCTGAGCCTGATGCCACGGTGGACGTCCTGATGCCGCCTGTCCAAGGGGACTTAATATCACACCCCCTGATCCATCTGATAGTGAGGATGATTCCTCCATGGTCGCAGCAGCAAATTAAAAAGAGCTGGTAGAGGCAATTATCACTGCAGTGCGTGAGACTTTAAAAATGGAGGATGCGGCTGATGTAGCCACAGACATAGCTGTGTCATTTGGTACGCACAAGTCGCATCATACTCCAAAGGTGTTTCCTTATGTGCCTTATTTTGACAGGTTTTCCTGTAAGGAATGGGAACAACCAAAATTACCCTTTGTGGTCCCCAAACATTTTGCTATACATTACCCTTTTGAGGAGTCACTTTTAAAAAAGTGGGCTAGTCCACCAGTGGTGGACCTTCCTGTTTCCAGGTTGAATATCACAACCATGATCCCAGTAATGGAATCCTCATCCTTTAAGGACCCGGCTGACAAGAAAGCGGAGGCTGTGGCATGTGGCATGTTTACTATGACTGATTCGGCATTGCTGCCAGTCTTTGCCTCAACCCTGATGTCTCAGACCCTAACTGAATGAGCCAAGCTTTTACGCCAGGGCCTGGGGGGGTGAGAAGGTCCCCGCTGCTTATGTTGATTTAGCGGACCTTGTTGGTCCATGGGCTGCAATTTATTTGTGATGCAGCTTTGGATGCAGCTCCTGTGCTGTCCAAACCTTCTGTTTCAGCGGTGGTGATTAGGCACCTGCTGTTAAGAAAGTTCTCATTAATCTGCCCTTTCAAGGTGATCGCTTGTTTGGGACTACCCTGGGTGACATCATTAAGGGTATCACGGGGGGGGGGGGGGGGAGTACCTTCCTGCCACGTTCAAGGAAAGGAAAGGAACCTCGCCGCAGACGGGGGCCCTCCTTCTTAGCCTATAGAAAATTCTTTCATGATTCTGAGACGGGGAATAAGGGAAATAGATCTTTTAAAATTTTCCCCTGCAGGTTTTAAGCAACCTTGGTCTGGAAAGCCTAGAGCCAGCTTTCCCGGACCAGCAGACAAGACTCCCTCAGCGTGAAGGTCTGCCCTCACCCAATATTGGGGTGGGGGGACATCTTTGCTGGTTTCCGGCCCCATGGACTTCTTTAGTGATCGTCAAGGAGATCCGAAAAATGTTTCTTTTTGGGGTACCCAGAAAGGGGAAAAAAGCTTCTCCTTTTCAGGTTTTTTAGGTCCTGAGTCTCCTTCTGCTGATTTAATTCCTGCAAAGGTTCAGGTGATGTCTGAACTACCTAAGGTCCCCCTATCCCTTTTCAGAGAATTGATTTACCTAGGTCTAATTCTATTTCTGACCAGGGTGTTCCTTTCCCTGAACAAACTTCAGGGACCACAGGCCGTGATTCACCGGCTGCTGTCACACAGATAGTTCTCTCTCTCATTTTGCATGCAGGTTCTGAGTCTAGTGGTATCCACCTTCAAGACAGTTCTATTTGCACAATCTTACATGAAGCTCTTTAGCAGGTTCGGCTCCACAGGAGGATACTGAAGTTCACGAGGAGGTCACTGAATCCTTTGACAGACGCCTCAGGGATCCAAGGGCCGAGGCTTCTTCCACAGTCCCTGCGAGGATCTTCCAATCATCCTGGTGGCTGTAAACGTCCCTTGGGGGCTTCCTCTCAGAGAACACCAGTTGTCCCAAGGGCTGATCTACCATCCTGCTTTACAGTCGCTGGTTTTATTGGCTTAGCTATTGAAAGCCAGGTACTGAGGGATAGAGGTCTGTCTGGATCAGTGATCCCTACTATGGTGAAGACGAGGAAGTCGTCTTCCAGCAAGATATATCGTCCTACGTGAAAAGCGTACATTTTTGGGTGTGAGTCAATTGGCAGTCATCCTCGATCCTTTTCTGTGGCTCGGATCTTATCCTTTCTTAAGCAGGGTGTTGATCAGAAGTTGCCCTTAAATACCCTCAAGGGCCAGGTGTCTGCCTTGACACTCTTTAGTTTGTACCTTTATTCAGGGGGTTTGACATGTGGCTCCACCTGTACGGTTTCTTTTGCTGCCATGGGATTTACATTTTGTATTTTCAGTTCACCAGGAACCTCCATTTGAGAATATTCTGGAGATTCCCTTGCCTTCATTCTCCCAGAAGGTGACATTCTTGGTGGCTATTACCTCAGCCCGCAGGGTATCGGAATTGGCATCATTATCCTGTCTCAGTCCCTATTTAGTGGTCCATAGGGATAAAGTGGTTCTTCGTCCCTGTCCATCATTCCTGCCCAAAGTTGTCTCTGACTTCCATTTGAATGAGGCCATTGTGTTGCCTTCCTTGTGTCCCAAGCTGGCTCATCCCAGGGAATTTGCTTTGCATACCTTGGATGTGGTTCATGCGATTTTGGTGTATCTGGAAGCTACTTAGTCTTTTCGGAGGTCAGACTCGCTTTTTGTGGTTACGGACGGACCAAGAATAGGGCTAGCCACTTCTTTGGCTACCATCTCCAGATGGATCAGACAGACAGTGACTCATGCCAGTTCCATTAAAGGTCAGGTTCTACCTTTCCCTGTGATGGCACATTCCACTCAGGCGCTTTTTGTGCCTTCCATCATCAGGCTTCAATATCGCAAGTTTGCAAGGTGGCCACTTGGTCATCCGTGCATACCTTCACAAAATTCTATAAGATAGATACTTTGGCATCTACGAATGCTTCTTTTGGCCACAACGTTTGGCAGGCTGCTGTTTAAGAGGGGCTGTTCCCTTTTGAGGGGTGTTTTTTGTTTAAACCTTTATTTTTCAGATGGGGCTCCTGTGACCCGGTTAAGGGTCTTGTGTCTTGGTTCAAACAAAACAAAAAATAGGCAGTTTGGGACTTTAAATGAGACACCGGCGAGCACTGCTCAGGGTCTCCATCCCTGTATATAACAAAACTGAAGAGAAAGGGGGATTCAAGAAGGTGTGAGGAAACCAGCCGGCCCTGATGGATGGATGGGAAACAAGTGGGCTGGGAGACGGCCTAATCCTCCCCCAACCTGCTCCCATCAAAGACTGGTAATGAAAAACGAATGGCTATGTAAGCCATAGGGTGCAAACTAAATAATGGCCAGCTGGGAAACACACACCCCCATCTCTATAATATGGATGGTAAAGACAGATGGGATGGTGTGTGTGTTTCCCAGCTGGCCATTGTTTAGTTTGCACCCTATGGCTTACATAGCTATTAGTTTTTCATTACCAGTCTTGGATGGGAGCAGGTTGGGGCAGGATTGGGCCATCTCCCAGCCCACCTGTTTCCCATCCATCCATCAGCATTCGTGTGCTTCCATTGTGGAGACACTCAGGTTGAGTAGTGTTAGGAAGTGTTAGGACTGCAAGATACACAACACAACTATTTTGTTAGACAGGTCTATTTGGTTTGTTAGCAGACTGGTGGGTAAGTATATCGAACAAAGGGACGGCTGGTTTCCACACACCTTCTTGAATCCCCCTTTCTCTTCACTTTTGTCTTGGTTAAGCCTTGGGTTATTTTCCCCACCTCTCATTTTCCTTTTGGCACTGTTTTTGGATGTCCCACTAGTTATGATTTATGGAGTGCTGTGTCCGTCGATGAATGAAAAAGAAAATGGGATTTTTGTACTTACCGTAAAATCGATTTCTGTGAATTCATGGACGGACACAGCACCCACCCCTCTTATGGAGTTCTGATACTTACTTGCTTACTACTAAACTGATTAACTAGAGCAGAGAGGGGGGTTATATACCAGCTGAGGACGGCTCATGGGCGTAGCAAGGTGTTTTTTGTTCTGCCTAGTCCTACTCCTGGAAGAGGCAATATAACCCACTAGTTATGATTTATGGAGCGCTGTGTTCATTGATGAACTCAGAGAAATGGATTTTACAGTAAGTACAAAAATCCAATTTTTTTATATACTGTATTTACAAATTTTAAGGATTAAAAAAAAAAAAATAGTTGATGGTGATTGAGAGAGTTTGGTTCTGCTTCAAGTTCACCTTTCACTTATATGGAAAAAAAGGAAGGGTAACTTTAAGAAACTTTCTGACCCAGCTTGCTGTAATTATGAAATAAAGTATCTTTCTAAATTAGCTTTCAGAAATAAACGGTAAATAGTCAGGTATTATTTACAGCTTGTTGTCTATCATCTGTGTGTTTTTATATTCGGAGGCTGATTGAAGAGCAAGGAAATAATATACTGAGGCAATCTCAGAAGTCAAAAAGGTCAGCCATAATAAACTACATTGTAAATGAGTCATTGAAATCAATGCATTCATTTCATCAATTTGCATATAAATACATTAATACAGAAATTATTTTATTTTTTTTACTCTGGTGCAGGAAGGTCATCAAGTCATTTCTTTTAGTACATAATTTAACATTAAATATGGTATACATAAATATTTTAAAACATAATTTCTCATGCTGTTCGTTGGTGAGTAATTAGGGTGTTTATAAATCAACAGATGACATTAAAAATATTAGATTTTAAGAAAGCTGTCTATGACTAAAATACACTCAATTACCAAAAGTATTGGGATGCCTGCCTTTACACGCACATGAACTTTAATGGCATCCCTGTCTTAGTCGGTAGGGTTTAATATTGAGTTGGCCCACCCTTTTCAGCTATAACAGCTTCAACTCTTCTAGGAAGGCTGTCCACAAGGTTTCGGAGAGTGTCAATGGAAATGTTGGACCATTCTTCCAGAAGCACATTTGTGAGGTCAAGCACTGATGTTTGACTAGAAGGCCTGGCACGCAATCTGCACTCTAATTATTCCTAAATGCGTTCTATAGGCCAGGACTCTGTGCAGGCCAGTCAAGTTCCTCCACCACAAACTCACTCATCCATGTCTTTATGGACCTTGCTTTGTGCACTGGTGCGCAGTCATGTTGGAACAGGGAGGGGCCATCCCTAAACTGTAAACTGTTCCCACAAAGTTGGGAGCATGAAATTGTCCAAAATGTCTTGGTGTGCTGACTCCTTAAGAGTTCCCTTCACTGGAACTAAGGGCCCAATCCCAACCCCTGAAAAACAACCTCATACGATAATCCTCTCTTCACCAAATGATTTGGACCAGTGCACAAAGCAAGATCCATAAAGACATGGATGAGCAAGTTTGGGGTGGAGGAACTTGACCTTAACCCAATAGAACACATTTGGGATGAATTAGAGTGGAGACTGAGAGCCAGACCTTCCCCTCCACATCAGTGCCTTACCTCACAAATGTTCTTTTGGAAGAATGGTCAAACATTTCGATAGACACTCTCCCAAACCTTGTGGACAGCCTTCCCAGAAGAGTTGAAGCTGTTATAGCTGCAAAGGGTGGGCCAACTCAGTATTGAACCCTACGGACTAAGACTGGGATGTCATTAAAGTTCATGTCCATGTAAAAGTAGGCGTCCCAATACTTTTGCTAATATAGTGTATGTTTATAACTGTAACTATGTGTACTTTAATTAGATATTTAGATATACTGTACAGCCTGACATGAAATTTGATTAATGCTTCACAAAAATCAGCCCATCAGGTCCTAAATCAACCCTGCTGATATCAGCATTTAAATAATGCAGTTTCCTTTAAAGAAGTATGCCAATTCTTACCTCTGCTGCTTTGGCTACCAAACTATGCTCCTTTAAAGAGGAATTGTCCCTCGAAGTCTGCTGGGCAACTGACACTTCCCAGGGTGTTGATCTCCTGTGTACCCCACAGTGTCTACTGGTTCCTCCCACCAACTCTTGTGTCCTGTACTAAAGATGGAATTAGCAGAATAAACTAGTGATCACTGCAGAGGACATAGGAGATCATAGCCATGTGATTGTGTTATGGAGTGGGTGACACTACTGATTTGCCATATAACGATCTTATAACTTCCGTATTGAAGTTTCTACTTACTCACCATGCTCAGATGCAGGTGCAGGACCAGGGAATATAAAGCATACCTTACTCAGCAGTTTAGAAAGAGCAGACCTGATGAGATCAAAGTAATGGTGCAGTGAGAAGCCTTCCTTTGAAATCCTGTTGGAATTGAAGTGCAGGAAGCCAAGCGGTAAACTTATAACACACAGTTTCTTCAGAAGACCCTACTAGAACAATCCAATTCTAGTGGGTTACTCCTTTGTCCTTGAGCCTTGGATCCCTCCAGCTGTTCACCTGTGTTACCAGAGCTACCCTGGACTTCATAGAGACATAAGCTGTTTATGTAGATATGAAGACAATTGCAAGTAACTGTGCACTGTACTGTTTTACTGAACTCTTAGCTTGATTCTGTGTTTTTATAGAGTTTTAAAGAAACTATGTCATAAAGTGGAAGTTCCGCATTAAGACCTCATCCTCCCTTTATCTTCACTTTTTGGCACTTTTTTTGGGGGGGGGGGGGAGCAGGTACTTGATTTCCATTGAAAGTTCCCCCCCTCCCCCCACCCTGACCACAACCTTCTGGAACACGTTGCAGGTTCCAGAAGGCTGTGGGACCATATACAAAGCTCAGTGCAGCTTGTGTATGCACTGTAAGCCGCAAGAAATCACAGCTGGCTTCCCACAGTAAACATTCCGGCGCTGGATACGCAAAGACTGGCAAAGAACCGCTCGAGTTGAGGATGGCACTGGATCCCTGGACAAGTGAGTGTCCTATTATGAAAAGTCAACAGCTTCAGTAATTGTAGCGGATGACTTGTATTATTTTATTGCTGTGAAGCATCCATGTTTGTGCAGCTTTAATAATCAAAGTTTGCAGTGTATGCATGTTTCTGCCATCCTAGACCTGTATTGCATTATCTCATCTAACTGCACCTGTCTAGTAAACTTCAAGTTACACTTACTCCCTGTCTGAACGTTTGGCTGATTAGCTATTCTGTTTATCCACTTAAGGACCGCCCGCCACAGTTTTACTGCGGCAGGCAGCCCCTTTTGCGCGAACTGACGTAGGTATAGGTATACGTTAAACCTGTAAGTAGATCATGGCACAGTGGCTCTGAGGAAGAGGCTTATGCCTCGAAACGCGTCAGCCGTCATCCTAATGAGACTATGGACATCTGCATGGACTACTTCTGATACTCAAGTGCATGAGTTTGATGTGATTGATTTTCACCTACGTTTGTGAGTAGCCATTTTTTGTTTCAATTAATAAAGCCTATATTGAGGATAATGCGCTAGGTCGGTGCGCCCTTTTCTTGTCTTTTTGTTTGCAGTACTGTTGGACTGCCCCAGTCCTTTAGGGCAGCAAGACCTGAGCTATCCGGGACGCCATTTATAGAGTCCAGTCAGAAAAGCAGTTGGGGAAGCCTTGTTACTCTGAGCGCAGGAGAAAGGTGGTTCATTCACCACATTTTTTTGGAGCACATGCGTCGGTTGCGTACCTGAAGCTAGGGGTCGAGCGAGCGTCGCCGGCGGCGTGCTCCCGCCCCCACTTGGCAGCGGGGATTCAAATGCACGGGCGAGCTAACCGCCAGTGCTCCCCGCTGAGAGAGAAGAACGATAAGTTATTGTAAACACAGCTGACCGTTCTTCTCTCTGGAATGATCACAGAGCATCTGTGATCCTTCTATATAGGATCACAGAGCATCTGTGATCCTTCTATATAGGATCACAGGTCTCTATGATCATTTCACAAGTCATGCCCCCCCACAGCTAGAATACTTCCCTAGGCTAACATTTAACCCCTGATAACCCACTGTGTTAACCCCTTCCCTGCCAATGGCATTATTATAGTAAAAGGTAATGTCACTGGTCCTCCCAAAAGTGTAAAAAATGTCAGTTAGGGGTCCGATCTGTCCCCTGCAATGTCACAGTCCCCGCTAGAAATTGCAGATGGCTGCCATTATTAGTAAAAAAAACAATAAAAATGACATAAATATTTCCCGTAGTTAGTAGACATGATAACTTTTGCGCAAACCAATCAAAATATGCTTTTTGCAATTTTTTTGCCAAAAATATGTAGCAGAAGACAAATTGGCCTAAAATGTTAAAAAAATTTTGTTTTTCATTTATTTCTTTATTTTTTTGGGAATGTTATATAGCAGAATGTGAAAAATATTGTTTTTTTTTTTTCAGAATTGACTCTTTTTTTTTTTGTTTATAGCACAAAAAATAAAAATCGCACAGGTGATCAAATACCACCAAAAGAAATCTATTTGTGGGAGGAAAAAAGGACATCGGTTTTATTTAGGTACTTAATCGCACGACTGTGCAATTGTCCGTTAAAGTAACGCAGTGCCGAATCGCAAAAAATGGCCTGGCCATTAAGGGGACAAATCCTTCCGGTCCAGAAGTGATTAAATGCTGTTATAAAAGAAATTTCCTAGAGCAGAATGATAAATAGGCAGAACCTTTAAATTCAAAAAACAATTATTTCCATCACAATTCAATGTTTCATTAATAGTCCCTATGTAATTCTCCCTTATCTCCCATTTTAATATAAAATGAACTAAAACTGTATTCTAAACAGAAATAAAACAATTACAAACCATGTCCAAAGCATTTAGGAAAACTCACAGTGGTGACATATTTCTGAGTTCTTTCTTTCATTACACACCTGTCTACTTACCATTTCTTGACAGACTTTCCTATGGCGCAGGTTTCGACATGCTCTCGTCTTTACGGCATTTTGATGGGTTGTCCCAGTTGACAATGAAGATGTTGTCAAGGTATGACTGAGCTTCACAAAAGGAAGGCAAAACACACAGTTGAATCCCAGCTATCTGTCTGCAAAATAACATTATTTTATTCCTAGCTTCAAATTTGTTTAAATAAGGTAGGAAAACAATAAAGAGTACAGTCAAGATACTTGCTGGTTGTACATAATATTGACATGTTGCAGAAAAAAAAAAACTGTGCACCATTATTACTAGAAAGTTAGGCTTATTTTTTATATCTAAAGTCAGACTCTGGGCATATATAAAAAGCCAGAAATGAATGCAGCTCTGTGTTTATTAATAAATGAATAAAGTGCCATTCGCATTATATATGGTGTCATCGCATATGGGTTAATGTGCAGTAAAGTGGAACTATAGTCCGCAATACTTACCTTTACTCAAATGGTCCAATAGCTGCAAAGTCCCTCACTGGTGCCAGCAGCTGCTCCCTGGTTTCTTCTAGGTGTCGGTCTTTGGCAGTCTTGACTGGCCAGCACAGGATGACCCAGTTCTCCTTTAACTACTTCCGGTCCGCGCTATAGCCGAAAGACGGCTGCAGCGCGGACTCACATTTTCGGGAGGCCGTCTTTAAATGGCCTCCCAGACATAGGCTCCCCGCGAGCTCCCGCGAGCGTGCATCGGGGAAAATCTGTGTTGGCCGTGTCCCTTGGACACAGCCAATCACAGATCGTGGTAAATGGCCAATCACAGCGGCCATTTACCACTTGATCGGGCCGTGCGATGAGAGATGATCTCATATGTAAACATATGAAATCATCTCTCATCGCCAGCGCTCCTTCCTCACACGGAGACTGCAGTGTGGGGAAGGAGGAGAGCTGCTCAGCCGCCGGGGACACAGAAGAATGTAATCAGGGCACTGATCACCAGTGCCCTGATTACTAGAGGTAAAAAACATACACAGTGCCCACCATCAGTGCCCACAGTGCCCGCCATCATTGCCCCCCATCAGTGCCCACAATCAGTGCCCATAGTGCAGCCAGTCAGTGCCCATCAGTGCCTGCTCATCTAGGCGCTGATGAGCACTGACTAGCAGCACTATGGGCACTGAGTGTGGGCACTGATGGTGCTGCTCATCAGTGCTCATCAGTGCCGCCCATCAGTGCTCATCAGTGCCACCCGTCAGTGTCCATCAGTGCAATCCGCCAGTGCCCATCAGTGCCGCCTATCAGTGCCCATCAGTGCCGCCCGTCAGTGCCGCCTCTCAGTGCCCATCAGTGCCACCTCTCAGTGCTCAGCAGTGCCACCTCTCAGTGCCCTGCAGTGCCGCCTATCAGTGCCGCCTATCAGTGCTCATCAGTGCGGCATATTAGTACCTCCTCATCAGTGCCCATAAGTGCCACCTCATCAGTGCCCATCAGTGCAGCCTATCAGTGCCCATCAGTGCCGCCTCATCAGCGCACATCAGTGAAGGAGAAAAATGTATTTATTTTCAAAATTTACTCGCAGAAAATGAGAAAAACTTTTTTTTTTTTTCAAAATTTTCTGTCTTTTTTCTTTTTTTTTGTAAAAAATAAAAACCCCAGAGGTGATTAAATACCACCAAAAGAAAGCTCTATTTGTGTGAAAAAAATGATAAAAATTTCATATGGGTACAGTGTAGCATGACCGCGCAATTGTCATTCAAAGTGTGAGAGCGCTGAAAGCTAAAAATTGGTCTGAATGGGAAGGGGGTTTAAGTGCACAGTAGGCAAGTGGTTAAGGCAACCATTCACTTCAACCACTTCTGGACCTGAAGGATTTTCCCCCTTAATGACCAGGTCATTTTTTTGCAATTCGGCACTGCGTTACTTTAACGGACAATTGTGCGGTCGTGCAACGCTGTACCAAAATAAAATTGATGTCCTTTTTTACCCAGAAATAGAGCCGTCTTTTAGTGGTATTTGGTCACCTCTGCAATTTTTTTTTTTTTTTTTTTGCGCTATAAACAAAAAAAGAGCGACAACTCTGAAAAAAAAAAACAATATTTTTCACTTTCTGCTATATATTATTCCCCAAAAATAAAAATTAAAAATCAATTTTTTTCATAATTTTAGGCCAATTTGTATTCTGCTACATATTTTTGGTAAAAAATAATCCCAATAAGTGTATTTTGATTGGTTTGCGCAAAAGTTATCACGTCTACAAACTAGGGGACAGATTTATGTCATTTTTTTCCCAAAATATGTCGTTTTTATTTATTTATTACTGGTAATGGCGATGATATGCAATTTTTAGAGGGACAGCGGCATTGCGGCAGACAAATTGGACCCCGAGCTGACAATACTGACAATACTACAGTAATCAGTGCTAAAAATATGCACTGTTACTGTAATAATGACACTCCCAGGGAAGGGGTTAACCCAGAGGTGATCAAAGGGTTAAGTGCGAGCCTAGGGGAGTGTTTTCTAACTGAATGGGGGAGGAACTTGTGAAATGAACACAGAGACCTGTGATCCTATATAGAAGGATCACAGGCGCTCTGTGTTTATTTCAGAGAGAACAACGGTCTGCTGTGTTTACAACAGCAGACCATCGTTCTCTTTCAGCGGGGAGCGATCGCGGATGTCCAGAGGCAATCGCGGCCGCTGGCCCTGTCGATCGGCCTGCCTAGTGGGGGCAGGTGCGTGCCCCCAGGAGCGCTCCAGTGAATTGCCATACGGGTACGGCGGTTCCCACAGCCGAGCCAGCCTGCCGCAGTATATCTGCAGTGGGCGGTCGGCAAGTGGTTAAATAAACTTTCATTGCACCTTAACATCCAACAAAACAGACATGGCTTCAAAGTTACATGACTTGGGATCCGACATCCCTACACAACTTCATCATGGCTTGCATACGACTTCTATAACCACCTCCTTCCCAAGCCTATTCTGACACTTCGCTCCTACAAGTAAAAATCAAAATTTTTTTTGCAAGAAAATTACTTGGAACCCCCAAACATTATATATTTTTTTTTTTTTTTAGCAGAGAACCTATAGAATAAAATGGTGTTGCAATTTTTTGTTTCACACGATATTCGCGCAGCGGTTTTTCAAACGCAATTTTTTGGAAAAAAAATAACATATTCATGAATCAAAAAAGAAACAAGTTAGCTCAATTTGTTTTGTATAATGCAAAAGATGATGTTATGTTGAGTAAATAGATACCTAACCTGTCAATCTTTAAAATTGCGTTTGCCTGTGGAATGGTGGCAAACTATAGACGACAATTTAAACGCGTTTATAGGTTATCAGTTTAGAGTGGTACAGGAGGTATGGGGCTAGAATTATTGCCCTCACTCTGACGTTCGCAACCATACCTCACATGTGTGGTGCAAACACCGTTCACATATGTGTGCATGAGTAACACATGTATTTGGGTGTAAGCAGGGTGGGACGATGGTGCTTTAAATGTTTTATTTTTATTTATTTATTTTATAAAAATGTATTTATTTTTTTAATTTTTTCTTTTTTACAAACTATATTGCTATCACAAGGGATGAACAACATCCCTTGTGATAGCATGGGCCGTGAGAGGTCCTCTTTATGGAGAGATTTGGGGGTCTATTGAACCCCCAAATCTCTCCTCTGGCCCCCCATGCAGCCGATCAGATAGAGATTGGTCCGATCGGCTGCTTCTCTGGCTGTTGGTGGCCAGGTAAACAAAGGGGCGGAATCAGGAGTGATGAATACTCATTGCTTCCGGTTTCCAGGGTTACAGAAAGAGGGGAACTACGTCAGTTCCTCTCTCTCTGTCCCAGGCAGCTATCGCCACCAGCCGTATCGCTCCCGGCCTCCGCGATGGGACCGGCGAGCCCGAGAGAGGCGTCGTGGCGGGAGGGGTGTGGGACCCCTTTCCGCTACCCGCAGAAGTGATCGGGTGGCTAATTAGCCACTCAGATCGCTTCTGCCTTTTACAGAATCGCTAATACATTAAAAAATAATGGTACTGGGATGATGCTTGTGGGTGCAGGCATTATCCTGGTATAACCACTGAAATCAAAGGACATTCGGGTACGTCCTTGGGTGGGAAGTGGCTGACAGAAGTCATTGCAAGTTGGGCTGAAGTCGCACCAAAGCAGTGCAGGAACCTTTTTCTAAGTCGGGGTGAATTGAGTCACAATAATTAGAACTGTTCCATTGCCGTTAATGAGGCACGACTTGTCATGCAACTTTGAACTCTCAAGTCGCATGACAAGTCGCAGCAGTGTAAACTGGGGCTTACTTGAGTTTTTAAGGTATTTTGAAACATATTTTTTTCCCCACACAGGAATATTACACAAAGGAAGTACACAATTCTGGAAAGATGCAATTCGAAAAAATATAATAAAGTGTTACTAAAGCCACAATAGTAAAATCTGTCTGTAGATGCAGAATAGCATGCTTGTTATACTCACTGTGGAACTTAAGTGATTAATCCTCTGCATTGGGTTAAAAGGCCGTGTGATCCTGTATGCACAGATCCCCCCTTCTGCAGCATCACTCTGAACAAGTCCAGATAAGACACAGCCAGAGTAGTCCAGCTGCACATGCTCAGTTTGGTCTTTATTGCTGGAGAGAACATTTCCTTTTTGAGCTGAGTTGGTCAGGTCACATGGTATTGACATCACACATGTGGGCGTGTATACAGATCCTAAATGACAGCCTAGTCCCTCCCTCCTCCTCCATGCCCAGTAACTAAAAAGAACACAGTGTGTGGTATGTCACATCTTAAATGATTAATGATCCGCCTCCCATAAAAGCATGAGGACAATGGCTATAGTGGATTTCAAAAGGCAGTGATTCCATAAATGAGATAACACCACAGCATCAGTTACAGCCTGCAGACGTGCATATTGAGGTAATAGTTATTTCTTAACTTTTAAAAATAAATTTATTTCCCAGTTTCTAAATCCATAAATATTACAGATGAAGCTAAAAATGTGTTATGTTTTCTTTTTTTTTTCATATTTGTGATCCTTCTTTCTCTCTTTCTGTGCCTTTCCCCTTTTTCTCTCTCTCTTTCTCTCTATCCCCTGTCATCCTCATTTCACCTGGCACCCCATTGCCACCTTGCTAACACACTACTCCCTATCATCCTCATCCTCCTCCTACCTGGCACCCCACTACAACATTCCTAACACACTACCCCCTGCCATCCTCATCTTCATCACACCTGGCTCCCCACTGCAACCTTCCTAATATACTACCCCCTGTCATCCTCATCCTCATGTTCATCATGCCTGGCACCCCACTGCAACCTTGTTAACACCCTACCCCCGTCATCCTCATACTCTTGTTCATCCCACCTGGCAACCCACTGCCACCTTACTAACACACTACCCCCTGTCACCCTCATCCTTCTCCCACCTGGCACCCCACTGGAACCTTCCTAACACACTATCCCCTGTCATCCTCATCTTCATCACACCTTGCACCCCACTGCTGCCTTGCTAACACACTACCCCCTGTCATACTCATCCTCCTCCCAACTGGCCCCCACTGCAACCTTCCTAACACACTACCCCCTGTCATCCTAATCCTCATCACCCCTGGCACCCTACTGCAACCTTGCTAACAACCTACCCCTTGTCATCCTTATCTTCATCACAGCTGGCACCCCACTGCATCCTTCCCAATACATCACCCCTTGTTATCCTCATGTTCATCACACCTGGCACCCCAGTGCAACCTTGCTAAGAACCTACCCCCTATCATCCTCATCACACCTGGCACCCCACTGCAACCTTGCTAACACCCTACCTCCTGCCATCCTCATCCTCATCATACCTGGCACCCCACTGCAACCTTGTTAATACTTTACCCCCTGTTATCCTCATCCCCCTATAGCCCACTGCCAGCTTCCAAACACCTGCATCACAAACACAAAGCAGCTTACTCCAATGTTGAGAGGACAAGGGTCACTTCTCCACAAATATGTTGTGGCGGGTAACGTGGTCTGTGGACGGGGGGCATATTGAAATATGGAACACTATATTAACAATAAAGATGCCCCCCCAGGTGAATGATTAAAGTGTTACTAAACCCACAACAGTAAAATCAATCTGTATATGCAGTAAAGCATGCTTGGTATACTCCTTAGTGTGGAACCTAAGGGGTTATTCCTCTGCATTGAGTAAAAAGGCTGTTCGATCCTGTCTTCTCTGATCATCTCCTTCTTCCACTGACTCCAAAAATAACCTAATATTTACAGTCTATAGAGTCAGGCTGCACAGTTTGGTGTGTAATGCTACAGAGGTTTTTTTTTTTTTTTTTCTTGGGAGGGTACATGTGATCAGCACAGGGCCAATCAGCACTGTCCAAACATGTCCAGACAGAAGGTTAGGGGTCTTGAAGCCTGACAGGACAATGGTGGGAGAAATGAAAACTGCTCCTACAATCTTTCAGCACACAGTGAGACAAGTCACAAGATTGCTCTAACTGCTATATACAGCTGATGGAAAAACATATTTATTAGTTTATATTTACTAAAGTAATTGCATTTCCATGTTCTTTGTACTGTGGGAGACCAGGTATAGTGAATGCAGGTTCAATACCTCATTTCTACAAAGCTATTAAAATGTTTCACACAATACTACAGTATGCGTTTCCAAGTCTTCATTAAAACATTGACAATCCAATCCTAAATTCAGGTAGTTTCTCTTCTGCAATTTTTGGAAATATTTACCCAAACCTAGTTCAAGTGACATGTCTTCCATCCAAGGGTATTGCAATTGCAGCCTATGGGGCAGCTATGGGCCTGAGGTAAGCAGTAGCCCATTGGGTCTGTGTTACTCTTTGCTCCAGGAACGGTTTCAACAGATTTCGGCAGCTTTTTTCTTCTTTTCTTTTCTCTATATCACAGACTGATACATTTCTTCTAGTGCCAGGACATGGCATTTGTATAATACTAAAGCAAGATTCTACACAGATTAAACAAGGGTAAAGAACAGAAAAAGCCACATGTCCACCACCGATTAACTAAGAAAAATGTTCTGCTGATAGTGGGTCAGGTTTTTACAAAATGGATTAATAGATTTGGATTAAAATTATTAGCTATGAGTTAATCTGAAGCCAATCACCTCATCAGTCACTTTTTTAAAAATATATGTAATAGAACGGAAGTAGAGAAGCAGTCAAGAAAGCAGTACCAGGTCTGTTGGAGAGAGGAGTGGGCTCCATCCATTAGTATTTTGCTTTGGGGTTTTGAGTTCTTAAGTTAAACGTCTGCTTCTATCCCAAATGCTTAAATACCAGAGGGTGGTCTATTAGGGATCTCCATAAGATTCTCAATTCTTTAGCACCAGTTTTTGTAATTTACTTAAACTGTTGATAAACAGCTGATTTTAGGAAATTGTCCCTACTGGGCTTATTTACTTAAGGAATTAAGAGCAAACTATATGGAAAAAAGTATTGGAACCTTCTATCATGCGACCCTTCTTGGTGGCTCTTCTAAAATTGGAGACCAGTAATTGCTAGCTGCTCACTGCTCAGCTGATCAAACATGTTCCCCTCACAGCATAGGATGCCGGTGATCTTCCAGCTGTTTTTAACTTTTAGTTTTTCAGTATTCCATCATTGGGATGGGATATGGAAAACTCCCTTCCATTTTGTGAAATGGATATTTTTGGTTAGTGTATGCTAATACCATTTTATTAGTATGTTTATGTATTACTGTTTCTGCTCATGTGCTATTTGTGTATTTGTTACTTTGCTCTTATAAAAGAAGAATATACACTTCATCATCACGTGAGATGCAATTGATTTTTGTAGGAATATATTGGAATAATTTTATTTATTACATGCCATTAAAATGTTGACTAAGGTATTTTATCTCAGGGTCATCCAGAGTTCAAGAAAATAGTGTTTGTTTTTACTATGCTTCCTTATTAATTTCCATTATGGCTGAAAGGTGATTAATCACTTAAAGTATACTATCTCAGTTTATATTACATGTTACAGAGGTTCAGTGTTCAGAGATACAATGAATTACACCTGTCTTTTAATTCACAGTTTACCACCGACATTAAAACAAAAAGGTGTGGATGTCAATTTACTTTTCTGTTACATTGGTTTACATATTACCATTTTTTGTGTGCAGGTGTTATACAAATGTTTATTTCAGACATATTTCCTTTAACCACTTGCCTACTTAAGCAATTTTTTACTTTTTTGCACACATGTTAAAATATGCATTTGATGGAAATTATTTTAAATCCCCTAAAAAAGTATATATTTTCTGAAAGCAGAGACCCTGCAGAAAAAAATGGTGGTAGTTGCAATTTTTTGGTGTGGCACAATTTTTGCACAGTTATTTATTAAAACAATATTTCCGGGAGAAAAATACACTCAAATTAATTTTAGTCCAAACAAACACAATATTATACCCATTTTTTAGGTAAAATATAAAAGATTGGGCTGTGAAAAGTAAACAGATACCAAACATGTCAAACCTTAAAATTGTGCACACCCGTGAAATTGCAAAATCTATGGTACCTAAAATTCTCCACAATTGCCACTTTTAAAGCCCTTACAAGGTATTAATTTACAGTTAACCATGATTTATGAAATCAAAACACAACTATACAGTGTAGCGCTATTTCAAATACTCCCATGACAGATATAGTTTTCAGAGCTTTCCTGCCCACTTTCATTTAAACAAACATCAAAACTTCACACTGGTACTGTATGTCTTCTCATGCAGGGGGTTTTCACCATCACTGCAAAAACATAGCATTCAGCCTCCTGGCTCTCTTGTGGCAGCTTTAAGGGCCATACACAATATAGGATTTTCGGAAGACTTTTTCCTTCAGATTTACCTTTTCTATGTAGTGCAAGGGCCTACCAGATTGCATACAAATTGAAAGTGTTTAGATTTGACCTCATATTATATGGTTTTGGTAAGTCTAAAGGAAAAAGTCTTCAGAAAATCTTATAGTGTGTATGGCCCATTACTGCTCCAAGTACCTTTTCAGGGTCCCTCCTGAGTACCTCATTGGTCCTCTTGACCATGAAACGCGTCCCAGTGTTTATGCACAGACACTGCCCCTCAGCCCTGTGTCTTCCTTACACCTTCCTAGCTGCTCCTTTCCCTCATGAACTCTCTCTCAGGCTTGGGCCTTCCTCTGTCCCGACCTGAACACCATGGTGCACACATTCACCCTCGTCTCCCTTACAGACATTGACCCCTTCGGGAGGGTGGGGCTCTGAGCTCTTCCTCTGGCTCTCATATAAATGCAGCACACACCTGAGCCATTAGGGTGCTTGTTAAAAAAAAAAAAAAACCTGGTGTAAACCACCACTATAAAGAATACTCACCGCTGCTACATAAAATGTGGCAGCTGAACTTGCAAATGGTGTATACTAAGAATACATAAAAACTTTAGTCACCAGTACAGTTTTGAACCGAACTACAATTATAAGTGTCCGGCTGGATTTTCCAGGTCTCCTTCCCAGAGTTGTGCTAGATTAATATATGACTTCTGGGATCTCACTTTCACTTCAAAAGATGAAGTAGCTTCAATGTTTATTAGCATGGTTTCGTTTCACCCCGGGGCTGCCACAGCATTACTACTGGTTTGGGGGGAACAGATCACACTTGAGTTTTTATGCCTGGATAAAATATTTTTTATTTAGTTTTATCACATGTGTAGCGCTACCCCAAGAGGGGACACTGGATTTTAGAACAGGCTCCTACTCTAATTAGTGCAGGGCAGCTAGGCACACATCCATTCCAGCTCATTAAACAGTCTAGGGGTGTCTTTTGTAGATTTATTGCTAGTAGAACATGGAAGGGGATCTGGGAGTGATGCAGTATACCACAAAATGAAGTAGATTGGTAATGGAGGACACTTCTATCTTGATAGTAGCACTAATAATTCCCAAGGGAATGATAATTAGCTAGGACATTTCAACGCCTGAGGCCATGAAAACTCCAGCTCAAGAGATGAGGCTTTACTCATGGGGTCCCAAAGCATACACAGTCCATTGGCACAGTCCGAAAAGGAGAAGTCCAGTGTACAGCCCAAGACTGCTCCATGGCAAGCAGCCCCTGGAGCTCATAGATCCATTCCCTTACAGGAGAAAAGAGAGCTCTCCTCTGGACTACAGGCTTTTTTCAGGAACCCATCCACCACCTGGGCACACCTCCTCAGGGATTGGATAGGCCCTACTAAATATTCAGGCCAGGTAATTGCATTCTCCTGCTCTAATCTCATAGCTTCTCCTAGAGTCACAGGGAGGCAATCAAACTACCAGATCTATGAGAGGCTGACAACTGCGGCTTGACAGAGCTGGATGGTGCATTGAGCGCTATCAACATTTAGGGCAGTATGCACCCAGGGGTGAATGCCTATAACACAAGAAGTGTACATTCCAGGCATTAGACACAAGGGCTGGACAATGCACCTGTGCCTTCCACATGCACTGATAAGCCAGAGCCTCCTACACCAGGGCTAAATGCACAATGTGCATAAGGCCTAAAGCTACCTTGCATGGACCTTTCTAAGGCCTCATTCACAGAAAAGCTGCCGGCTATGTGAATAGGGCAGAAGTGGGGCCTTCTGATCCTTGCAAGCAAAAACAAAAAACACAAACACACAAAAAAAAAAATCTGCTTAGCTTTTCTCCAGGCTTCTGTAATGTATGGGGTGAAAACCTTGCACAGGATATTCAACTATCTGCCGATGAGATCCCTGGAAATGATGAGTACTTCAAATCTCACAAGAAGACACTGTGGCACAATGCTGGAGATTTGAGTACATTACATTCCCAAGATTTTGCTGGAAGGAAGAGGACGTCACTCTGGCCTAGGAACCATGGATGGAAGCTGGGGAAAGGTAAGTATAGGATCTTTTTTTGATTGCATTAAGCAGCTTCATCGCATTTAATGAACATTCACTTTGCTAAGTGAACATTGTCTACCTTAGTAAATCAATGTGTTATTTTATCACCTCCTAGATCACCTACTTTTCCAGCTCTCCTCAACAGATGCCTCACTGAAATTCACGGTGATCATCAGCCTAAAGTTGGCACTATTTTAGGAAGTAATAATAAAATAATTCAAACAATAATAAAATAACGTATGTGTGGTAAATTCAGCAGACTCTGAGCAATTGAAATTCATTACAGTTGTTTTCTCACTTCCCCCATCCAGCTGTTGAAGGGTCTAGTGTTAGTTTGTCTTGGAGATGGGCCAGCACAGAAAAATATCTACCTTAAACCCATGTTGCTACAACAGATGGCTGTCTAGTCCTTTTCTGTCTAGTGCTTAAATGTATGTGGACACTCAATATTACAACACCGGACCAGCAGGCACGTTATCCAGCTGAAATGTGGCCACTGGCCATGCATTATGTTCCATGGCATTGGCAAGAGGGGTTGCAACAAGATCAGTTGGAAAGTAGCAAGAAGAGCAGCTTCTTTTGGATCTACATTTCCCATGATGATCATGCACTCTGCAGTGTAGTTGAGCATCATGGGAAATGTAGTTCCAAAACATCTGGGGTGCCAAGGTTCGCCATCACTGTCATAGGCTGACACACCCTCCGCTTAAGCCTCGCAAAACCTGATAGGTATGTTCTTCTGTTTAGTGTGGTCAGTTTTTAATAGCAAAGAAGAGGGACTGTCAGAAACACCAGGGATTTCACACAATGGAAGCAATACAAAGAGAACAGGATACAGTGACTTGAAAATACATTCATACCCCTTGAAATTTTCCACGTTTTTTCATGTTACAACTAAAAACGTACAGGTATTTTATTGGGATTTTGTGTGATAGACCAACACAAAGTGACACATAATTGTGAAGTTGAAGAAAAACTATAAACAGTTTTCAAAATTATTTACAAAAAAATATCTGTTGCATGCAAAGTGTTGCATGCATTTATATTCAGCCCCCCTTAACTCTGATACCACTAACTGAAATCTAGTGAAATCAATTACCAATTGCCTTCAGAAATCCCCCAATTAGTAAATAGAGTCCTCATGTATGTAATGTAATCTCTGTATCAATACAGCTGTTCTGTGAAGGCCTCAGAGGTTTGTTAGAGAATCTTAGTGAACAAGCAGCATCATGAAGGCCAAGGTACTCACCAGACAGCTCAGGGATAACATTGTGGAGAAGTTTAAAGCAGGGCTAGGTTATTAAAAAAAAATGTCAAGCTCTGAACATCTCACAGAGCACTTTTCAATCCATCATCCAAAAATGGAAATGGTATGGTATACAACTGCAAACCTACCAAAACATGGCCATCAACCTAAACTGACAGACCGGGCAAGGAGAGTATTATTAAGAGAAGCAGCCAAGAGGCCCATGGTAACTCTGGAGGAGCTGAAAAGATCCACAGCTCAGGTGGGAGAAGTTTGAGAAGGATTAGGTGTGCACTCCACAAATATGGCCTTTATAGAAGAGTGCCATTGTTGAAAGAAAGCCATAAAAATTCAGTTTGCAATTTGCAAAAAGCCATGTGGGGGACACAGCAAACATGTGGAAGAATGTGCTCTGGTCAGATGAGACCAAAATCAAACTTTTTGGCCCAAAAGAAAAACACTATGTGTGGCAGAAAAAAACGAATACTGCACATCACCCTGAACACTCCATCCCCACCGTAAAACATGGTGGTGGCAGCATCATGTTGTGGGGATGCCTTTCTTCAACAAGGACAGGGAAGCTGGTCAGAGTTGATGGGAAGATGGATGGAGCCAAATACAGGGCAATCTTAGAAGAAAATCTGTTAGAGTCTGCAAAAGACTTGGGGCGGAGGTTCAACTTCCAGTAGGACAATGACCCTAAACATACAGCCAGAGCTACAATGGAATGGTTTAGATCAAAGCATATTCATGTGTTAGAATGGCCCAGTAAAAGTCCAGACCTAAATCCAATTAAGAATCTATGGCAGGACTTGAAAAAATCTGACAGAGCTTGAGTTATTTTGCAAAGAAGAATGGGCAAAAATTTCACTCTCTAGATGTGCAAAGTTAGTAGAGACATCCCCAAAAAGACTTGCAGCTGTAATTGCAGTGAAAGATGGTTCTACAAAGTATTGACTCGGGGGGGGGGGGGGGGGGCTGAATACAAATGCGCACCACACTTCTAGGATTTTTATTTGTAAAAAGTTTTGAAAATAATTTTTCATTTTCCTTTCACTTCACAATTATGTGATACTTTGTGTTGGTTTATCACACAAAATCCCAATAAAATACATTACGTTTTTGGTTGTAACATGACAAAATGTGGAAAATTTCAACAGGTATGAATATTTTTTTGGGCACTGTACTTTTTCATACAAGTACAGCAGGCACATACAGTATCAGAAATATGAAATGTTGGGGTAATAAACTAGCGTTGATGATTGCTAATAGGCTTTCATATAGCAAAGGCATTAAAGATACTTTTAAAGTGGATGTAAACCCGAACCTTAACTGAAGTGACAAGCCATAGGTGATATACAGGTATAAAACACATCTTTCTACATACATTGTAATTTGTACCTATTTATCGTCAGCCCCCTCTTCTCCAGATCCATTCAAAGTAGATAATTTACAAAGCATTTCTGAGTTTCAGAAGAAAGGAGGTTGAAACTGATGTCATCACATGCCTGACGAAGGGGTCCTGTGTGACTCTGAAACGTTGCACTGTTCCTGATGTCATCTTTTCTGCAATAAAAAGTTTCTTCTGACTTCTTTGCAGTCATCCATGGCATGCTGGTGAATATGTATGTACCTGAAACTGATGTCACACACCACACAGCATAGAGCAGGGAGCTGAGTGTAATCGGAGACCTGAGTTGAGGGAATGGACACATCCATCTCTATACAATTGCATAGGGACACGTGCACAGCTAAGGCTGTCAATCACCTGCTGTGCACTGGAAAGGCGGGTGAGGCCGTCTCCCAGGATTGTCTGATGTTGGTATAGACTTTTTGAAGTGACTCATGCATATAGCAGAGGAATGATAGAGCAAGACAAAAATCACATTGAGTGCTTTCGATAGAGGCTACTACACACTATAGAAGGATATGCTGTGTTCATTTTTCATTTAAGAGGTTTGCTACCACTTTAGGTGCATTGAAAATAAGATTCTAGATCATACAAAAAGCAAAAAAGAGCAAAAAAAAAAAAAAAACCACAAGTAATGCCTATGTGAATCAAGCCTAGTATTTTATGAAGTGTTAAACTAACGAAATTCAGCAGCTAAGGGTATTTTGGCATTAACGTTAAGTAATAACAGGAAAAAATAGGATGTGCCCTGACTCCTGTCAAACACACTTTAAAAAATAATAATTATTTCTGCATTTTTTAGTCAATCTGAACATGTAGTGAGAGAAAAAAAAAAGACTGGGATTGTCTGGTGTTTACATAGACTTTTGGAGGTGACTCATGCAGATAGCAGAGGAATGATAGAGCAGACAGAAATCACACTGGGTGCTTTGGATAGAGGCTAGTACACACTATAGAAGGATATGCTTTCTTCATTTTTCATTTAAACCATTTTCATTTAAACCAAGTCATTTTCAACCACTTTAGGTGCATTGAAAATAGGATTCTAGATCATACAAAAAGCAAAATCTTCAGAGCAATAAAAAAAAAAAAAACACAAGTAATGCCTATGTGAATGAAGCCTAATATTTTATGAAGTTTTAAACGAACGAAATTCAGCAAATAATGGTATTTCGGGATTAATATTAGGTAAGAACAGGAAAAAGTTAGATGTGCACTTACTGCTGTCAAACACACTTTAAAAATAATAATTATTTCTGCATTTTTTAGTCAATCTAAACATGCAGCAAGAAAAAAGAAGGCTATGTTGTTTGTTTTATTCTGTTTTGTAAGATGGAGGTCTCCCAGATTTTAAACAAATAAACAGGGCTGCGCCAGAAAAAGCACAACAAAGAGTTAAAGAATATAATCCATATAGGTGCTTCTAGTGTCCAAAAAAGTGATAAGTTGCATAAGTGACTCGTGAGAACAAATCTTCACATCTGTGATCACCACTGTAAATCTGTGATGTGTTCCACTTCACCGCCACCAGGGATCAAAGCCTCTCACCTTAAATACTGACCCAAGAATCAACCCAGGCCAGAAGCAGCTTTACCCCACAAGGGTCGTTAGCACTTTCACCTAGCAGCATGAGGGTCTCTGGTTCCAATCCCAACCACGACACTACCTGCCAGGAGTTTGCATGTTCTCCCTGCGTGGGTTTCCTCCAGGTACTCCGGTTTCCTCCCACACTCCAAAGACATGCTGGTAGGTTAATTGGATCCTGTATAAAAAATTGGCCCTACTATGTATGTATGAATGTGAGTTAGGGACCTTAGATTGTACGCTCCTTGAGGGCAGGGACTGATGTGAATGTACAATGTATATGTAAAGCACTGCGTAAATTGACAGCACTATATAAGTACCTGAAATAAATAAATAAATAATAAGGGTCAAAAGGTGGTGTAGAGGATCTTCATTAAGACACCTACAAATATTCTCCAAAGCAGTTTCCGCTCTCCCCAGAAGTAGAGACCAGGCATAGAAAGAAAAAGCACAAAGGATCTAATGCTCTCCGTATGGATAAATCAGCAAGTCATTTATTTGAATAAAATACTCACAATCGAGCACTAGACATGTGCCTATAAAAACACAAGCTCCGTACAGCTGAGAGGATGTGACGTCCAGCAGGATAGGCTCCACTCCCTATATGCGTTACGTCATCGCCTTTTGGTGGTGCCTTCAACAGTAGAGGACCTCCTGTTGTGCGTAGCTTGTGTTTTTATATGCACTTGTCTAGTGCTCGTACAGCTGAGAGGATGTGACGTCCGGCAGGATAAGCTCCGCTCCCTATACGCGTTACGTCATTGCCTATTGGCAGTGACTTCAACAGTAGAGGACCTCCTGTTGTGTGGAGCTTGTGTTTTTATATGCACTTCTCTAGTGCTCGTACAGCTGAGAGGATGTGACGTCCGGCAGGATAGGCTCCGCTCCCTATACGCGTTACGTCATCGCCTATTGGCGGTGACTTCAACAGTAGAGGACCTCCTGTTGTGCGGAGCTTGTGTTTTTATATGCACTTGTCTAGTGCTCGATTGTGAGTATTTTATTCAAATAAATGTCTTGCTGACTTATCCATACGGAGAGCATTAGATCCTTTGTGCTTTTCCTTTCTTTGCCCGGTCTCTACTTCTGGGGAGAGTGGAACCTGCCTTGGGAATATTTGTAGGTGTCCTAATGAAGATCCCCTACACAACCTTTTGACCCTTGTGGGGTAAAGCTGCTTCTGGCCTGGGTTGATTCTTGGGTCAGTATTTAAGGTGAGAGGCTTTGATCTCTGGTGGTGGTGAAGTGGAGCACATCACGGATTTACAGATTTGTTCTCACGAGTCACTTATGCAATTAATCACTTTTTTGGACACTGGAAGCACCTATATTGATTATATTCTTTAACTCTTTGTTGTGTTTTTTCTGGCACAGCCCTGTTTATTTGTTGAAATCTTGATTATGGTGTGAATAACACTGTTTTGTGTTAGCAGCCGCACACTTAAGATTTTTTACTCTGTGAGCACGGTAGTAATTCATATAACACAACTTAATTTCATTTTTATCACTATTGCACTGATAGTTTTACACTTTTATAGGTCTCCCAGAATTGTCTGGTGTTGGCATAGACTTTCGGAAGTGACTCACGCAGATAGCAGAGGAATGATAGAGCAGACAGAAATCACACCTAGTGCTTTGGATAGAGGCTAGTACATAATATAGAAGGATATGCTTTCTTCATTTTTCATTTAAGAGGTTTATAACCACTTTAGGTTCATTGAAAATAGGATTCTAGATCATACAAAAAGCAAAAACTTCAAAGCAATAAAGAAAAGCACACAAGTAATGCCTATGTGAATCAAGCCTAATATTTTATGAAATGTTAAACTAACGAAATTCAGCAACTAAGGGTATTTCGACATTATTATTAAGTAAGAACAAGAAGAAGTAAGATGTGCCCTGATTCCTGTCAAACACACTTTAAAAATAATAATTATTTCTGCATTTTTTAGTCAATCTGAACATGCAGCGAAACAAAAAAAGACTTTGTTGTTTGTTTTATTCTGTTTTATAAGATGGAGGTGACATCAGCAGCTGCTAAAGCATTTACATGAAAAATCTACCTTGAATGATAAACTGTCACAATAACACCACCTCAGAGCTCCAGGGAATATACCGGATATAAGCAGCTTACTTTAAAAAAAAAAAAAAATGTTTGTTGTAACAATAGCGCAATAATTCCTGAGGATAACGGATGTAGTGATGCTAATGACATACCTTTACTGTAATTGTCAGAATGCCGAAGACAAAGGAGCAAGCTGGCTGGTGAGAGCATTAGTGATTTGCAGTGACTTTCACGTTGTAAAGATGACAGCGCATTCGATTACCAGATGCCACATTCTGCCACGGGCCATTAAGAAGAGGGTGTTTTCGGAGCAAATTCTGAGCAAATGCCAGCTGCTTTATATCACTATATAGACATAATCACATGCATTTCATATCAGCTCCACAACTGGCTGTCAAAAGCTTCATCAATTACAGTCTTCCAGGACTAATTGTGTTTTTTCCTACTGGGAAAATCTACAACCCTCACCTGAAATTAGAGAGACATGTATATTTTATAGGTGTATAAATACTAAATGGGTTCATCTAAATCAGTGTTTCTCAACTTTTTTTCAGTCAAGGCACCCTTTAAAATTATGAAGCATCCCATTCTAAAATGTAAAAATGTATTGTAATAATTTTATATAATGCAGGAACAGCCACACATGTAGGACACCCTACATTAGAGGTGATTTATTTTTCCAAAGCAAATACACCTTTGCACACTGGTACTGACTAGTATTCCAATGTTTCTCTTCTTTCTCAGTTTCTCTTGATCACTCAGCTAATGTGACTCCAGTGCTGATGGAGTGGATCAGGGGAAGGGGCAAACAAGGATGCCGTTCAGGTGACCAACATCCTCCTTATCAACTGATGATGTTATTGCTTGTTAGGATGCCGAGGGCTAAAAGGTTGTAAAGGTGTACAATGAAAACCTGTGGCTTTGTGTAACTAACAGGCAGGCTTGATCCACCTGCTGGCTTGTATACAATTTTCGGGCAATTTTTAGGCAATTTGCCAAGGCACCCCTGAAGGAACCTCAAGGCACCCTGGTTGAATAAGGCTGTCCCAAATCATAGGGGCCTGGGTTGGATCTTGAGATTTAGGATTAGGGGCACCTCTCAAGTTTGCAATCTTGTGATCTGCTCCTGCCATCTCTATGTAGAGTTGTTTTACATCAACTATCTGTCTTCTATCTTATCATTAAATAAAAAAAAATAATAATAATATAATTGGTGCAAGTGAGGGTTCACTGTGTTAGCCAAAAAGTTTCTACAGGGCCACGATCATCAGTACTGAACAGAGGGAAGTTCAAAGTCCATGAAGGGAGTCCATACATTTTAAATTGCTCTCTGTAGTGGCAGCTGGTGTGAGAGAGAGAAGCAGCTTTGGAGAAGAACAAGGAGAAAGACATGAGCGTCCGACTTTGTGTTCCACCGTGTGGGGAGCAGCGGAAGCCACCAAGGCAGCCGCAGACCACTGGAACAATTCCAACACTGCCATCGGTGACCCCCCAGGACTGTGATGTCGATGGACATCTATTAGCGCTACATGCCCGTGTAGCAAGGTTTCCAGGCCTATGGCCTGATGTGGGTCTGCCAATAGTACCGGAATCCTCTCCAGCCCATGTGAGCTGAGTCCCCAGGTGTGACAACTGAAGCAGCGACAACTCTGGCATCTTTGTTTGTGGTTTTTATTGGAATTAGGGGATGGGAGAAGGGAATGAGTGGGATACTACTTGAGGCTTAACTAATTACAATTGGGACTTTACTTCTGAAATGCCCGTTGGCGCTTCCTTGACGCCAGCCGGCGCCAGCCAATGCTCACTGACAATAAGAACACTCTGTAGAACAAGAGAAGTGCTGAATCCTCGACTTATAGTCCAGAAGATCCAAGACTGAGAACTGTAGAACTCCTGACACTTTTGTACTGTGAAAGTCACTGAATACTTTCCCCCCGCCTGACACAGCTTGAGGTAGTATGTAGTAGAACTCTGTATAGCCGTCACTTTAACTGGCACGATCTATACCATTCTGGGCCCAAACTGCTGGTGCCCCCTTTTGTCCTTGAACTCTTTGGGGTCCACTGATTATGTTCCTCTCTGTAGCTTCAGGGTCCTCAACCTAGGTATCCTCTTTACAGCTAGCTGACACTGGATCCCAGAACCTCTTCCGGAGTGGTTCCCTCTAACTTCAGGCAGACCCCCAGGGGCAATCCTCAGTACTCAAGACCAGTGTAGGCTTTCCTGGGACTGGACCCCTCTCTCTCTCCGTAAGCTCTCGGCACACCGGATCCCCTCAGCTCAACTCAGCACGCTCTGGACACTCCCCCCAAACTTATACCCACTCCCAGAATTCTTTGCAGCCTAATCTGCCTTCTGGGGTAGCTACAAGCTGGGATGTGTTCCCTGATTGGGCTTCCAAAACTGCCCTATGAGAAGCCTCTAACAGGAGCCAGTAGGGATACTTCTCCCCTCAGCAGGCACATCTGAAAGCCCTGACACCCTACCTAACAAATCACAGCCCTGCTGTTAGGCAGACAAGGCCCACTATACATTTTACCTAGCACCTACCTGTAGGGTGCTACACCCGTTATACACCTGCCTTTGTGAGTAGCATTTTTATTGTGCTTGATTAAAGTTTCTTACATGCTGCACTTAGAAGGCGCTCGTGTCTTTCTCCCTTGTTCCTTTATCTTATCATTAAATAGACCCTGCCACCAGACCATTTTAACAGAAATCCCATAAGAATGTATACACATTTAAAGTGGATGTAAACCTTCACATATACCCAGGGAAGAGAACAGCCTCAGATGATACACAAAGATGAAACAAATCTCCCTACATACGTTTTTTTTTTTGTATATCTGCTGTCTTCTGCTTTCTACACTGCTACGAAAGTGAACATCATGTTTGAGCTTTTTCTTCCTGTTCCAGCACCGGGTGTGGAGTCTTGGCATACACTGTGTGACAGCTGATGGGAGGAAAGGCACACCCCCCCCTCCTCCCCCCCCCACATAGGCAGAGGAACGAAGACACTTGAAGAGCTGTGCTGTGAATAGAAAAGATCTCTGCTAATCTTTTTCTATGCACCCACCCCAAAGCAAATTTCCAGCTACTTTTCTCTTGTGTCGGAGAACTTGTCAGAAATGTTCATGCTGATAACAGAGGAACGGAGCAGCAGAAAGGCATTCAGGATTCAGGGCTTTGCAGAGAGATAAGTAAACATTACAGATATATGTGCCCAGGCCAGATTTCATGAATGTGGTTTACATCCACTTTAATGTATTTTTTACTTTAGCCACCTAAAAAGCCTCCCTTCCTAAAAAGATACCCATCAAAAAAGCCTGGCACTGCTGCTTGGTGCCGCCAACTCAGTCGTCATGTCAACAGTCGCAGCAGGCCTTTTTGCACTTACAGTTGGGAGACAATAAAAACATGTGGTTGAGCCATGTTTTTCCTGCCCCCCCCCCCCCCCGTGCTATCCCTTAATCACCTGCCAACTGTCTTTAGCAGTTTTACTGCTACGGGGTGGCCGATGTTCACAGGATCATATGTAATCTTGCACTTTCAAGTAGAGGGCACAAATGTGATAGAACGCCTTTGGGATGAATTAGAGAGGAGACTGTGAGCCAGGTCTTCTCATCCAACATCAGTGCCTGACCTCACAAATGCGCTTTTGGAAGAATGGTCAAATATTCCCATAGACACAGTCCTAAACCTTGTGAACAGCCTTCCCAGAAGAGTTGAAGCTGTTATAGCTGCAAAGGGTGGGACAACTCAATAATGAGCCCTACAGACTAAGACTGGGATGCCATTAAAGTTCATGTGCGTGTAAAGGCAGGCGTCCCAATACTTTTGACAATATAGTGTATATCTTTTTTTTTCAGGACCAACAAAGCTTCCATTTGGTGTTATTGTCTTGCAAAAATCATGTTATTTTCTATTTAATCTATAGATGGAAACACATGATAGAACTTAGAAAATGTGTTTTTCTTAACTTTTAAACCAGTTTTAGTTTAGAAGAAAGTGTTACTGCAGATAAAACATTTTACTCTATAATTTTTTCAGATCTGTGACATGAAAATTACGATTCTGGTACAAAGGATTGGGTGTTTTTTCACAAATTAAATTAGGTTTATGTTTTATTTATTTTTTGTTTGTTTTGCTTTTTTTTTTTTGTTTTGTTTTGTTTTTTTTTTTTTTTTTAATGTGACACAAATAATGAACAATATGAACGGAAACAAAAAAGTTTAAAAAATAATGGTTAAAAAATGGATTTTAAAAAATGTAATAGAAAAATAATAGCTAGGGTGAAAGAAGAAATTAGGACTGCTTAGGGTTGAATAAAGGGTAATAAGGAATTAAATAGGAACACCTTTTTTTATTGGTAGGGTTGTTTTATATGCAGATAAAAGGTCACCCTTTGTTCTATAAATGATTGGAAACTACCTTAAGAATAAGAGAATACAACGATACAGCACCGGCATAATATACAACATATATAGAACCAAAAATCAAAAGGTCCAAAAATGTCCAATAAAAATCAATATTCAAAAGAACATCTCCATATAAAGTGCTCTTGTGCTCTAATCTTCTTATAAGTGCTAAAGTGCTCCAAATAAATTTACTCCAAGATGTGACACACACCTCTTCTGTGTCCCTACTTACCAGAGATAATGGACTCCCAGCTTTTTAGTCTAGGGGTCAAATAAGCCTGATGCTAATAAACGAGCAGGTCCCAAGGATCCAGTAAAAATCTCCCCAATGTAGCTCTCAGGTAATCCAGGTGTTCCTCAAGCTCAGAACTAAGAACAGGAGCCATTAGTGAAGTACTGTAAGGCTTATTTTTTATTGCGCAGTAAAGACTATACTTACATAACAGAGGATAAAAACAGGCATGTAAAATGCAAGGACACTTTCGGGAACGCCGTAACCAGCATGCATTCCACTGCAACAGAAAGTGACGTCATTAGGACTAGGAACCAGGAATCACATCAATGCGTTTTGCCCTCCCACAGGGCGTCATTAAGGCTATCCTGTGACGCCCTGTGGGAAGGGGAAATGCGTAATTTCTGGTTCCGAGTCATAATAACGTCACTTCCTGTTGCCGTGGAACGCATGCTGGTTATGGCGTTCCTGGAAGTATCCTTGCATTTTACATGCCTGTTTTTTTTTTTTTTTCAACCAGGGTGCCTTCTGTCTGGGTTCTTCAGGGTGCTTTGGAAAAATAAAAAGAACAAAAAAGGGCGCACCGACCTAGCGCATTATCCTCAATAAAAGGCTTTATTTAAATAACATAAAAAATGGCTACTCACAGACGTAGATAAAAGTAAAGCATATCAAGCTGGATTGCTCGAAAGTCCGTGTTTTAGTCCATATGGTTGTCCATGATGAGATGACTGACGCGTTTCGAGGCCTAGCCTCTTCCTCAGAGCCACTGTGTCATGACTACCTCTCTGGTTTAAATAGTAATGTGGTGAAGTAGCGATCCAGCCACCACCCCCAAGTGGGAGTGCCTCCTCCCCCAGGGGGGTGCGGCTAGAGCACCATCCACTTTCTCTTGTGACATTAATAGTAGTATGCAGTGGCATACATCAATCATGAACGTACAATACAAGTGCTAAAATAATACCATTATATACGTGAAATAGACACATGTCCATAAAAACAGTACAACAAAATCTAGATTAAAAACCACCATGGGCTAATGTTAAAAACAAATAATTAAATAAAATTGCTTTCACAGTGCACTTAAAATCAATGTAGATGCTCCCTGGATTGACAGTAGAGAGCAACCAATATCAGTTTTGTTAGGTAATTACCCCACAATTTTTCTATTATATGTACCTTCTGCTGTACCTGATCTAGGCTAGAAATTCCTCTATTCATAGTGGTGGTGTTCCTCCCTCTCCATGTTTTCCATCCTGTTGGGGGGGGGGGGGTTTTACACTGAAAAGAGGGATCAAAGGGGAGTAGAGGGCCGATAGTGTACTCAGTGCCCCTAACCTGCTTCGTTAGACTAGTGGGGCACAGACCGTAATAGACCGTGGAGCCGATCGGTCATGTTGCACCGATCACCGGCTCCGTGGAACGCACGCCGCTGCCCTACTTCCGGGTTATTGCGTCATGCGTTCCACCCATCGTCACTTCCGCCGATGTCACATCCGCCGACGTCACTTCCTGTATCGACGAAAACAGTGTACAGCGGGGCGGTCCGTCTCCAGGGCAACTCTCTCTATCCCGGCATTGGCCCGACAGATACCGCCCACCATGTACAGCATCCTATTCCACTACACTCTACATAGGCGCTCCTATTGCAGTGTTCGGGTATTGATAGTGCTGCTATCTCCACTTGCAGAGCCTCTACCCCTCTATGTGTTCAATTGGGGACCATTTTGGGCCACTATATATTTAATGAAATCAAATCAAAGAACCAACATTTATATTCATATTCATCCCTGTGCACATCCTGCTTGTTTATACTGTTAGTGACGGTGCAGCCCTGTTGCATACACGTGTGAGCGCACATGTACAACCACATATATAGCCCACAGGAAGCTTGCAGGCAAATGCACATACGCGCGCACACATGTACGCAACATTGCTACTGTACACCATCCACATAGATTTAAAAGGAACCCTCATCTGATTTAACGTGTGAGTCCAAACAAGAACTATATATATATATATGTATGTGTATCGCACCATGTATCTACATAGATACTTCATGTGGTCACAATATAGAGAACAATTAAAATCCATATAAATAAAGGCTGATAACCCAAAGCATATATAGGTGTACGAATACACCTTCTTTTAGAAATTGACCTAAAGGAGGACTATTTTAGAGAAGACATGTCTTCCAGGCTAGGTGAACTGATGTCATCGTTCACTTACGGCTCATTGCAAACTGAATGGGACCATAATTATAGATATAGTTCTGAAACCCAGGAACCACGTCCATAGACGTCGTTTCGGAAATTTGAACCATATAGGAATGTGTATATAAAAAAGTATGTGTTGAGAAATTATTATCAAATTAATAAAAAAAAAAAAAAAAAAAAAAAAAAAGGAAACAGAGATGGAACAGACCAGATGTGCGGTGGTCATGGCATATACGAGCCATACAGCACCCGCATCTGGCCTGAAATGTGAAGGATGCATGAGGATCTGGGAAGCTGACCAAATGGTGAGCCCCATAGGCCTTATAGAACCCCATGGATCTCTAGATCCTCATTTATGCCCCCTGGTGCTAAAGACCCCAGGGTGAATATCCAATAGGATTCTCTTTTGCAGAGTTTCTGGAATCTCATCCCATCGTCTTGATCTTTACCGATGGCTTCGACTCCAAAAACCCTTAACCCCGTAGGGTCTCCATCGTGGGACTGGCAGAAATGGCGAGGTACCGAGTAGTTGTTGTTACGGTCTCTCGGTCCTTCCTTAGTCTTTTTGTTAATTATACTGCACTTATGCTCCCCGAATCTTACCCTCAGGGGTCGTGTAGTGCGTCCGATATATAATAGACCACATGGGCAAATTAGGGCATATACAAGGTAGCTGGTGCCACAATTAATAAACTGTTTAATCTCGTGGCTTCGCCCATCTGTACCAGCTACTTCCTTCTTCCGATGCCACATAAAGGTACAGGCTCCACAATTTTTAACCCCACACCTGAAGTTACCTTTCTGGTCAAAAGCTGAGAACCAAGGGATGGATGTTGATACCCCTCGAGAGACTTTGGGTTTACGGACCCTGCTGGGAGCAATTTGGCTTCTCAAATCCTTTGGCTTTCTGAACACTATTTCTGGTCTTGGTGGCAATATCCTTCCCAAGACAGGATCCTGTTTGAGAATTTTCCAATTGCGCTGGATCACGCGTTGGATATCAAAGGCTTTGTTACTGTAAACAGTGCTGAACCTGACTGACCCAGTATTCCCAGCTTTAGGGGACTTTTTCTTGGAAAAGCTGGTGTACTGGGGGTTGTACGTTGAAGAGGAATGTTCGACAAGGATGTCACTCTCATACATCAACAGATATTTAGCGTATGCCTCCTCAATATGTTCAACTTTGTAGCCCTTTTCCACAAATCTTTCTTTGAGGATAGCACTTTGTTCTTCATAATCGGACCTTTTTGTGCAGGTCCTGTGCAATCTACAGAACTGCCCAAAAGGGATATTTCGTATCCATCTGGGATGGTGGTTGCTGGTTGCATGAAGGTAGGCATTGCCCCCACTCGGCTTGAAGTGAGTTTTAGAGACAATGCCTCCATCAGAATCAACACACAGTTCTAGATCTAGAAAGACTAAACGGGTATCATCCATTACCTGAGTGAAAGAGATCCCGAAGGGATTATTTGCGCAATGTTGCACAAAACCTGCCAAATCCTCCTGTGTGCCATCCCAAATGATTAGTATATCGTCGATATACCTGGCATACAAGGCTAGATTCGCCCTAAAGGGATTGTTCTTCCAAATGAATAGGTCCTCCCAGTACCCCATAAAAAGGTTGGCGTAGCTGGGAGCAAACCTAGCCCCCATTGCTGTTCCTCTAATCTGCCTGTAGTAGTCCCCTACATAAGAGAAATAATTGTGATTCAATACATAGTTGATACAATCAACCAAAAACGTGATTTGTAGGGGATGCAAATTACTGAGGCTCAGGTAGTGTTCAACAGCTTTTAAGCCATAGACGTGTTCGATGGACGTGTACAATGAGGACACGTCCAAAGACAGCCATTTATATTGAGGGGACCATTTCACCGGGGTCAAAATGTCCAACATATGACTTGAGTCTCTCACATAAGACGGGAGAGACACCACCAAATCCTGCAGGAAATGATCTATATAACAGCCTAAGTTGCTAGTTAGGCTGTCTATACCAGCTATTATCGGCCTGCCAGGGGGGTTCTCAAGGTCCTTGTGGACCTTGGGGATATGATAAAAGTGCGCACTTTTATCATATCCCCAAGGTCCACAAGGACCTTGAGAACCCCCCTGGCAGGCCGATAATAGCTGGTATAGACAGCCTAACTAGCAACTTAGGCTGTTATATAGATCATTTCCTGCAGGATTTGGTGGTGTCTCTCCCGTCTTATGTGAGAGACTCAAGTCATATGTTGGACATTTTGACCCCGGTGAAATGGTCCCCTCAATATAAATGGCTGTCTTTGGACGTGTCCTCATTGTACACGTCCATCGAACACGTCTATGGCTTAAAAGCTGTTGAACACTACCTGAGCCTCAGTAATTTGCATCCCCTACAAATCACGTTTTTGGTTGATTGTATCAACTATGTATTGAATCACAATTATTTCTCTTATGTAGGGGACTACTACAGGCAGATTAGAGGAACAGCAATGGGGGCTAGGTTTGCTCCCAGCTACGCCAACCTTTTTATGGGGTACTGGGAGGACCTATTCATTTGGAAGAACAATCCCTTTAGGGCGAATCTAGCCTTGTATGCCAGGTATATCGACGATATACTAATCATTTGGGATGGCACACAGGAGGATTTGGCAGGTTTTGTGCAACATTGCGCAAATAATCCCTTCGGGATCTCTTTCACTCAGGTAATGGATGATACCCGTTTAGTCTTTCTAGATCTAGAACTGTGTGTTGATTCTGATGGAGGCATTGTCTCTAAAACTCACTTCAAGCCGAGTGGGGGCAATGCCTACCTTCATGCAACCAGCAACCACCATCCCAGATGGATACGAAATATCCCTTTTGGGCAGTTCTGTAGATTGCACAGGACCTGCACAAAAAGGTCCGATTATGAAGAACAAAGTGCTATCCTCAAAGAAAGATTTGTGGAAAAGGGCTACAAAGTTGAACATATTGAGGAGGCATACGCTAAATATCTGTTGATGTATGAGAGTGACATCCTTGTCGAACATTCCTCTTCAACGTACAACCCCCAGTACACCAGCTTTTCCAAGAAAAAGTCCCCTAAAGCTGGGAATACTGGGTCAGTCAGGTTCAGCACTGTTTACAGTAACAAAGCCTTTGATATCCAACGCGTGATCCAGCGCAATTGGAAAATTCTCAAACAGGATCCTGTCTTGGGAAGGATATTGCCACCAAGACCAGAAATAGTGTTCAGAAAGCCAAAGGATTTGAGAAGCCAAATTGCTCCCAGCAGGGTCCGTAAACCCAAAGTCTCTCGAGGGGTATCAACATCCATCCCTTGGTTCTCAGCTTTTGACCAGAAAGGTAACTTCAGGTGTGGGGTTAAAGATTGTGGAGCCTGTACCTTTATGTGGCATCGGAAGAAGGAAGTAGCTGGTACAGATGGGCGAAGCCACGAGATTAAACAGTTTATTAATTGTGGCACCAGCTACCTTGTATATGCCCTAATTTGCCCATGTGGTCTATTATATATCGGACGCACTACACGACCCCTGAGGGTAAGATTCGGGGAGCATAAGTGCAGTATAATTAACAAAAAGACTAAGGAAGGACCGAGAGACCGTAACAACAACTACTCGGTACCTCGCCATTTCTGCCAGTCCCACGATGGAGACCCTACGGGGTTAAGGGTTTTTGGAGTCGAAGCCATCGGTAAAGATCAAGACGATGGGATGAGATTCCAGAAACTCTGCAAAAGAGAATCCTATTGGATATTCACCCTGGTCTCTCTAGCACCAGGGGGCATAAATGAGGATCTAGAGATCCATGGGGTTCTATAAGGCCTATGGGGCTCACCATTTGGTCAGCTTCCCAGATCCTCATGCATCCTTCACATTTCAGGCCAGATGCGGGTGCTGTATGGCTCGTATATGCCATGACCACCGCACATCTGGTCTGTTCCATCTCTGTTTCCTTTTTTTTTTTTTTTTTATTAATTTGATAATAATTTCTCAACACATACTTTTTTATATACACATTCCTATATGGTTCAAATTTCCGAAACGACGTCTATGGACGTGGTTCCTGGGTTTCAGAACTATATCTATAATTATGGTCCCATTCAGTTTGCAATGAGCCGTAAGTGAACGATGACATCAGTTCACCTAGCCTGGAAGACATGTCTTCTCTAAAATAGTCCTCCTTTAGGTCAATTTCTAAAAGAAGGTGTATTCGTACACCTATATATGCTTTGGGTTATCAGCCTTTATTTATATGGATTTTAATTGTTCTCTATATTGTGACCACATGAAGTATCTATGTAGATACATGGTGCGATACACATACATATATATATATATAGTTCTTGTTTGGACTCACACGTTAAATCAGATGAGGGTTCCTTTTAAATCTATGTGGATGGTGTACAGTAGCAATGTTGCGTACATGTGTGCGCGCGTATGTGCATTTGCCTGCAAGCTTCCTGTGGGCTATATATGTGGTTGTACATGTGCGCTCACACGTGTATGCAACAGGGCTGCACCGTCACTAACAGTATAAACAAGCAGGATGTGCACAGGGATGAATATGAATATAAATGTTGGTTCTTTGATTTGATTTCATTAAATATATAGTGGCCCAAAATGGTCCCCAATTGAACACATAGAGGGGTAGAGGCTCTGCAAGTGGAGATAGCAGCACTATCAATACCCGAACACTGCAATAGGAGCGCCTATGTAGAGTGTAGTGGAATAGGATGCTGTACATGGTGGGCGGTATCTGTCGGGCCAATGCCGGGATAGAGAGAGTTGCCCTGGAGACGGACCGCCCCGCTGTACACTGTTTTCGTCGATACAGGAAGTGACGTCGGCGGATGTGACATCGGCGGAAGTGACGATGGGTGGAACGCATGACGCAATAACCCGGAAGTAGGGCAGCGGCGTGCGTTCCACGGAGCCGGTGATCGGTGCAACATGACCGATCGGCTCCACGGTCTATTACGGTCTGTGCCCCACTAGTCTAACGAAGCAGGTTAGGGGCACTGAGTACACTATCGGCCCTCTACTCCCCTTTGATCCCTCTTTTCAGTGTAAAACCCCCCCCCCCCCAACAGGATGGAAAACATGGAGAGGGAGGAACACCACCACTATGAATAGAGGAATTTCTAGCCTAGATCAGGTACAGCAGAAGGTACATATAATAGAAAAATTGTGGGGTAATTACCTAACAAAACTGATATTGGTTGCTCTCTACTGTCAATCCAGGGAGCATCTACATTGATTTTAAGTGCACTGTGAAAGCAATTTTATTTAATTATTTGTTTTTAACATTAGCCCATGGTGGTTTTTAATCTAGATTTTGTTGTACTGTTTTTATGGACATGTGTCTATTTCACGTATATAATGGTATTATTTTAGCACTTGTATTGTACGTTCATGATTGATGTATGCCACTGCATACTACTATTAATGTCACAAGAGAAAGTGGGTGGTGCTCTAGCCGCACCCCCCTGGGGGAGGAGGCACTCCCACTTGGGGGTGGTGGCTGGATCGCTACTTCACCACATTACTATTTAAACCAGAGAGGTAGTCATGACACAGTGGCTCTGAGGAAGAGGCTAGGCCTCGAAACGCGTCAGTCATCTCATCATGGACAACCATATGGACTAAAACACGGACTTTCGAGCAATCCAGCTTGATATGCTTTACTTTTATCTACGTCTGTGAGTAGCCATTTTTTATGTTATTTAAATAAAGCCTTTTATTGAGGATAATGCGCTAGGTCGGTGCGCCCTTTTTTGTTCTTTTTGCTTCTAGTATTGGTGGACTACCCCAGTCCGACAAGGGCAGCAAGATCCTAGCCATCTGAGAAGCCAGTTGTCAGTCCCGTGAAGTGTGTGGCCAAGGGACCTGGATACCAAGCGCAGGAGAAAGGTGGTTACACCTTATTGTTTTTTAGTGCTTTGGAAAAATGCCTAAAATTTTTAAAAAATTGTCAACAAGCTGGCATATGGGACAAGCCTGCCTTTTTTTACTACACAAATGTGTGCAGCGTTACAAGTTTGGCACCATACGGGCCAGCTTCTGGTGTCCTAATAGATTGATAAGGAGGACATTTGGCACCTTACAAACTCCTCTGTCTTTCTCCATTAGCACAGGGGTCACATTAGCCTAATAAGGGAGAGAAACTAAGAGAGAGAGGGGAAACACTGGCATACTAGTCATTGCCAGCATGTATTGCTTTGTAAGAATAAATCACCTCTAACGCTGGGTGTCCTACTTGTGGTAATGGCGCTACTTTATGTAAAACTATTAGTTTCGTTTTTTTTAATTTTAACATGGGTTGCCTCCAAATTGTGCATAATTCAAAAGGGTGCTTAGACAAAAAAAAGGTTGAGAAACACTGATGTAGACATTAGCGATTGCAGCTCGTGCTGTGAATCAGAGCAAGTCCTGGCTGCCATTGTTACTCATGGGATTTGCTAGCAAGAGTGGTAAGTGGAGCAGCAGCATGGGAAGTGGAACATGGTGTATGCCTTACGCCGTGTTCTTCCCTGAAATTTCTTTAACGCTCTAAAAATTATATTAATTCAGGTTCAGTGGACGATTAAATATTTTGCCTTGGACCATTAGAGATTTACCAGGTGGTGAACCATACATAATCATGGATGTGGTCCTCAAAACCTGTTTGCTGTTCGCTCATTATTATTATTAATATTATTATTATTATTATTATTATTATTATTATTATTATTATTATTATTATTATTATTATTATTATTATTATTATTTTAATAAAGTGGTGTTCTTCAAATGTATATAACTAAAAAGAATTCCCTTTTAAATTTGCAGTGAGCAAAACTACTAATAAGCTCTTTATCCTTACTGCCATGCTAGTGGTATATATTAGAGAATCTCAGGTCAGCATATGTAGAAGGTTCCCAGCTATGCTAATTGGGTGCAGAGGAAACTTCAGTAATTCATAAGAACTCATCAGATCTTTTTGCTGATCTTTCTACAATAAAATGAAGTGAACAGTTGTTTTATATAACTGCACTTTGCACAACCATATATGCTCTTTATATTGCCTTATTACATCTGAACACCAGACAGATATAAAAAAAATTATTTAGTTATGATGTGAATAAATAATCTTTAAATTTAGTTTTTAAGCCAGCTCATACAAGTACCTCAATTTTGTACATATTGTAGCTTCCTTTGTAAAAAGAGAGTCAGTACACTTGTCATTGACGGTTAACACAAGAGGAGAGCACATTTGTGAGTGGGATGCTGCTCTTTTATTCTCCAACCAGCAGCCATTAAATGAATACTTGACCAAGCAATACTACTACTGAAGGTCAGGGAAATCTTTTGGTAGATAAGACAGTTCACATATATTTCAACTGTGTATTTAATGAATTGCCTCCTGAGCATTATTGCTGCCATCATTCATCATAAAGGACTTTAAACCTAATTGCAATGTGACAAAGCATCCTGGACCTTTTTAAATATATTTTTTCTGTTTTAATAGTTTTTATTAAGTTTAAAACATTATACAATGGAGATTGAGACAGGAGTCGCTTTGGTTGGGGGGCCCATGAAACCCAGCTTGGAGAGGTTAGGAAATCCCTGTCTCAGCTCCCCAGGTCTCTCTTATGTGTAAGACACCCTGTGTCTAATAGGGGCACAGAGTGGCCGAGAAAATGATGAACAACTACTTAATGGACATTGAGAATATGGTTTGGATTACTTCAACTGGGACAGTAAAATGTATCCACAATATCCCTGAAAAAAATCTATGATACAATAATTCTACTGTATCAGAATGATGGAACATTGTATGAGCTTTGCCTCATAGACTATTGTAGGTAGAAGCCAGACAGTCTGCTACTGGGGTCTCCTGCTATTGTCTGTTTAATGAGGTGTTCTGTGTTTATACTTGGGATAATGTGTATTGTACTTCGAGTTTGATGCTGGCAAGCCTGACCTTGAATGAGATCCCTAATTGTCCAGGTGGTTAGTTTAATTAACTTAATGTTTAGCTTTGGTAGTTATATTCCTGTGTGCTGTTTGTATTGTTAGAGTAATATGACCAGGAGGGGGATGTCCTTCTGTGGGATATATATTTTGTGAGAGTTTTTTCAATAAATAATTCCAGATCTCATACAAGCTTTTTGTCGGCTAGTCTTGTATGTTATGCGGCTATAATATCTGATATCTATGTTCAAGACCTGAGGAAGCAGTATACTGACTGAAGCACTCAAACGCAGTGTGGGTCAGTTCAGTCACAGAGATATTGTGTTACAAAATAATATCTTACATAAGCATAATAAATAAAAACTTTTGTAATGCAAAAAAAAAAATAAAAATAAATCATAGGTGGGAGTAAGGAGTCATGTGATGTTTCTCATGAAGCAGTTATGTTAGTATGTGATGTAACTTCTAAAACCTAAGGGGAAGCTTATTGAGTGGATGTGTATTTAACCATGGATACAAGACCTTCTGGAAATCTTCCAGCTTATCATTTAAAATAGCTGAGAGATTTTAAGCAATCATTTCTCAGTGTAATTTTGAAGAAATCAATTCAAAATTTGTTAACAGTCAGGTCCATGATCTAGCTATTGTAATTTTTATTTTTTTTTTAACCTTAAGGATTGTTTTATTAAAGGATTAATATTACAGTATATATGAAGAAACATAAAACATAGAGCATAAAAACCGTTTGACATGGTGTAATACCGCAAAATCAATAGAAGGAAAAAGGTAGACATAATCCAAACAACTATCCAGCAAAAGCCCAAATGGACAGACACATTTACCAATTTACTACATTTTCATAAGACCAATCTCAGCATCCATAACATATATTAGTTAATAACATCCTAAGCAAATGGATAGAGACTGAGGAGGGAAAAACATAGGGGAAAGGGAGGAAGAAGCATCACAAAACACTGATGCCTACTAATCAAAAGGGGGGAAGGGGGTTGACAATTGCACATCAAATTCATTCTATTGGAAGGTCCATGGCATCCAGACCTTGTCGAACTTCAAAGGGCAGCCACGACTAAGGTATATCAACCTGTAAGGTGGCAGTGCCGCGTTAATCATTGTTTCCTAGGGAGGACAATCTAAACAGAATTTATTTTTTTAGATTAAAACAACTAATAGGAAATCAATAGTTTACTATGATGAGACCTTTGAGCGTCATCATGGATCCCCAACAGGACTAGATCAAGGGACAGAGGGATTGATATCTCAAGCTTAATGTTAATGAGATCAAATACTTCGGACCAGAAGGCAAGGCATTCCCAGAACATGTGAAAGTAGGTACCCAGTAGCGTTTGGCAGTGGTGACAGTGAGGGTCCCAGCTATTGTAAATTTAGCTGCAAGAAAGATGTAAAAAATACAAAGTCTGCAAAAGTCTGCAGTTCTCATTAGACCCTTATTCATTTAACATGTAAATTATTTGGAATGCATTCCCAGTGTGAAGTTCTGGAGTATAGGGGCAAATGAGGTGACTGAGCGTTGGAATTCAGTCTGTCCCATAATGCTAGTGAGTGAGATAGAGAGGGGCTAAGAATCTGAGTATGGCAGGCTGGCAATTAGTTTTTATCAAATCTAAAACAAGTGAGAAACAAGCTTAAGATTATATTTAAATTTAAGTCAAGTTTGGTATAAAGTTGTAATAATTGGCTAAGTTATGTTGATTGTAAATATTGGAAAAGAGTCAGCATTCCTCAACTTCCCTGAATTTATGTGAGATATGTGAAGTACGGTATGTATATTAGGCTTGAGTTTTTGCATTACAAAATTGAAGAGTTTGGATTGAAAAGAATCCAAGTCTTTTTCAACCTATGTTTATTGGTAGAAGATACAGAATAAGTAGAAAATCTTGTGTCCAAACTATGAATGGGGTGATAATATCCATGTATGTAGGACATCTGCATTTTTAAATGAAGGATTAGGTAATTTGAGTGATAAAAATTAGGTAAGAAAGGATGGTAATAATTGTATGAGTTACAGAGTAAGGAAAGTAAGCATTTGAATGGGAATAGGGACATTAACAATTTTTTGTTATGTTCTGCTAAACTGAAATTCATTAGGGTTGATTTATTACCATTGAAGAGCGCAAAATATGGTGCAGCTGTGCATGGTAACCAATCAGAATCTAACTTCAGCTTGTTCAGTTAAAGTGGTAGTAAGCTCATAATGACAAATTTCAGCCATATCAAGTACTAATAAGAACATAACTGATCTCTGTTTATGAAACTTTTTCATCCTCTTTCTTTTATATGCAATCCGTCCTGCTTCTTCTGCCTTCATCACTGGTACATGCGCATTTTTGCCTCTTTTTACAGAACGCTACTCGTGCAATAAGTTCTTTGATTACATGCCGGCTCCAAGATACCGCCAGACTTCATTATTATTCTATACTACATGTGATTCTCAAGTCATAGGGGGTGTAAACATTGCCCGCAAAGCGCGGCACACAAAGGAGAGCACATGCGCAAGATTAGAGACTGGGACAAGTAGAAAGGGAGGAAGTACAGAGCTACTTGGACGTAAGAGACTTTGCTTAATATGGCAGCACCTGCACCCGGAAACGAAAATATGAAATAACACTTTACAAAAAAAAGAAACATGCAAAGGTGCTTAAAAGTAATGACAAGTGTTTTAAAAAGCTCTATTGTACTTCGTTATTTAAAAAGGAGCTGTGGAGGGTCTGAGTTTACTACCGGTTTAAGCTTTGACAAAAAACCCTGGAAGTTGATTGGTTTCTATGCAGAGGTGCACCAGATTTTGCACTCTCCATTTTTAGCAAATCAACCCCTTTGACCCTTAACCCTCAAGGGTAGAGTGATAGCTGAATGTTCAGTTCTTTTGTCTTGCAGTATTAGGCACAAGGTTTTAACCCCCCTGGCGGTAATCCTGAGCGTGACTCACGCTCGGGGTGAATGTGCAGAGAGCGCAGCGGTGTCTCTTACCTTCTCCTGGCAATCCAGCGATGATCTCTCATTGCTGTGACCGCCAGCCGAGAGTCTCGCCGCTCCTCCGTCGGTGTGATGACTTCCTAGTTCCGTTCCCTGCAGCAGCAATGCTGCATGGGAGCGGAACTAGGGAGGGAAATTCAAAAAAAAAAAAAACGTTGCACAAAACACATAACACATTTTATATTTATATATATGTATATATATATATATATATACACACACACACACACACATATATATATATATAATATATAATGCATGAATTATAATCTAATCAATAATATAATTTTATTATATATATTATATATTAAATAATAAAATTATATTATTGATTAGATTATAATTCATGCGTTTGTGTTTCAAATTTATCACATCTGGGATGTTTACTATTCTTGTTTTGGTCAGGTTTAAGTCAGTAATTACTAAGAATTGTAGGCCTATAATACATAACGCCAAATTTCCATGAAAACAATTGTACCGCTTTTGGTATGTAATTCCTGACATAATCATACCGCCAGGGAGGTTAATTCAATCTTAGATGCTGAATTTGTGCATTTTCCACATTTTTTGCATTGATTCTTCTGTGAGCTCCAGTTTTCTCCCACAAACCAAAAACATACTGGTAAATTAGCTGGTTTTCTCCCAAATTGTCTCCAGTTTATAAGACTGTGATAGAAAGAGACATGCTACATGAATACTCTAAAAAATAAACAATGGGGTTGAATATAATTAAGTCAGACATTCAACATATGTCCCAAAAAACAGTACCACATCCCTTGGTAGGATTTTACCGGCACCAGAAACCATGGAAAATACAAAAAGTTTATTATACAGAATATTTAAAAGCAGACACATAGAATTAAAATTTTACACCAACTGTATACATTGGTCACATATATAGGTATGTGTATACCCTAAAAGGATCTAAGTATGTGCAACAAGTGTGAAGATGCACCCTGATGCATTTTGACTTCAATAGTCTTATTCAGAGGGTAGTACAGCAGGGGCAACTTTCTACAAAAGACCAATATATTACAACAGAAAATTGGATGTATTACGATCTTTTATAAGCATAACAATGTCATTGTATATTACAAAATATATGACCAACTTACAATATGAAAAGACCAACCCACATCTGTGAAGCATCCCAGTTACCTGAGGAGAATCAAAAGCACCAAGGAGGTGAAATTCAACGGATTCACTGCCACAGAGAAAAATAATATAAATTAATGAGTATAATGAAACCAAACAAAGCAAAAAAACAAAAAAATGGGGTTGCTTTGCTAGGCTGATTAGTTGGCAAAGTGAATCTTCAATTTGCAAAGATAATGTCAGTAAATATGTTGAAGCTGTGTTCACTTTGAATATCCAGTCATGATCAGGGAAACCAAAAAAAAAAAAGAATAACTATAGGTTTATATAGAGGCTTGAATGCATGCAGACTATTCATCTTAGACTTATCTCTCAATCCGTGCACTTTATCAAAATGTAGTAAATTGTATAAAAAAATGTAAAATGCAGAATAGAAAACCCTTTAATAGCAGTCTCTAGGCTTCTTTATTGTTCTTAAAAATGTAGATGGTTTAGTCTGGAATATAAAGCAGTGTCACCCAGGACTCATCATGTCAACAGTTATAAAAAAGGTCTCTTTGATGGATATGTGACTTGTTAATCCCCACCATGCTAAGGTCTCCACAAGGTGTTGGCAGTTGAGTTTTTTTTTTCTTTTTGGGAAGGATTTGATTATGAGAAAAATTGTATGAATTCTCAAAAACATTCTTTATTAAAACGGGGGTTTATGAATGAACAACAGCAACACGTATTGCATTTAAATAAAAAGTGAAGTACGTAGAATTTGCAGAAAGCAAAGAATAGGGATTACCAAATGAATGACATTACCATTTGCCATTTGAAAAAATATATTTTTATTTGTATGTTCATGTCTGTTTTACAGAAATTGACACAATACAGAAATGCAGGTGATTATGATTTATAATACCATTCAAGGACATGCAAAGTCTTTCTAGAGGCCACTTTCTCTAGGTGTCAGCCCAACTCTGGGTTTTATCACTTTATCCCCTCTGAAAAAATGTGAAGCCACACACAGCTCCCCAACTGCTTAAATTCAGTAAGATTTATTGAATAATTGGCAGAGACCTTCCAATAATTCACTCCTGCTGATGTATTTTGCTCCTACTGTTTCTTCTGAGGTTTGAACATCTTCAAACCTCCGGAGAAACAGGCCACATTATATGCTCACTGATACTAGAACCTGTCTGTCAGGCTTCAGCAGCCAAGAATCACATTGTTCGGAGCTTAGTATTGCTTACTAACCATACCTACCTCCAGCCCTGTATATACATTGGGTGCCAATCATATCCGAAGTGGCAGCCCTCCTGAGATTTTGCTTTCAAATGCTGACATGGCAATGCTGTATACACCAATGGAATCCATAAGGCTGATGCGAGCCACACCCCTGGAAAAGAACGGTGAAAGCCCCGAAACATGTCGGGTAGAGGACGTCAATCCTTTTTCACCTATTAATATTGATGTAATATGTATATGCATTCCATGTACAACCATGTCCATATAGCATTGATGTTTTTATGTTTACTTATTTAGTACTTAGTGCTTTCAAAGTCCCACTCCAAGGGGAATTTTGTTCATGGTTTATTTTGGATGAACTGTTGTAACCGACTCTTGAAAGCTGTGTTTTAGATTTTCATACAATTGCGGTATTTTTCGCCCGATTTTCTGACCGGGTTTACTAGGTTTTACATTCCCCTTACCATACACCCAATCCAAGATGCAGCTTTGCCTGCTTACCTCACCCTTCTTGGCTCATTCCTGCAAGCTCAAAGATATTCTTTACATTATAATGCCCCTCAATGCCAGATAAGCCTTAAGTTGTCAGAACATTGTATATGTGCTGTTTCTCATAGGTGAAATGTCTTAATCTGGATATACTATCGTCAAGCTTTGATTCTGTGTAACATATTAGGAAAATTGTTTTACTTGTAATTAATTTATGACATTGCTTCCGGATCTGCACACTCAAGGGAATATGAATAAAGTGAAAACAGGTGGGGGGAGAAGGAAACGTTGGAGTATTTATTCCACATTAGTCACCATGACAACTTGTTTATTTCTTGACAATTTATGGCTTGAAAACATTTTAAGAAGAAAAAAGGATCCTACTGTTCCTTCCTCATTTATGGCTTGCATAAGTGTATAACCAATTTAAATTATCTGTAGACCTGCTCGGATGATAGTTTTACTATGGAGATTTACTACGGATCACACAAATGAAAAACAGCAACTAGACGATAACAGCATTTCTTGTAAAAAAAATAAATAAAAAAAAGTCTGGGATGTTTATTATGCAGGAAAAGGCTGGAAGCGGATTAAGCCTGTAATAAAGACTGGAAGCCATATATCATAAAACTAGCAACATGTAGAAATATGTATTCCAGCATTGTCCCTTCTTATGTCACCTAACTGGATACAGGTAATTCATGTTTAACCTAAATGTCGATATGCATCTTCTGAGGTTATATGGCCAGGTTTACTTTTGTAAAGCAAATTCCAAATTATGTTTAGGATTTCTGGAGAAAAAAAAAAGGTGGGAAGGAAGATAAAAAAAAAAAAAAACATAACGTGCTCTTTACTATAGTATTTTATTGTCTCTGCAAATCAAAAAATTGCATTGGGTAATTCAATAAAATAGGTCTGTATTTACATCTGTATGGTTCCTAGAAACTGATGCTGATCACTTTATCAGCAAGGTCAACCAGAGAGCTACAACAACGCTATTTCCACTGAGCAGGTCTGCACAGGTTGTCCCAAAGAAGAGGCATGTTAAGACTCCGGAAAGCAGATTCTCATTTTAGACTTCTTTTCCAGCAAATAAAAAGCATCAAACATTTTGTTTTCTGATCATACCCACATTCCAAATAAGGAATATTTTTTTTTTGCAAATGTAATAAAGATTTGAAAAAAAATTATATTTATAGGAAAAAAATATTCAACAAAAGTTTTAATTTAGGGTATTAGAGTCGGCCTCTTGGACAATTCAGCAAAGCTAAATGTGTTATTATGAATACATATTGCCCGATGTCTATGTGGGATTAGTTTCTATAAGGTTTTATCACATTATTTTATTCTTTGCAATAAAGATTCATATTGTTGTAATTTTTGTGCTAGCCCTTTTCTTGTATCATTAAAGTCTGGCACACAAGGTTTTTTTTTTTTTTTATTAAATACATTATGAATGTGGTACATTTATAAAAGGCAAACTTTTCTTATTAATTTAGCGTATGCGAAAAAACAAGAGCAATTCACTTTGCAATCATGTCAAAAAGGAATGCAAAAACAAGGGATGACAGAATCAGGGCAATCACCATTAGGTATTTTTTTAATTTGCCTGAATACGGTAGTTGTGTGCATATTTCTGCAATGCACTATTGTAAGCCACCTTGTTTAAAGCCTGGACCTCTAATAATTAGAGAGCTTACCAGATATTGTTGACCCTCTTTCTCTAGAGAGGTGACCCGGTAGACATCATTTATGACGAAACATGTAGGGCGGGGCTGCATGCTGACATCATTGTTTCCGTATTGATCCTGGAAGTAAAGGTTTGAATTGGTTGCCAGTGATTATACTGTACAGTTTGACGTTTTATCTACATAGTTGTGTAAGTGCAATTTTAATTTTTTAATTTTTTAAATAACTGGAAGATTTTACACAATTTGAGCTCTTTTCCTTTCATACTCCTGTCTACGATGTCTGGGGAGAGTGGTCTGGAGGAAAAACAGTGGTTTTATTATCCATAGGAGTGTATCCCCATCAACATCTGAATATTTTCACTGATGGTTTTGATCATTGCCTAACTGACCTCTCTAGCGATAGAGGGCCAACAATATCTGGTAAGCGCTCTCATTATTACAGGTGGAGGTTTTACACAAGGAGGTTTCACTTAGCTGCAGGTGTTGGATTTTTATCAAAGAACTTTCAAAGAAGAATCTCTATCTATTATACCTACAGTATGCTCGTGGACTTTACTTTATGCATATAAATCTATTTCACTGAAATGTATTTCTGTGTTTTGCATTGCATAAGCGCAGCTCTGTTTTCTCTAACTTTGTATGCACTATGTTTATATTACATGGTTGAGTTGCTGCTCTGCACAAGATTTTTTAATAATTGTTTTCTTTTGACATTAGCCAGGTTTCATTACATTTATACATAATATTGTAAGCATGCACACCTCCTCATAGCCAAATAAATCGAACAAAATGTATTGAAATATTGGGAGAGACACTGCTAGTTCCTGCCCTAAGACATTTTTTACCCATAGATGGGGCTTAATCATGGCATTACTCTGTACAAATAAAAACCCTGCAGGGGGCAAAACATGTCAGAGGCAAGGACCTAAAAAATTGCCCTCGTCACTGGTTCAGTAAAACTATGTAAAACTTATGTGATTGGAAAGAGGTGTAAGACCACACAATATTGAATTATAACTAATATTTTATTGTAATATTGTATTGAATTGTAAGTAATATTGAAATGTATAATGAGTTGTATGTTTCTATGCAGACTCAAGGAATCTCTGCAGGATAAATTAAGCTAGATTTAAAAAAAAGTGCAGTTTGCATTTGATTCACTTATCATCATAGCAACTATAGATCATCTAGAGATCAGCACATCTTGGGTAGTAAATATGGTTAAATGGGATGTCTCGGCATTGGATTTCCCAGCTTCCCTGAGATAGTATCCCAGTATGACAAATCCCTAAGGGAGTAAAGACACATACATTTTTGAAGATCATTGGATGCCAGTTTGTCACAGGATGTAAGGATTGCTGATCCACCTGTGAATCAGCCATTCATTTAATGAATCTCTCATCTCTCGAAGCAACTCATCGGATGTCTGCTTACTAGAGCAAAGGTAATGTTGCATATTGTTTGCTACAGGCTACTGTGCTAAGATACCTAGGGGGTGCGCCCTGAAAATGCATCAGCTTTATACCCCTTTATGTGAACGGCATAGGTGTGCCCGCACTGAATAGCATTATTTGGTTTTATTGCCTAATTGACAGTTGCCACTTTGTGAGTACCCATTTTAATGTTCAAGTAAACGTCTTTCGGTAATGCACTAGGTTTTGTTTGCTTTTGTAGGACCAATCCAGATTCCCCCCGTCTGAGGAAGGCTGCATCCGCCCAGTTTTGGAATTGCGGTTGTCCTTTCTGCTTTCCACCAGAGAGGACCTCTTAGCGCTGGAAGTGACTGCTTACTTTTGTATAAGCCCCAAGCTTCACCACATTGTTGACAAATAAAGAAGTGGATCAAAAGTATTTTACTTCATCAAGCTTAGTATATTACAACTAGGCTGCCTTAAAGAGGCAAGCTATACCCCACATGGGGTCCCTAACCAGTTTATCAACCAAAAGGACCACCTACAAGTAATATGCAACCCTTCACAAATAGCTGCTAAGAATTCAATAATGAATTAAGAAAGCAGTACAATTATGACTGGAGCGAGAGGAAGGCTAATCCACCCTCTGACTGAAGCAGCTTTTCTTCTCCCCAGCCAAGTTCAAATCTACTTCAGATGACCACTTCTCACCAAGCTTGATCCTTCTAATCTGGTGATCACTCCAAAAACACTGTTAACCTACTGTATGCTTGGCAGCCCTTCCCCCCCTACCTGTAGAGTCTTCTCCTATTTCTTTGACCCTTGTTCTCGGTCAGACACTTCAAAAGCACTGAAACCAGAAATAGCCAAGTGACTGTTTTTCTAGAAGGTAGAAGCAATGGTAGCCCCTCAATCATGATTAGCACTGATTTCCTTTAATCATTTAGTGCACCCTATTAATTGTTGCATTGCTTATTATCAAACATTAGTATGTGGGCAGGTGCAGTCTACTTTCTCCACTGCAGAGGGCGCTCAAAAGCAGCCGCATTGCAGAAGGAGAAGAAGTCAAGAGAAACATGGTTCAGCTATGGTTTCCTGGGTTACTGGGGAAGATTCCGGTTTGATGCTGCCACCCCATGTGACTCTGGCCGCCATCTTGGGTCAGGCAGAGTCTATTTAAAACCCTGGCTCCAGGGCTTGGCGCTCATTTCACGTGTGGGTATTGAAGGGTCAGGTCACCTGTATGTCAGGGACAGTATTCATGAAAGGGAGAGGTTCCAGATGAGTAGGGAAAGAGCAGGGACTCGCAAAACTTCCTGGAAACTGCCCCGGTTGGGCAAAGACCAGACAGACTGCATTCCATCTCTTGAGACAGACACTGTCAGTACATCCAGAGCCTTCTGCTACTCTGTTCGCTGCTACATACTGTGAGTGCGCCCGGTTGGGAAGACTTCCCACCAGGAAGTTGTACTGGTTTGAACTACATTTTTAATACGGTTCTATTACTGCATCTGGACTCTAAATGTTTACTGCTGCCGCACTACGCTGCACCTCCCCACATTTATGCAGGAAAAGTAGTGATGTTGCCAATAGCAGTTGGTCAAATGTTTGTTGTCATTTTATAGTTTACTCCAGTAAGTAACATGATGGAATATGGTTGTTATAGTTATATATCTGCCAGCGTTTTAAATGATCTTTGCCTTTTCTAGAAAATGTAAGTGATTTTGCTGATGCTGGCTGTTGTTGGTTGTAAATGCGCTGAAATGTGTCTTTAGTATTGATTGTCTGTCTCGCCTGATATAGTTTGCTATGTAAGGAGGGTGACGATCTTCAAACTGACTACACAGAAGATGACTGAGGTGCTTTGAAGGCTTGCATTGTTTCCTAACTTGAATCAGTGTCAGTGATGTCACATCAGCTTAACAGACTGACATTCTCCCATGTTCCTATACCCAATCATATATTCCATGACCAAAAAAATTGGAAACCCTTGCTCTACGAAATGAGAAGGCCCATTTTTGTTTCGTAAGATATAAAAGTCACAATACATGCAGAAGCAAAGTACATTTCTAGACTTGTTTTCCATTTGACCAGATTACTAAGTTTAGACTGATTACCGCTGCCATGAGGGTGCAATGGAGTACTGCCAGGCCTTAGAGATATTGGGTTTTTGAAGGTGAGCCAATCTCATAGCTAATCTTTTATTGTGACTACTACAGATTTAAAAAGTGCAACTGTATATAAATATATACATAATACAACAAACATTATTCAAGCTGGACAAACATAAAACATTTTTCTAGCACATCTTTTAAATCATCTAAAACCATAATTCCTCACATCAGCTGTAACTGATAAAAAGAAGCTCTGGCTTCTTCCCCCCATCAAAAAGATGTCTGAAAATACTTCTTAAAGCCTAACTCCATGTTTAATTTTATTTTAAATAGTTTGTTTGGGCCAAGTTGGCCAAACTGTATGTAGCATCAATAACATATTGTATATAGCTCTTGCTGTGCCTGCACATGATTCTGCTTTTTCCTGGTTCTTCTCCTACCTATCTCAACACACTTTCAGTGTCACATACAACACCATCTCGTGTGCTCCTCTTCCTCTGTCTGTTGGGTTACCCCAAGGCTCTGTCCTTTGGTACCTCCTATTCTCTCTATACCTCTTCCTTGGGCCAATTGATAACCTCCTATGGCTTCCAATATCACCTCTACACTGGTGACACCCAAATCTATCTCTCCACTCCTCAACTCACCCCATTGATCTCAGTATGGATGTCACACCACTTCCTCAAACTCAATCTTTCTAAAAAAGAGCTTATAATATTTCCTCCTCCTCGATCCTCTCCCCATGACTTTACCATTAAGATCAACGTCGCAACCATTGGTCCCTCCACACATGCCTGAGTACTGGGTGTAATCCTGGATTCCTGGACTCTGACCTCTCCTTCAGCTCCCACATCCACTGGCTACATGTTGCCACCTTAACTCCTGCAACATTTCCAGAATTCTCCCCTTCCTGACCAACGACAACGACCACAAAACAACTTATTCACTCGTTGGTTATTTCCCGCCTCGACTACTGCAACTGTCTCCTCACCGGCTTACCCTAACACAGGCTATTCCCCCTTCAGTCTGTTATGAAGGCTTCTGCTAGACTCATACACCTTACTAACTGACCTGTGACTGCTGCTCCTCTATTCCAATCCTTTCACTGGCTTCCACTACCCCACCGTATAAAATTCAAAATACTAACCACAACATACAATGCCATCCACAACATCGTCCCAGCTACATCACCAACCTCATCTGCAGATATTGCCCAAATCATCCTCTCCGCTCCTCCCAAGACTTCCTGCTCTCTAGCTCCCTTGTTACCTCCTCCCATGCTCACCTTCAGGACTTCTCCAGAGCCGCTCCCATCCTCTGGAACTTCCTGCCCAATATGTCTGCCTTTCAGCGATCCCTAAAAACTAATTTTTTTAGGGAAGCATATCCCACATCCACCTAAGAGCTGTACTTGAGCCACCACCATCAGATCATCCCCTGCAGCTATTACCTTAAGTATCCCCCCCCCCCCATTTATATTGTAAGCTCCATGAGCAGGGCCCTCCTGTCCCCTCTGTACTGTACTGCATTGTAATTGTATTGTCCCCACTTTACATTGTAAAGCACTGTGCAAACTGTTTGCACTATATAAATCCTGTGTAATAATAACATTATTAATATTAATGAAGGAAGGCAGCAGAGCTTTTTCTCATGTACTAAGATCTGGAGCAACAGCACTTGCAAAGGTGCAACTGAACTTGCAAGGTGCACAGTCTATTTGCCTTTAGTAAACCTACCCCTGTATGTAGCTATAAGAGCAGTGGCCACAGCAATTAGTAAATCAGACAGGCTTGGCCCACAAAGACTGTTTAACCACTTGCCAAACACCCTACACAGACTTACTGTGGCAGGTCAGCTTGGCTGCGCATAATCACATAGATCTATGTAATTATGTGCAGGCGGTCTCTGCGCCACCGGCCGACTGTGGGGGGAGCGGGCTCGATTGCCGCTGACCTCCCGTTATCTTCGGCTAGACTGACAGGGGAGCCATCTGGAATGTAAACAATGCAAGACGGCTCTCCTGTCAGAGAGGCAGGGAAAGATTGTGTGATTCAGCTAAGCTAAGCTAAGCTGAATCACCGATCTCTCTGTGCCTCTGCTAAATCCACCCCCCACACAGTTAGAAAGCACATATAGGGAACACATTTAACCCCTTGATCACCCCTAGAGTTAACCCCTTCCCTGCCAGTGTCATTTATACAGGAACAATGCATATTATTTAACACTTATCACTGTATTAATGTAACTGGTCCCCAAAAAGTGTCACATCCCTTGTCAAATTTGTCCGTCACAATGTCGCAGCTCCAATAAAAATAGCTGATCACCGCCATTACTAATAAAAATAAATACATAAATAAAAAGTCCAAAAATCTATCCCATAGTTTGTAAACGCTATAACTTTTGCGTAAACCAATTACTATACACTTTTTGGGATTTTTTTTTTTTACCAAAAATATGTAGCAGAATGCAAATTGGCCTAAACTGATAAAAAAATAGTATATTTTTAACTTTTCTCTATTGGGAATGTTTTATAGCAGAAAGTAAAAAATATATATATATATTTTTTTTTTTTCACAATTGTCAGTCATTTTTTTGTTTATAGCGTAAAAACTAAAAACTGCAGAGGAGATAAAATACCACCAAAGGAAAGCTCTATTTGTGGGGAAAAAAAGGACATACATTTTATTTGGGTACAGAGTCGCACGACCGCGCAATTGAAAGTTAAACAACACAGTGCCGAATCGCAAAAAATGGCCTGGCCATTAAGGGGGTAAAACCTTCCGGAGCTGAAGTGGTTAAAGTAAAAGCAAACATTGAGTCAGAGTTTAAGCATTCCAGCTGTAGTCAGTGTATATCCCGAATATTCTAATAGTACACATTGGCAGCAGCTGGAGTGAACAAGGATACTGTTCCAATGGTATATACAGTATGTTAATTCAATGACTAATTGGACTAATTGGATACCATCAATAGCTTTTGTTGAAGAGTATCAATAATATTGTAAATCAGCTGCTAGTTACCTGTGCTTGTTGGTATGATGTAATTCTCTCAGATATCCTAAGAGGACTGCCTGGTGTAGTCTTCTACAAATTACCATTTAAATATGTGGTGTTATCCCAGTTTAAATACCATGCTTTATTGATTCAATTTATATTGAGGGGTATATGCTAATGCCAGGAGCCTATTTATATTGAGGGGTATATGCTAATGCCAGGAGCCTAGCTAATAAAATGGATGAGTTGGAAATGTTAGTACATGAGGAGGACATAGACCTTGTGGGAATAACAGAGACTTGGTTCGACCCCTCACATGACTGGCTGGCCAATATCCAAGGGTATTCGGTGTACCGGAAGGACAGGGTAGGAAAAAGAGGGGGAGGGGTATGTCTCTATGTCAAGAACAATATAAAGGTGATAGAAAGGAGTGACATTACGGATGGGATGAGCATGGAGTTAGAATCTGTGTGGGTTGAACTCCATAGGGAAGGAGAAAAGGGGAAAGTAATTGTGGGGGTTTGCTATAGGCCACCTAACCAAGGGGAGGAGGTAGAGCTGGAATTTTTAGCACTAATGAGTAAAGTGGCAAAATTGGGATCAGTCATCATATTGGGGGACTTCAATTATCCTGACATTGACTGGGAAGAGGGGACTGCACACTCACAGAAGGCCCGTCTATTCACAGAAACCTTACTGGATAATTACATGTCACAGTTGGTGGATTCTCCGACTAGAGAAAATGCAGTCCTGGATCTATTGATCACTAATGACCCAGACATAATCTCGGAGGTAGTAGTTCAGGACAACCTGGGCTCTAGCGATCACAGGATGATCACATTTAGTATAAATAACAATATAACAAGGCAAGTGGGAAACATGAGAACCCTAAACTTCAGAAGGGCAAACTTTCCAAAATTGTACTCATTGATGGAAAGGGTAAACTGGGACCAAACCCTGGGATCCCTGACCACAGAGGAAAAATGGGAATGCTTTAGGAACATATTAGGCAAAGGCATCTTGCAGTGCATTCCTATGGGAAATAAATTTAGAAGAGACAAAGCCAAACCTGGCTGGCTAAACCATAACGTTAAAAAACGTATTAGGGAAAAAAAAATGGCCTTCAAGAAATATAAATCAGAGGGCACTGTATTGGCTTTCGAGCTATACAAGGAGGCAAATAAGAAAAGTAAACACGAAATAAAAATGGCTAAAATCAACCTTGAGAGACAAATAGCGGAGGATAGTAAAAAAAACCCAAAGAAATTCTTTAAATATATCAACAGCAAAAAAACTAGGGCAGAGCATATTGCACACATAATTAGCGATGATGGGGGGATGGTTACAGGGGACACTGAAAAAGCAACCGTGCTGAATGCTTTTTTCTCGTCAGTCTTTACACAGGAAACGGAGGGGTACACTGACCATGACTGTATGGTTAGTAGTAATACACAGGATTTGCCACTATGGCTAACAGAGGGTGAAATCAGGGAAAGGCTGGATAAACTTAACACAAACAAATCACCAGGCCCGGATGGCGTACATCCGAGAGTACTCAAGGAACTCAGTAAGGTTATATCCAGACCACTGTTCCTCATCTTTGCTGACAGTATTAGGACAGGGGATGTACCAGGGGATTGGAAGAAAGCTAACGTGATTCCGATATTCAAAAAGGGCCAGAGGCATATCCCGGGAAATTATAGGCCTGTCAGTTTGACATCAATAGTATGTAAACTTCTGGAGGGGATGATAAGGGACTATATCGTAGAGTTTGCTAAAGACAACAACATCATCAGCAGTAATCAGCACGGGTTTACAAATGGGCGTTCTTGTCAAACCAATCTCTTAGCATTCTACGAGGAGGTGAGCTGTGAGCTAGATAGGGGCAGACCAGTGGATGTGGTGTACTTGGATTTCGCTAAGGCGTTTGATACAGTTCCCCACAAGCGCTTAATTTATAAAATAAGGTCTGCAGGTATCGAAAGCAGGGTTTGCTCTTGGATACGGAACTGGCTTAAAGGGCGTGTCCAAAGGGTGGTAATAAACAGCGCATACTCAGACTGGTCTGAGGTTGTAAGCGGGGTGCCCCAGGGCTCAGTCCTGGGACCAACCTTGTTCAATTTATTCATAAACAGCATTGAGGACGGGATCAGTAGTTCAATATCAGTTTTTGCAGATGACACAAAATTGGGCAGGGCAATAACTGCACAGCATGAAGCAGATATCCTACAGAATGACCTGGACAAAATTACAGAGTGGGCAAGGACATGGCAAATGAGGTTTAACGTGGAGAAGTGTAAGGTTTTGCACTTGGGGACTAAAAACATAAAAACACAATACACGTTAGGAGGGGAACCCTTGGGGGAATCAAAAATGGAGAAGGATCTGGGAGTCTTGGTTGATGATAGATTAGGCAACAGCATGCAATGTCAAGCGGCAGCTGCCAAAGCCAGCAGAATATTAGCATGCATAAAGAAAGGGATGTATTCCAGAGATAAGACTATAATCCTTCCACTTTATAAAACTCTGGTCCGACCGCATCTGGAGTATTCTGTCCAGTTCTGGTCGCCAGTCCTCAGGAGGGATGTGTTGGAGCTGGAGAGAGTCCAGAGAAGGGCAACTAAACTAATTAGGGGATTGGAGGACCTTGACTATGAAGAGCGTCTACAATCACTTGATTTATTCTCCCTGGAGAAGAGACGTCTGAGGGGGGACATGATAGCAATTTATAAATATCTTAATGGGGATCCCAGCTTAGAAAAAAAGCTGTTCATTCGAAGGGATTGCATGAGGACTCGAGGGCATACAATGCGATTAGAGGAGAAGCGTTTTAACCACAGGCAACGTGGGGGGTTCTTTACTGTTAGGGCTACAAGATTGTGGAATTCTCTACCACAAGAGGTGGTTTCTGCGGGAAGTATGGTGGCTTTCAAAAGACTCTTAGACTTACATCTCAAGGATCAGAACATTCAGGGGTATGTGAGATGAGTACAGCCACACACACCTACACAGGTTGAACTGGATGGACTATTGTCTTTATTCAACCTCACCTACTATGTAACTATGTAACTATGTAAATGTAATGTTGTAGATGGTATGTTACATCATCAGCTACACTCATTGTAGAGGGTATGAGCTATGAAAGTTCTAAGGTTAACAACAAAACAGTAGTTACAATCATTGTCATATATAATTACCAAGTGATATCAAGTACAGAGTTGGGATGTGGAATCATTTAAAACCTATTTTTTATGTTTTTATTGATTTTTTAAGATACATAGAGAAAGAAAAAATGATAAAAAACATTTTTACATTCATACAAACATATAAATACAGTATATCACTTCCATAACAAATAAACATTGATTGTTCCTCTATACCCTTATGAGAAATAGAGGAAAAAAAAAAAGGAATGGGGGGCAAGAGAAAATACACCCCCCCCCCCCCCCCACACACACACACACACACACACACTTCTGTGAAATCTATGTCTATTACACACTCACTCCTGTGAAAACACTATCTATTGATGTAAAAGAAAAGGCCGGAAAAAGCGGCCTCCTATCTGAACAAAAAATTTACTCATTCCCATTTTGTGAACACCAAACTAGAAAAAAAAAATCCCCAAACCCCCCACCCTAAAAATATAAGTTGATTATATTTATTTATTTAATTCATAATTACCTAGTTATTGTTTAAGGGAAGGAGTCTCAGGATCCTTCCTCCACCCTATTTGTCGGGTTTCATACCCTAATCCCAAATATCAATTGGCACTATTCATCAAAAAAACAAAAAAACAAAAAAAAAAAACATGCTTTTTTAAGGTGGAAATATCTAGGGGGTATAACGAATGGATTTAAACATAGGAGAGGACATCTCTACATATCATGTAAGAGAAGCCAGTGTGAACAATTTAGAAAGATGTTGAGTGGCTAGAGAGGTGATGGAAATATACAGTTTGCAATTAATATTACAATACAATTTTGGGGTAGAAGGATTAATGTCACAGCTCAGAGTGCATTACACTTATGTCTCTATGAAATTAAACAGTAAACAACCTTGCAGGGTAACCATCATGTGGAAAATACTTCAAACATTGTTAGAACTAAAGCCCCGTACACACGTACCGATTGTCGGCCGTAAATACTCGGCCGCCGACCGATCGGCCGATTGTAGGCTTGTTAGTATGATGCTTCCAACAGCCGACAGCGCATTTTCAGCCGAACAGAATCTGTCGTGCAGACTTTAAAATATTTGTTGGCCGTCACCAGAACGGCCGATTGTTCGCCAGTCAGTACAGAGACAGCAGATTAGCCAACAGACAGCAGATTAGCAAGACTGGGCATGCTCAGAAAAGAAAAAAGACATGGAAAGTTAACCATCACATGACATCACTTCTGCAGTCGGCTGTTGTTGGCCGACAAAATTCGTGTGCAGTCTTTTGCAGTTTTCAACAGACACGACAGCCCTGGACAAAAGACGGCCGATCGTTCGGCCGACAATCAGTACGCGTGTACGGGGCTTTAGTAGCTATGGACTCTCAGCACCAGATTGCTTATCATTAGAAAAGCATTATAATTTGGGAATCTAACTTTTAGTTCCAACTTCACCCACAATGGTATGCCTGGGGTTGTGGTATAATCCATTTGAAATTAAACTGAGCACAACAGATGTCGAAGGTCTATTGACAGCTTCAACATCTGCATTTGTATGAAGTGGGAGTGAGTCTGGATTTGAGGTGCAAGATTTATTTGTTTAGTTCCAGAGTAACCTTTGGTCGGTTCAAGAATAGGAAGAGTATACTGTCTTGAATGGTTCTTTTGTGATTGCTCAGATCTTCAGGAAAGAGAACCTATCAAAGGAATGTATCCTTCACAAGTAAGTTTGGTGTCAGTGACGACTGTATCTTTAATGACTTGGATCATTAGGCGTTTACATTCGAAAAGCACTCTATTAATAGCTGCGTGCAAAAGATAAGCAATTCATTCACCAACTAGACTGCAGCAGCTCTTTAGTAGAGGGTGGCTAAAGCCTCTGAAACACATTGGGCGTAACCAGTGCAAGTACAAGGTCAGTCAGTGTCCAGGGTGAAGATGCTGAATTGAGCCTCCTTTCCCCAGGCAAACAGGGCTAATCAAATGTGAAGTAATCTATATATATATAAGATTACCTATAGCGCTTGCTTTAAAAATTGTTTATAGTGTTTAAAATTATAAACTACATATAAACCCCGTAATCTGATGCAATTGATATATATATATATAAGAGTTTGACTATACTTAATTACACTTAAATAAGATTGCATACATTAATAAATATGTTGATAAATATAAATATATAAATATAAAAAAACATTAGTATAAAGTGCAAAAAAATGGTGTTCTCATAAAATTTCCTTAAAGTTCATGTGCAGGATAAACTCATATGCAAAAAAGTTTATAGTGATGTGACTTCTTAGTGATAAAAGTTCAAAGTAAAGTGCACAGTGACTAGTGCTTAGTGCTTCGTAATAGGTGATTCCACTCTCTCCCTGGTGTCCTTCCTTGTGTTCCACTGTGACAAAGTAAATTAATTTCACACTCACCAGATAGCGTGGGTGCCTTATGACACTAGGACCATAAGAGCTTTAGTGACCCACCAGGGTCGGGATATGTTCCCTCCAAACAGGTGCCTTTTCCTGTAACAGCGCTCCTCCTGTTATCCACCTCCAATAGGGATGTATAAAAAGGAAAAATCCAGTTAGTGCAGGATCGTTTAAAACAAATATTTTATTGCACACAGTCCAGATAATCCATAACAAGTCCCAAAAAAGGTAAAACCAGTAAAAGTCAAAGATAAAAGCAGTAAAACGCTGTCACATGTGTGAGCTACGAGGTGGAGAGCGGCACTTCCGGCTTGTGTTCCACCGAGCTCATGTGACGTCAGGGCGTGCGTTCCACGTAACGCGTTTCATCATTGGCTAAACGTCTTCAGAGGTCCAGGGCTAATAGCAAGGTGCATAGAGTGCCGTGTCAAAAAAGGTATGTAATGGTTGAAGCGTGTACTGAAATAGGGGCAATGGTAGCACACCAAACTAAACTGAGAAGTTTAATAGCCATGCACATAACATCTGGGGCTAACAGTGGGGAAGGAAGAAATGCCCCAGCACTGGAGTGAGGGGAAAAATGCCCGGGGTCAATGATTTTGCTGGAAATAAAAACGCCCCTGCGTTGGTGGTGATGCTGGAGGGAAAAATAGCTGCTGTATCAGTGTTAGTGGGGAAAAAATGCTGCTGCCTTGTCAGCCTGAAGTGGACTATTTTGGCATCTGGCTCAGTGGGATCGAGGGGAGATGGGAGGCTGGGGTTCTTTGAGAACATTGAACTAAGGGGACCTGTGTGTCTCAGGTAGAGCTGAAGGTCCCTGAGGGAGGTAAAGCAGCTACAAAGTTTTCTGGGGCTTTAAGAGGGGGAAGGGAAGTTCTGTGATAAAATTGCTCCCACTGACCTCTTTCTCAGCATTGCATCTGCCTGACAATGAAGACAGGCTTCTCCTTTTTCCCCGTCTCTGGTCTTGTGATATGTCACTTGACAAGAGGAGACAAGAAGAAGGGTAGTCCGCCCTCACTTCCCAGTGGGTGGTCATAGTGAGAAGGAGGTCTGTCCTCAGGGGATGCCCTCTCTGATTGCTCCCTTCTGCCCACAGTAGGCTGCAATTGAAGGGAGGACAGCGCAGAATACTCTGCCAGCAGCTATCATGGATCCTGCGCTCTGCCTGGCAAAAATAGCACTGCCTTCACTACTGTCATTCAGCTGAAGAAGGGATCGTCGACGAGTTACCAGCATGCCTTCCCTCCGACATAAAAACATTGCTCCCTCCACATTCTTCCCTCTCACCCAGCCCTGGCTCATAACCTTGACTACATTTTGTGGCACTTTTAAGCCACCAACACTCTAGCTTTAACATCAGGGCACAAGGCTCAATTTACTAAGCTATAACAATTATTTTCCATTCTTTATTTACAGCAAATGAGCTCCAATGAGAGTTAGAAAGAAAATATAGAAAATAACTTTAAGTTATTAAGGTAGAACTATAGGCAAAATTTTTTTTTTCATTTTGAATAGAGCAAGGCACGGTTATAACCCTTGTCTGATTTTTTTCGCCATCTGTGTCCCTTTGCGGGAATTTCTCTTCACTTCCTGTCCCATAGCCTTCAGGAAGTGAGAGGAAATCTCTGAAAATTAAGGGAATTCCTTGGGGGCCCCAGGTCACCAGAACTAGTGTCCCCATTGGAAGATTTTCCCTCTAATACTTTTCTGGAGACAACCAAAAAGTTGGGATTTTCTTTTTACTTTCACTTTCAATGATAATGGTAAACATGACAAATAAAGTGAATGAATCTTCCTAGTTTCAAAAAACTATTAGATGGGCACCTTAAAGACCACAACATACAGGGGTATACAATGTACGGTTAACAGCAAACACACACACACATCATAGGTTGAACTGGATGGACTTGTGTCTTTTTTCAACCTCACTAACTATGTAACTATGTAATGGCGGCACCCATAGCAATGAATACTGACAGGTGTTCTAATCCCTCTTCACTCTATCCAAAGCGTTAGGCCCCCTAACCTCCCTATACTTCCCCTACAAGTGATTCCTCACTGCTCCTTTGTTCTCTGCAGCCAGCATTGAAATGAATGTCAACATAGGGGAGCAGTGACATCAATCTTCTGACCATGTGACAGTGCTTAGGTCTGGTGATTGGCTGCTTCACCTGTGCAATTTTAAAGGGAAGCGTGGGATATTGTAGACAGATACAGAGGAGGAAGAAGTGTCAGGGGATTGCTGGTAAGGTGAGTACAGGGAAGTAAGGGAATGCCCTTTCCAGAAATACTTTGATCACAGTGTCACTTTAAAAAAAGGACTACCTCTATTACTGCAGAGAAACCAATGAGGCTACAACCTGAATATGTTTACATATTAGGTTTGAATTTGATTGGCTGTTTGCAGTGACAGTTTAAAGCCATGTAGTAAAAAAATCGATATACGCTTATTGGAATTTTTTTACCAAAAAATATGTAGCAGAATACATCGACCTAAATTAATGAAAAAATCTGTTTTTTTACATTTTTTTATTGGATGTGTTTTAAAGCAGAAAGTAAAAAATATTGTTTATTTTTTTTCAAAAAAATAGTTTATAGCGCAAAAAAGTAAAAATCGCAGAGGTGATCAAATACCATCAAAAGAAAGCTCTATTTGTGGAAAGAAAAGGACATCAATTTTATTTGGGTACAGTGTCACACGATATCACAAAAAAATGGCCTGGTCATTGAGGTGGTAAACCTTTCCGGGGCTGAAGTGTTTAAACAAAGCTTTAATACCACTTTAAGGCTGCAGAGCTATGGGTTGGGTTGGGGGGGGGGGCAGATAAGTTTGGATTTCAACTAAAACAGTAGCCAGCAGCACAAAAGACACTTCTCACAGAATGTAAGGATAATGTATTATCCCCGTGCTGTTTTTTTTTTTGGCTCTAATAAATCATATTTCCAAAAATATTCTGTAGTTAATTCGGAGTTCCACCCTAGAAAACATTTTTTTAGATAAAAATACCCCAGGGACAGTCAGGGCTAGTGCATTTAAGCAACGATAGTCTCTGAACTGTCCCCTGTTTCACTTACCTTTTGTAAGAAATACTTACCTTGAAAAAGTCTTGTCCAGCGCTGCCATCTCAGGTGTGGGCAGCTGAAGCCGGAGCATCCTCTTTGGTGTCCTCTTCGGTGACGTCGGAGTCCCAAAATGCCCTGCTCTTCACTTCTGGTGCAGGCACGTCATTCCTGCACAGCTTCTGGGCATGCCCAGAAGCTGTTCAGCAGGGAATGACGCGCCTGCACCGGAAGTGACGAGCAGGGCCGGTGCAGGCGCATTGACTCCTGGGATCGATGAGGCTCATCTCCCAGGGGTCAATGCAAGGAGGAAGTGACGGCGCGGGCCACGGCCACAGAGGGAGGAAGAGGAAGGAAGGTAAGTATATTTTCATTATAAAAAAATTAAATTATCCAATTCTTTTTCAGGTAAATTAAAGCAAGCGGACGGTGAAAAAATAATTTTCAGGGTGGAACTCCGCTTCAACAAAAAAATAATAGATAAATGTATCTAAGGTGCTGTGATGTATTATAATTTAAAAAAAAACAATACATATATACAGCACTACTATGAATAAACCTATAGATAAATAAGTACAGCCTATAGATAAATAATACATTAGATTTAGCTATGGGTTTTATCCAAAGTACCTCTGTGCTTTGTGCAGTATTTATAGTTCAATAAATCAGACCTATTCAGGTCATCAGATTGCTCTGCTATCAGACAAAGGTATAGAAGAAAACCCTAAAGGGCCATAGTTTTAGTGTACGATAATGGACCCACCAACTTCGACATTTCAAACACAGCTCCGGCTTTTCCACCCGTTAAACTGCTCATCATACATATAACTGAAATAAATTGTAAGTTTCAATCAATATCAAACAATTTAGTCCTATCAAAACAGAAGCTTTAAGCGGCGCAGTTACATTAACCACTGACGTCCCATAAAATATATAGGAAATAAACACACTAATTTAGTAACATAACTTTATTATAAACCTCCACCATTAAATTGAAGCCAGTACATAAAAATTATAAAATGTTTGTAGAAATGAATGAGTAAATTGTAGGAATATTTTATTCAGCACTCGGATGGGGAAAGCAATAAAATCTGGGACAGTCTCCAAGACATCCAGTCTGTAACTTACAGCACAGAGAATCTACTGCGTATGAAATGAAGGATTATTTTACATACAGCTAATAATAGGATGAATAAAAGTTATGGTGATAAAGAAAGATTTGGTGTCTGTAAATAGTCAGTGGAAGAAAAATATAAATGGAGAGGAAAGCAATATTAATTTGACTCACAAATCCGCTGGGTGTTCACTCATGAGGAATTTATTTTAACTTATGTTATAGGACAACAGAAGAGATACATCAGCCAGTGGTAGTGAAGTGCCAGTCTTTTGTGCTTTCCGCAAGCAAATCTTTCAGTTTATTCTATAGAAGACAAGCAGAGTAGCACCAGTGTAGAAACTTGGAGTAACCAATAAGAAAGTGATAAGTACTGTATGGGCATATCCTTGCGGCAAAACAATTAAGAAATTGTGCATCACACGATTCACCTTAAAGTAGATCTAATCCCTTATTGAACAACATTTAGTTTGCTAAAGCACTGTGCATCATAACCAACTGCAGCAATGTTTTCCATGAATGTTATTTTTCTGATCCTTGTTTGCAGCCTTGTTTAGATGGTATGGGTTGGGTTGGGATGCAATGGTATGAATTTGCATTGGGATGAGTTAGGATGAGATAGTATGAGATGGGAATGAATGAGATGGGATTGGGTGAACTGGATTGGGTTGAGATGAGAAAGGATGGGTTGGGTTGAGTTGACATTGGATAGGAGTATCACCACAGTGGATTCATGGTTGGCACTTCTGCCTTTCAGCACTAGGTTCATTGGCTCTGGTCCCAACCAGTACACAAAATATATGTTCTCACTTTGCTTGCATTGCATACCTCTAGGTATTCCAAAGACATGCTGGTAGGTTATAACTGGCTCCTGTCTCAAATTGTCCCTGGAATGTGAAATTGGGGCCTTAAAGTGTAAGCTCCTTGAGGGTGGGACTGTACAATACATGTGAATTGATGTGTAATGTGCGATCCGCTGCACCTCCGGTGTCTCTACCTAGTGCGCCTGCCCCCCCCCCCCCGTGAATCCCACACAACACACAATGATCCAGGCAGAAGCCGATAACTATGGGGACGGAACAACATAAGATGATAGATTCAGATGACCTAAAGAGGGAGGCTACGCCTCCAAAACATGTTGTCATAGCAACCAGTGCTGGGCCTTAGTTTCCATCCTCCACCACCATCTGCCTGAGTTGTTCCGTCCCCATAGTTATCGTCTTCTGCCTGGATCCTTGTGCGTTGTGCAGGATTCACGCGGGGGACAGTGGAGTCGGGCACAGGCGCACTAGGCAGAGACGTCGGAGGTGCAGCAGATCGCTGGTCTTGAGGGGGGGCTTCACTTTTTGGGGGACACTGAGTGGGACAGTGTGGGATCTGCCAGAGGTGCAGCGGATCGCTCGTCCTGAGGGGAGCTTCACTTTCCAGGAGACACTGAGTGGGTACAGTGTGGGATCTGAAGAGGCCATACAGCAGGAGAGGAACCTACATATGCCCAGTACTTGCTGTACCATGTGAGTGCATTTCATATTGATTCATGTTCCTTTAACAAAAATTATAATACACTAGGTTGGATGTGCGCCTGGTTTTGTTTATCTTTTGCACATGGACAACATCTGTATTCCTTCCTAGGCACTTCCGGGCACCAGCTCATTTAAATGCGTGCTCACACCGCTATACCACGTCTCTGAAGATGTCATAGATGTTTGACGATACGCGTAAGGCAGACGTATCGGAGCTGAGCACGATACATACCGCAGTTTTATCCATTGATGCTGTTATATGATGTCTACTATGCAAGTGCATTACTTTTTAATAAATTGATGTGCCTCGATGTACTTCACGATTGGTTGCCCCTCTGTCTTTTTTCTGAGCCTGCATGTGAAAGACACTTCTGTGGGGTCCTGTGAAGGCATTGTACATCTCTGAATTGTGAAGTTCTCTCTCCCTGCTAAGGAATGTGAGGAATGTGACTAGGAACCATCATTTACGCCGAGCGCTGTTTGCTCTTATGCCTGTTTGACCACTCTGTGACAGGAGGGTCAAAAGTTTCGGTAAGAGGCTACGGGTGTCAGCACAGGGTGTAACTCATCTCTCTCACTATTCACTGGTGATTGGCTGATTGGATCGGGTCCTTTCTTTCTACCTGCAGTTCTACTCCATTAGATTGTTCATGGACTGTATTACTGTGATAGATTGCTTAATATATGTCTGGCGCAGCTCCTAATATACATCTATTCCTTCCTAGGCAGCACACTCTGCTGTGCTGGGGAGGTTGGTAGCCCCCACCCACATGGACACAACAGGGGAAAAACAGTCTTGGGTACGAAATACAATTCAGACACACTTTTATTCAATTTGATTCCCCTGAGGGATAAATAGAACTGATTATACAAATAAGTTCCTACTGAATCTAAGGGAGATCACTCGGAGCCAATTTGTTATCTAGTATCCAGTATCTAAATCTTTTAGGCGTGGCAGAAACAAAATTAAAGGTGTAGTTTACCTTATCCAAAAAATCTGCCTATGGAGATAGGGGACATCTATGGATAAAAACATACTGTGCAGCATTGACCAAAGTTGAAAATGCTATAGGTGTAGGCCATTTACATACAGTACCTCATGAAGCCTGACTGGAAAACTTCTAGAACGTTGCTAAGAGAAGCTTAGCTGTTACCTTCACCATCACAGCAGCAAGTTCTTTCCTTGACATAAACCCCCTCATCTGCACTTTTTATCTCCTGATGCAGAAGGGGTCCCAGCCAGGGTTTACGAGGTATGCAAGTGGTCTACTCCTATAGCAAGGGCACTATTCAGCTTTAGTCAACAATACACTGTTTGTTTTTATCTACAGGCACCCGTTATGTACATTAACAGTGTTTTTGGTAAAGGTAAACTAACCCTCTAAATAATCCATATCCATAGAACCCTAAATTCACAGTTTATCCAGCAGATGGCAAAAAAAAATCTACATAAAGCATGGGCAAGTTCTACTGTAGTCTGTAGGCCTTTTTTTAATGTTGGGTATTATTTTGTTTTTTAATCAGCCAATATATCCAGGTCTATCACAATGACAGGTTCTCATTCGCAATCCTCATGAGATCTGTCTTGTGCTACATTCTGCAGAATGTCCTACAAAGTCACCACATTCCATTTATCTCCTTATCATTGTGTGGAACTGTTTCAGACCGATAAAATCTTATGGGACTTAAAATCCTATACTGCCAGAGAATGCAAAAACCCCTGAGACGGGCCAGCCTCCCTGCGGAAATGCTTTATATCTTCAAAAGAGATAAATGGATGTTTCCAAGGGGATCTGTCTGCCTTTAAAAATAGGGTTGCATATTAAAAACAAGCAAAAAGTCGTGCTCACGCAATTTTATCAGATCAATCTTACACAACCTCATGTCACAACTTATAACATGTTTTCATAGCACACGGCAAAAATTATTTCCGGAAACTGAATAATATTTATACAGTTGAAATAAATTATAAAAATGTGTTTTTAACCAGCAGAATGTATACCCCCAGGTGGTATGTCAAATGGGTTAAGGGGGAACTTCTTCTACCAGTAAGTTCATCACAGCAGCTTAGGTGTTTTAACAAATTCTAATTAATATAGCATTCTTATAGTACATGGATATTATAAAGAATTTTTACACTGGAAATGTATTGGATTACTTGAAAAACATTTATAAATACTAGGGTTTTGGTAAAAAAAAAAATACCTAGGTCAAAGTTTGAAGTTAGGTGGTCCATCAAAGGGTATAGGATTCATCAACCTACAGCTGACACTTAAAGCGGTGGTAAACCACAGCTGGCAAAAAAAAAATCCCTTGCAAAGGCAATTGCATAACGTGCTAGTATGCATCGCCACCTCCAACGGCACACTGTCACCACTGACAGGGTTTCCATCTTCCCCTGGTCTTCCTTCCAGCTGTATCAGTGGCCAGGGCCGCAATGACGTCACTCCCACAAATGCGCTCAGGAGTCACTGGCTGTGGCATGGTATGCCGGACCTTCCAGCATGAGCTGATGACTAGGGTTGAGCGGACACCTAGATGTCCGTGTTCGACGGGTTCGGCCGAACTTTAAAAAAAAGTCCGGGTCCGTGTCCCGGACTTTTACCGAACTTTTCCCGGACACCGAACCCCATTGAAGTCAATGGGGACCCGAACTTTAAGGCACTAAAATGGCTCTAAAACACCAAAGGAAAGGGCTAGAGTGCTGCAAATGGCAGCAAAACGTAATTAAGAGCATGGCAAGTGCTCTGCAAACAAATGTGGATAGGGAAATAACTTAAAACAACAAAAAAAAACAGAAAAATAAAACAATGTTCTTCTTCATCTCTGAAGGACGAGGCCCATATGGAGTAGGAGGGAGGTTGAGGTGGTGGTGGATGTGGCGGTGACATAGGCGTGCGCACAGGGTGTGCTGGGTGTGCCTGGGCACACCCTAATCACCTAGGGCACATAGCATTGCCAGTGAGGAGATGGGAAAGATCTCCCTGGGACCTGCTCTGCTCTATTTCTCCTTGCCTACAGGTACATGGCCCCGATACATTACTCTCCCTGCTGGCAAACACATGCATGTGTATTTCAACTTTGGGGTGCACACCTTAATGCAATAGGCTGCGCACACCTATGGGCGGTGTAGGTGGAAGCGGCGGTGGAGGAGGACCAGGGCCGGATTAACAGCATCATGGGCTTGGTGCTGAGGATTTTGAAGGGCCTTAGGGCCGTGCCTTGCCATGCACCCAGAGGAGGAAGGGTGCAGCCATGCATGCCTAATTCAACATGGGATGCTGTCTCTGAAGCCCATAAACACATCCATGCTTCGCCAACTGTCCCTCCTTGTCCGGCCTTCACGCTGTGTGGGGAGGTTCTGAGGGTGCTGCCTGGGGAAGCGAGCATAGAAGCCAGACTTCTGTGTTTACAAGTGACAGAAGAGCGGTAACAGTGAATATGGCCAACCCGGGGCCTATATAAAAGGTAGGGGCCTGGAGCTGCAGCTCCAATAGACCCTACATTAATCTGGCCCTGAGGAGGAGGACGAGGTAGCCAACACTGCTTCTTTTCACAAATTTTAAATGAGGGTACACCCCAAAAGAGTGAGAAAGAGCAAAAATGGAACAATGGGTGGGTAAGGTCGGTATCCATTGCTATTCTGCATAAGGTACGGAAAAGTCCCGTGGGATCCATGCCTGGTTCATTTTAATGAACGTGAGCTTGTCCACATTGTCTCTGGACAGGCGGCTGCGCTTGTCTGTTATAACGCCCCCAGCCGTGCTAAATACCCGTTCAGATAATACACTGGCTGCAGGGCACGCCAGCACCTCCAAGGCGTAAAGGGCAAGCTCAGGCCATGTGCCCAATTTGGAGACCCAGAAGTTGAAGGGGGCAGACCCGTCATTCACTACATGTAGGCGTGTGCACACATACTGCTCCACCATGTTGGTAAAATGCTGCCTCCTGCTAAGACGTTCCATCTGAGCTGCTGGTGCTGCTGTTTGTTGTGGCGTGCTGACAAAGCTTTTCCACATTTCGGCCATGCTAACCCTGCCTTCTGAGGTGCTGGCGGTGCCCTGGTTGCGTTGGCGACCTCCTCCTCCTCCTCCTCTGCCTTGTGCTTCCACTGTGGCCCCGCTGTCAGATGGGAATGCCAGCAGCATGGCGTCTACCAGCGTGCGCTTGTACTCGCGCATCTTGCGATCGCGCTCCAGTGAGTGAATTAAGGACGGTACGTTGTCCTTGTAACGGGGATCCAGCAGCGTGGCCACCCAGTAATCAGCACAAGTTAGAATGTGGGCAACTCGGCGGTCGTTGTGGAGACACTGCAGCATGTAATCGCTCATGTGTGCCAGGCTGCCCAGAGGCGACGAAAGGCTGTCCTCTGTGGGAGGTGTATGGTCCGTGTCCTCTGTATCCCCCCAGCCACGCACCAGTGATGGCCATGAGCTGGCCTGGGTGCCACCCTGCTGTGAACATGGTTCCATCTCCTCCTCCAGCTCCTCCTCCTCCTCATCCTCCTCATCCTCCAGAACTGTGCCCCTGCTGGACAATTGCGTCCCTGGCGTTTGCGTGTGCAGGAACCCACCCTCGGAGCCCCTTGCGAATGACTGCCCTGAAAGCCTTGGAAATGTTACCTCTTCATCCTCCTCCTCCTCCTCATCCTGTGCCACATCCTCTTCCATCATCGCCCGAATTGTTTTTTCAAGGAGGCATAGAAGTGGGATAGTTAAGCTGAGAACGGCGTCATTGCCACTGGCCATGTTGGTGGAGTACTCAAAACAGCGCAACAAGGCACACAGGTCTCGCATGGAGGCCCAGTTATTGGTGGTGAAGTGGTGCTGTTCCGCAGAGCGACTCACGCGTGCGTGCTGCAGCTGAAACTCCACTATGGCCTGCTGCTGCTCGCACAGTCTTTCCAGCATGTGCAAGGTGGAGTTCCACCTTGTGGGCACGTCACATATGAGGCGGTGAGCGGGAAGGCCGAAGTTACGCTGCAGCGCTGCCAGGCGAGCAGCAGCAGGGTGAGAACGCCGAAAGTGCGCACAAACGGCCCGCACTTTCTGCAGCAGCTCTGACATATCGGGGTAGTTTTTAAGGAACCTCTGCACCACCAAATTCAGCACATGCGCCAGGCAAGGGATGTGCGTCAAACCGGCTAGGCCCAGAGCTGCTATGAGATTTCGCCCGTTATCGCACACCACCAGGCCGGGCTTGAGGCTCGCTGGCAGCAACCACTCATTTGTCTGCTGTTCCATGCTCCTCCACAACTCCTGCGCGGTGTGTGGTTTGTCCCCCAAACAGGCAAGTTGTAAAACTGCCTGCTGTCGTTTACCCCTGGCCGTGCTGAAGTTGGTGGTGAAGGTGTTACGCTGTCCGGATGAGGAGGCGGTAGAGGATGAGGAAGCGGAGTAGGAGGAGTTAGGAACAGGAGGCAAACTGAAGCGCCCTGCAATCCTCGGTGGTGGAAGGACATGCGCCAAATTGCTATCCGCCTCAGGCCCATCCGCCACTGCATTTACCCAGTGTGCCGTTAGGGAGATATAACGCCCCTGACCGTGCTTACTGGTCCACGTATCCGTAGTTAGGTGGACCTTGGCACAGATGGCGTTGCGCAGTGCACACCTGATTTTTTCCCCCACTTGGTTGTGCAGGGAAGGGATGGCTTGCCTGGAAAAGTAGTGGCGGCTGGGCACGACGTACTGTGGGACAGCCACCGACATAAGGTTTTTAAAACTGTGCGTCTCCACCAGACGGAATGACAGCATTTCAAAGGCCAATAATTTTGAAATGCTGGCATTCAGGGCCAGGGATCGCGGGTGGGTAGGGGGGTACTTCCTCTTCCTCTCAAGTGTTTGGGAGATGGAAAGCTGAACGCTTCCACGGGACATTGTGGAGATGGTTGTTGGTGACCCAGGTGGTGGTGTTGCTGACAGATCGTCTGTTTGCGGGGTGGCAGGTGCCGGTATCACTACAGATGTGGCTGGAGCGGCCGAGACTGCAGCAGAAGAGGAAGCAGGATGAGCCAGAGACGTTTCTTGGTTTTGAAGGTGTGTACTCCACTGCAGCTCGTGCTTTGCACTTAGATGCCTGATCATGCAGGTTGTGCTCAGGTTGAGAAGGTTCATGCCTCGCTTCAAGCTCTGATTGCACAGGGTGCAAACCACTCGTGTCCTGTCATCAGCACATTTTCTAAAGAACTTCCACGCTAGAGAACTCCTTTGAGCTGACTTTGGTGCGCTCGTTCCCTTGCTGCGTTGGGCAGTAGCGGGCGTAGTGTCTAGGGCACGGCCGCTCCGCTTCTGCACCCTGCTCCCTCTTCTGCTGTGCTGGTGGCTCTGTGCGACCACCGCCTCTTCCTCCAAACTACTCAGTTCACCTGCATGACGTTCATTCCATGTGGGGTCGAGGACCTCATCGTCCTCCACATCATCTTCCACCCAGTCTTCACCCCTGCCCTCCTTGTCGGTCTCCACAATGCTGAACGCCGCAGCAGTTGGCACCTGCGTTTCGTCATCATCGGAGACGTGCTGCGATGATCCTTGCATGTACTCATCTTGAGGAATAAGTGGTTGGGCATCGCTGCACTCAATCTCTTCCACTTCTGGGGCAGGGCTAGGTGGATGGCCCTGGGAAACCCTGCTGACAGAGTCCTCAAAAAGAATAAGAGACTGCTGTATGGCTTGGGGCTCAGACTGCTGGCCTGATTTGCAAGGGGGTGAGGTGAAAGACGGTTGGACATTGGCTGCAGGTGCCAACTCTGACCTTTCTGCAGTAGACTGGGTGGGAGACAATGTGAAGGAACTGGAGGCACTGTCAGCAGCAAACCAATCTACTATCGCCTCAACTTGTTCTGGCCTCATCACTTCTAGGGGCGTTTGATGCCCTACCAAATACTGATGCAGGTTCTGTCGCCTACTCACACTTGAGGAAGGTGTTTCACTTGTGCGTGTAGCTGGCACAGATCGACCATGTCCTCTCCTTGCAACAGGAGCTCTACCAGCAGCACCACGACCCAGGCCACGGCCCTTATTTGACGGTCTCCTCATATTTCTGTAATTTAAGATCTTGCCCTAGAAAGGTTTTTATTGAATAGCGGAATAGAAAATATGATCCAAAAAAAGTGTATGTATATCACACGTACACAACCACACTAGGCCCCAATTACTATTGTTTGTACCCCTAAAAGGCTAGATGAGGAGTAGGGGGAGTATGGAACAGGCAGCACCCTCAAACCTTCAGAAGTATGAGATGAACCCCAACAACTTGGAAAGGTGGATCTCTCTCACACGTACCGACACAGACTATCCCGCAATTCAATTGATCCTCAAAGGTTTTTATTGAATAGCGGAATAGGAAATATGATCAAAAAAAGTGTATGTATCTCGCACGTACACAACCACACTAGGCCCCAATTACTATTGTTTGTACCCCTAAAAGGCTAGATGAGGAGTAGGGGGGGTATGGAACAGGCAGCACCCTCAAACCTTCAGAAGTATGAGATGAACCCCAACAACTTGGAAAGGTGGATCTCTCTCACACGTACCGACACAGACTATCCCGCAATTCAATTGATCCCCAAAGGTTTTTATTGAATAGCGGAATAGGAAATATGATCAAAAAAAGTGTATGTATCTCACACGTACAGAAACACACTAGGCCCCAATTACTATTGTTTGTACACCTAAAAGGATGGATGAGGAGGAGGAGGAGTATGGAACAGGCAGCACCCTCAAAGCTTCAGAAGTATGAGATGAACCCCAAAAACTTGGAAAGGTGGATCTCACACGTACCGACACAGACTATTCCGCAATTTAATTGATCCCCAAAGGTTTTTATTGAATAGCGGAATAGGAAATATGATCAAAAAATGTGTATGTATCTCACACGTACAGAAGCACACTAGGCCCCAATTACTATTGTTTGTACACCTAAAAGGATGGATGAGGAGGAGGAGGAGTATGGAACAGGCAGCACCCTCAAAGCTTCAGAAGTATGAGATGAACCCCAAAAACTTGGAAAGGTGGATCTCACACGTACCGACACAGACTATCCCGCAATTTAATTGATCCCCAAAGGTTTTTATTGAATAGCGGAATAGGAAATATGATCAAAAAAAGTGTATGTATCTCGCACGTACACAACCACACTAGGCCCCAATTACTATTGTTTGTACCCCTAAAAGGCTAGATGAGGAGTAGGGGGGGTATGGAACAGGCAGCACCCTCAAACCTTCAGAAGTATGAGATGAACCCCAACAACTTGGAAAGGTGGATCTCTCTCACACGTACCGACACAGACTATCCCGCAATTCAATTGATCCTCAAAGGTTTTTATTGAATAGCGGAATAGGAAATATGATCAAAAAAAGTGTATGTATCTCGCACGTACACAACCACACTAGGCCCCAATTACTATTGTTTGTACCCCTAAAAGGCTAGATGAGGAGTAGGGGGAGTATGGAACAGGCAGCACCCTCAAACCTTCAGAAGTATGAGATGAACCCCAACAACTTGGAAAGGTGGATCTCTCTCACACGTACCAACACAGACTATCCCCCAATTTAACTGATCCCCAAAGGTTTTTGATTAAATAGCGGAATAGAAAATATGATCCCAAAAAAGTGTATGTATATCACACGTACACAACCACACTAGGCCCCAATTACTATTGTTTGTACCCCTAAAAGGCTAGGAGTAGGGGGGAGTATGGAACAGGCAGCACCCTCAAACCTTCAGAAGTATGAGATGAACCCCAACAACTTGGAAAGGTGGATCTCTCTCACACGTACCAACACAGACTATCCCCCAATTTAACTGATCCCCAGAGGTTTTTGATTAAATAGCGGAATAGAAAATATGATCCCAAAAAAGTGTATGTATATCACACGTACACAACCACACTAGGCCCCAATTACTATTGTTTGTACCCCTAAAAGGCTAGGAGTAGGGGGAGTATGGAACAGGCAGCACCCTCAAACCTTCAGAAGTATGAGATGAACCCCAACAACTTGGAAAGGTGGATCTCTCTCACACGTACCAACACAGACTATCCCCCAATTTAACTGATCCCCAGAGGTTTTTGATTAAATAGCGGAATAGAAAATATGATCCCAAAAAAGTGTATGTATATCACACGTACACAACCACACTAGGCCCCAATTACTATTGTTTGTACCCCTAAAAGGCTAGGAGTAGGGGGAGTATGGAACAGGCAGCACCCTCAAACCTTCAGAAGTATGAGATGAACCCCAACAACTTGGAAAGGTGGATCTCTCTCACACGTACCAACACAGACTATCCCCCAATTTAACTGATCCCCAGAGGTTTTTGATTAAATAGCGGAATAGAAAATATGATCCCAAAAAAGTGTATGTATATCACACGTACACAACCACACTAGGCCCCAATTACTATTGTTTGTACCCCTAAAAGGCTAGGAGTAGGGGGAGTATGGAACAGGCAGCACCCTCAAACCTTCAGAAGTATGAGATGAACCCCAACAACTTGGAAAGGTGGATCTCTCTCACACGTACCAACACAGACTATCCCCCAATTTAACTGATCCCCAAAGGTTTTTGATTAAATAGCGGAATAGAAAATATGATCCCAAAAAAGTGTATGTATATCACACGTACACAACCACACTAGGCCCCAATTACTATTGTTTGTACCCCTAAAAGGCTAGGAGTAGGGGGAGTATGGAACAGGCAGCACCCTCAAACCTTCAGAAGTATGAGATGAACCCCAACAACTTGGAAAGGTGGATCTCTCTCACACGTACCAACACAGACTATCCCCCAATTTAACTGATCCCCAGAGGTTTTTGATTAAATAGCGGAATAGAAAATATGATCCCAAAAAAGTGTATGTATATCACACGTACACAACCACACTAGGCCCCAATTACTATTGTTTGTACCCCTAAAAGGCTAGGAGTAGGGGGGAGTATGGAACAGGCAGCACCCTCAAACCTTCAGAAGTATGAGATGAACCCCAACAACTTGGAAAGGTGGATCTCTCTCACACGTACCAACACAGACTATCCCCCAATTTAACTGATCCCCAGAGGTTTTTGATTAAATAGCGGAATAGAAAATATGATCCCAAAAAAGTGTATGTATATCACACGTACACAACCACACTAGGCCCCAATTACTATTGTTTGTACCCCTAAAAGGCTAGGAGTAGGGGGGAGTATGGAACAGGCAGCACCCTCAAACCTTCAGAAGTATGAGATGAACCCCAACAACTTGGAAAGGTGGATCTCTCTCACACGTACCAACACAGACTATCCCCCAATTTAACTGATCCCCAGAGGTTTTTGATTAAATAGCGGAATAGAAAATATGATCCCAAAAAAGTGTATGTATATCACACGTACACAACCACACTAGGCCCCAATTACTATTGTTTGTACCCCTAAAAGGCTAGGAGTAGGGGGAGTATGGAACAGGCAGCACCCTCAAACCTTCAGAAGTATGAGATGAACCCCAACAACTTGGAAAGGTGGATCTCTCTCACACGTACCAACACAGACTATCCCCCAATTTAACTGATCCCCAGAGGTTTTTGATTAAATAGCGGAATAGAAAATATGATCCCAAAAAAGTGTATGTATATCACACGTACACAACCACACTAGGCCCCAATTACTATTGTTTGTACCCCTAAAAGGCTAGGAGTAGGGGGGAGTATGGAACAGGCAGCACCCTCAAACCTTCAGAAGTATGAGATGAACCCCAACAACTTGGAAAGGTGGATCTCTCTCACACGTACCAACACAGACTATCCCCCAATTTAACTGATCCCCAGAGGTTTTTGATTAAATAGCGGAATAGAAAATATGATCCCAAAAAAGTGTATGTATATCACACGTACACAACCACACTAGGCCCCAATTACTATTGTTTGTACCCCTAAAAGGCTAGGAGTAGGGGGAGTATGGAACAGGCAGCACCCTCAAACCTTCAGAAGTATGAGATGAACCCCAACAACTTGGAAAGGTGGATCTCTCTCACACGTACCAACACAGACTATCCCCCAATTTAACTGATCCCCAGAGGTTTTTGATTAAATAGCGGAATAGAAAATATGATCCCAAAAAAGTGTATGTATATCACACGTACACAACCACACTAGGCCCCAATTACTATTGTTTGTACCCCTAAAAGGCTAGGAGTAGGGGGAGTATGGAACAGGCAGCACCCTCAAACCTTCAGAAGTATGAGATGAACCCCAACAACTTGGAAAGGTGGATCTCTCTCACACGTACCAACACAGACTATCCCCCAATTTAACTGATCCCCAAAGGTTTTTGATTAAATAGCGGAATAGAAAATATGATCCCAAAAAAGTGTATGTATATCACACGTACACAACCACACTAGGCCCCAATTACTATTGTTTGTACCCCTAAAAGGCTAGGAGTAGGGGGAGTATGGAACAGGCAGCACCCTCAAACCTTCAGAAGTATGAGATGAACCCCAACAACTTGGAAAGGTGGATCTCTCTCACACGTACCAACACAGACTATCCCCCAATTTAACTGATCCCCAGAGGTTTTTGATTAAATAGCGGAATAGAAAATATGATCCCAAAAAAGTGTATGTATATCACACGTACACAACCACACTAGGCCCCAATTACTATTGTTTGTACCCCTAAAAGGCTAGGAGTAGGGGGAGTATGGAACAGGCAGCACCCTCAAACCTTCAGAAGTATGAGATGAACCCCAACAACTTGGAAAGGTGGATCTCTCTCACACGTACCAACACAGACTATCCCCCAATTTAACTGATCCCCAGAGGTTTTTGATTAAATAGCGGAATAGAAAATATGATCCCAAAAAAGTGTATGTATATCACACGTACACAACCACACTAGGCCCCAATTACTATTGTTTGTACCCCTAAAAGGCTAGGAGTAGGGGGAGTATGGAACAGGCAGCACCCTCAAACCTTCAGAAGTATGAGATGAACCCCAACAACTTGGAAAGGTGGATCTCTCTCACACGTACCAACACAGACTATCCCCCAATTTAACTGATCCCCAAAGGTTTTTGATTAAATAGCGGAATAGAAAATATGATCCCAAAAAAGTGTATGTATATCACACGTACACAACCACACTAGGCCCCAATTACTATTGTTTGTACCCCTAAAAGGCTAGATGAGGAGTAGGGGGAGTATGGAACAGGCAGCACCCTCAAACCTTCAGTATGAGATTGTGTTCACTGTACCCCACAAAGATTGAGTTCACTGCACCCCACAAAGATTGTGTTCACTGCACCCCACAAAGATTGTGTTCACTGCACCTCACAAAGATTGTGTTCACTGTACCCCCCAAAGATTGTGTTCACTGCACCCCACAAAGATTCTGTTCACTGTACCCCACAAAGATTGTGTTCACTGCACCCCAAAAAGATTGTGTTCACTGCACCCCAAAAAGGATGTTGTTCACTGCACCCCAAAAAGGATTTTGTTCACTGCACCCCAAAAAGGATGTTGTTCACTCCACCCCAAAAAGATTGTGTTCACTGCACCCCACAAAGATTGTGTTCACTGCACCCCAAAAAGATTGTGTTCACTGCACCCCAAAAATGATTTTGTTCACTGCACCCCAAAAAGGATTTTGTTCACTGCACCCCAAAAAGGATGTTGTTCACTCCACCCCAAAAAGATTGTGTTCACTGCACCCCAAAAAGATTGTGTTCACTGCACCCCACAAAGGATTTTGTTCACTGCACCCCAAAAAGATTGTGTTCACTGCACCCCAAAAAGGATGTTGTTCACTGCACCCCAAAAAGGATTTTGTTCACTGCACCCCAAAAAGATTGTGTTCACTGCACCCCACAAAGGATTTTGTTCACTGCACCCCACAAAGATTGTGTTCACTGCACACCAAAAAGGATTGTGTTCACTGCACCCCAAAAAGATTTTGTTCACTGCACCCCAAAAAGATTGTGTTCACTGCAGCCCAAAAAGATTGTGTTCACTGCAGCCCAAAAAGATTGTGTTCACTGCAGCCCAAAAAGATTGTGTTCACTGCAGCCCAAAAAGATTGTGTTCACTGCAGCCCAAAAAGATTGTGTTCACTGCAGCTCACACACAGAAAAATGGATGTGGATCACTGACACCTGCCTATCTCCAATCCCACACCACACAGCAATATCGATTGTAGTTTGTAGAACACAGTTTCCCTAAAATTCAGCAGACTCTGTCCCTAACAGGATTGAGAAGAGATCGTAGATCAGGATTGAGTGCAGATTCACCCCACCCCCCACACAGCAATATCGATTGTAGTTTGTAGAACACAGTTTCCCTAAAATTCAGCAGACTCTGTCCCTAACAGGATTGAGAAGAGATCGTAGATCAGGATTGAGTGCAGATTCACCCCACCCCCCACACAGCAATATCGATTGTAGTTTGTAGAACACAGTTTCCCTAAAATTCAGCAGACTCTGTCCCTAACAGGATTGAGAAGAGATCGTAGATCAGGATTGAGTGCAGATTCACCCCACCCCCCACACAGCAATATCGATTGTAGTTTGTAGAAGACACTGACCCTATATAATTCAGCAGACTCTATCCCTAAAATGCCTACAACTCGCCCTGCCTAAACACTCCGACCTGTCCCTCAATTCTATCCGGACACAAATGGTTTTTTCCTGCCTATCTTTCCCTAATCAGCAGCCAGCACGTTGATGTGTGCTCTGTCCCTGAATCTAAGCAGCATAATGACGCCGCTGCGGCTGCCTCGAACTTATAAAGACTTGGTCACATGCTTCAGACGGCCAATCACAGCTACTGAGACATTTGCAGGCATGGCTGGGATGGCTTAAGGCACACCAGTTAAACGATTGTTGATTGGCTGTTGAAAGCCCGCCATGAAAAGAGCGCCAAAGCATGCAAAACCCGGAAATAAAACGACCGAACACGGATTTTTACCCGAACATACAGTAAAGTGTCCGTGTCCGTGTTCGGGTACAAAAAATCCAATTATTCGGTACGAACACGAATAATACAGTCCGTGTTCGCTCAACACTACTGATGACACCGGCTGCATCCAGTAGGAATATCTCCTAAACACCGCAAGTTTAGGAGATATTCAATGTACCTATAGGTAAACCTTGTTATTGGCTTACCAAAAAAACTACTTTACTACCACTTTACTACCACTTTAAGTCACTTTAGGTGCACCTAAGGCATGCTGAAGTGGCCTGCAGTTAGTAACATATCATGCCATCTTGGCCTTTCCTAAAGTGACTCTGTCATGGATAAACAAGGGCACTGACATTGCTTGCCCTCTTTTTAACTGCTTGTTTCTTGGCTCTGTCTGGCTTCAATACCTTTGACTCACAGAGCCAGAACAATTCTTGATAAATGATTTTTACAAAAGTGTCAGAATTTTTTATGCCTAGGTCAGACACGTTATAACCATGGCATTAGCGTGAATGCCCAGTCAGAGAAATAATATTCTCAAAGAAGAAGCTGGCAAATGGTAGCCTAATGCTTTCTCCTAACAGAGTCCCTTACAGCGCTATTTTTCATGCCTTACAGTAAAGGCCATTGAACCTTTATAAATCAAGGTCCCAATTAAAGGGTGTATACTTTAATAAAACGCGAAATACCAAATAAGAGAAATTTGTGCTCAATTGAATTACATAGAACCACTAACAGATTTTCAGTTTTAAAGGGTTTGTTCAGAAAAAATTAAACAACTCCCAATCTACACCCCCCAGGCCCCATTGTACTTACCTATGAAGGAATTGAGCTATCAGTGCCCACTCAGTTATTTTGCATATATAGAAGTGCCAGACCAAAAGTTATGAGTCCAAATTCATTTATTGATGTTGTGTTAAAAGACAGCCAACACTTTTCGGGGGTCAAAGGAACTACCCCTTCATCAGGGCTTCAGGTAAAAATGAGAACCTTGAGTGGACACAAAGAAAGGCTTTGCAGGGAAGCTGATTAATGGATTAGAATTCTGGGCCAGCAGTCAAAGAACAGTTGTAACAGCAGTTGTTGTAGCCGTCCTGGAATTTGAAGTCCCTGCTCTTCTGATTGACCACTTTTATTAATCAGAATGTCCCTGAGCAATCCTGAAAGAGGAGGAAGAAGAGTGTTGATTTTAAATCCCCAGACTGCTACACGGGCTGTGTGGGTACTGACAGCTCAACATCCTTGGAGGTAAGTACATTTGGGACTGGGGGGAGGAGAGTCTGTAGAGTGTAAGTTCACCTTTTCCTATTTTTCCAGAAAAAATGAACGCATACTTTAAAAGCATTTTTTCTTTTTTACTTGAAACTCCAGTTTTGTAATCCCATTCCTTCCCTAAACCTCTCCCCCCTCCAGTAAAAAAACAACAATATTGTCTTAATGCAATCTTTAGGTCAGTCTGATGACATTAGGAGGTGGTGAGTAGACTTTATTCCTGGACATAGTAGTACTTACTTAAACACTCAGCCTAGTCAAACCAGGAGTATTTTAAGGCCAGGATGCGTGATAACGTCCGGGGGGGGGGGGGCTGTCTGGCTTCACAGGAAATGGGTTAAATGAGATGCTGGGCATCATTTAACCTGAAAGAGTCATGGAATAGAAGGACTGCAGGAGACAGCTCCTGACTAAAGGTGGGTATTGCAGGAAAATATTTTTTATTAATGCTAAACACATTTAGACAATAGAGCTCCACTTTGAATGGGCAGCATGGTGGCTCAGAGGTTAGCACTTATGCCTAGCAGTACTAGGGTCCTCAGTTTAAACACCAACCACAGAACTACCTGCATGGAGTTTATAAGCTCTCCCTGTGCCTGGGTGGAGCTACTCCCACACTTCAAAGCCATTCTAGTAAGTTATTTGGCTCTCGTCTAACTTGGCCCTAGTATGTGTATGTATGAATGTGAGTTAGGGACCTTAGATTGTAAACTCCATGAGGGCAGGGACTGAGTAAAAGTACAATATATATATATATATAAAGTGCTGTGTAAATTGTTGGTGCTATATAAGTACCTGTAATAAATAAATTCTCATGTTTAAGACCTTCTATGTCAGTCTGCTATGCCAACCCATACAGCTCGACTTGTTAGCTATTAAGGGATTGCAGATCAATCATTTTAAGCTAGGAAAGAGGGTTGTAACAAGAGCATTTTGTACTTTAGGTTTATATAGAGATACTTATTATACACCTCTAGGGACCAATTATGACAGGCGTGGTGTTGTTGAATAGTGACTGGCTGTGGCTTGTTAGATTATCCAGGGAAGCACCACACCATGTAGGCTCTATCCTCTTTATCCACTTGGTTTAATTTTATAACCAAAGTCTGCATCTCAAACCTATAGAACAGTAAAGAAATTTCACTGATGACTGGTCATTTTCTCAATTGACCACTTTCATTTTAGTAGGAGCTACAGTTGTTCCCCAAAAAGTGACCTTCTGGTGGTGTCCTCCATGCTGCTTTCCCTTGTCTTGGGTCACTACCTCTCAGCTTCAGGCTCCTCTCTGCACCACTTGCTGCCAATCATAAACATATCCCTACAGCACTGAGAAGGCACACTGGGATGGATTCCCTCAACATGGGGGAGCCCATCTGTTCCTACTAGATCTGTTTTAGTATTTACTGAAAGAGGTCCCGATAACTATATCTCTCTACGGTTATATTAAGACAGTTCATGATTGACACAGAACAGAAATATCTTCTATAAGTCCAAAGTTAGGTGAGGTAGCTAAGAAAAAACACAAGTTTATGATTTCTTTCAGACCTTTAATTTGCTTTATTTGCTCCCTGGACTCCGAAATGCAAGTATGTTGCTTTAGAGCCTTGCTCTCCATGTTTTATTACATATTCTACTATCCATGATAAATCAATGCCCTTGGACCCTGTAGTCTAACTACAGAACATTTATTTCTTAACTACTAGAGGACAATTTACCACCAAATTACACTTTAAACAGAGAAATTGGTCCACAATTGACAGGCGCACAGTAGCCCCAAGCTTCTCGTCAATTCCCTGGTTCCCCGATTTCATAATGCTCACTCAGCTGCAGGTGAGTTCTCCAACTTATTTACAGTTCAGATATTGCTTCGCCAGCTTTCATCCATAATTATTCTTCTCCGTGGCCTAAGGTGCAGCGGCAAGTTATCTGCAGTTAAGTGAACTTAGGCAGGAGTGAGTAAACTGCGCCGTGTGATTTATTAAATCTTCTGAGCTGTGAGAATTGAGGATTGAAAATAGTGGAGCAGATGTCCGTGACTTTACTTGAACCAGAGCGATACAGAAATAAAATATCCCCGTAAGAGGATTTTTTTTTAACACAATAATCCTAACACTGGTCTATTCGTGAAGGTTTGATGCCCACAATGCACAGAGACAAAACAGTGACCTAGAGTAGTAATTTGGCTCTAAAGGATGTTGCCTGGAGTCATCACACACAGATTTATATTTAGAACTTTGAAGTGTACATTGATCTTCCTACACCCTATAGGAGTAAGATTTTTTTTACTTAGTTTCTGTGTTTTGAAAACTTGCCAGAGTTCCCTACAACATAGCTTACCATTATATATATTGTATTAAGGGGGTTCTCTTCTGTACCTGTGAGGTCAACAAATCCCCCTCTGAATTTTCTGATAAAATTCTGCATAATATGGAAGCTTTTCTTCCCATATATCTAATCATATAGAAAATGAAAGCACTCTATATAATAAAAGTGTTCAAATAATCAGAAATCATACATATCAGAAATATCATATAAAAGTGCAAATAAAATAAACCATAGATATCAAATCTAGTGAAAAAAGTCCCATACAAAATCTAATTTCATGAGACCAATCTGAATCAAAAATCATGAAAGGTGCATCAATATAAATATACTTGTCCAATCCCGTAACCCAGTCTAATAAACACTCCAATTATAGTGTGATACAAATCCAGATCTTCTCAGTATTCCAATTTTTCAAAAAACTCTTCATCATAAATGAAGACCACCAACGTGCCGCCACCAAAGATCCCGAGATGTCTTCTCACCTGATCTCGTGGACCACACTATAAAACAGAGGCCATAAGCTCTTCTGTTACATAATGTTGTCAACCAGCCTACTGTTCCTTTAAATGCCTCCTCCAGTCTCCAATGGGTGTTCACATGTGAAAGTACATAAGAAACACTAATAGTGTAGACCGCTAGAATGTATTTATTTTTAAATAATAAAAATGCCACTCACAAGCAAATAAAGTAAAAGTGCATGTAGAGAAAGAAAAAAGCATACATTCAAATACAAACTTAAACAAAATGGCACCCCTGCCCAAAATGATGACGTCACTGCCCACCTGATGTGTTGCGTCTATTCCAGCTTTTTCACAGGCTCATGTTGAAGTTTGTATTTGGATGCAAACTTCTTTTATTTTTTTCATTTCATATATGTAATTAGTGTGGTGAGTGCACTAGTTAGTGGTAGCAGCTCTATATCTCTTTACGCATTTATGATTTAATCATTTTTTAATAGTGCAGGGATTTTTTTTTTTTTTTTTTATCTCGAATACCTGTATGTCATTTACCTAATGGATCCTAAAAAAAACTTGGTAATACATTGACATGTGAGATAAAGAACAAATAGATGGGAGATTTACTGAATCTGGTGCAGCTGTGCATGGTAGCCTATCAGCTTCTAAATTCAGCTTGTTCAGTTAGGCTCCTTTCACACACTGTGTCTGTCAAACGGACTCCGCTTTTCTCAGCGGGGGGTCAGCGGATGTGCGGAGACACAGCTGTCACAGCCCCATAGATCTCTATGGGGGAATCGGATGGGAACGGACCGTCGGTCCGTTCTCATCTGATCCCATCCGATCCGATCCGCTGGACGGATGGAAAATAGGGTTTCCATCCGTCCAGATTTGACGGATCAGATCGGGTGTCAGCGGACATGTCTCTGCTGACATCCGATGCCCCATAGGGATGCATGGGGGGACCGTTCAGATCCGCCAAAAAAACGGACAGGCGGATCTGAACGGTCCGCCTGTGTGAAAGGGGCCTTAGGCTTTGACAATAAAACTTGGAAGCTGATGCACAGCTGCACCAAAATTTTGCACTCTCCAGTTTTAGTAAATCCCTCTCTTTGTATGTGCAACAAGAGCTGCAAAGAAACCAGGTACTCTCAGGACAAATAAGCCAGGTTTGATAATATAAGAGCAGAGGAAAAAGAGCAGTGGTAAGAATGCAAATTGAAAAAAGAACAGGTGGAACAGACATGCAGGGACTGTAGTCAGGCAGACCAAGGTCGGAACAGGTAGCGTAGATGCAGTGATCAAAAGCCAAGCCAATGTAAGGACAGTCCAAGTAAGTACAGATAGCATATGGGATGTATGATAACAAGACAAAATCAACAATGAAAGCAAGGTTAGGAGCCAAAGGTGATTTACTAAAACTGGAGAGTGTGAAATCTGGTGCAACTTGGCATAGAAACCAATCAGCTTCCATTTTTTTTTCTGTCAAAGGTTAATCAAACAAGCTAAAGTTAGAAGCTGATTGGCTACCATGCACAGTGGCATCAGATTTTGCTCCCTCTAGTTTTGGAAAACCAACCCCAAAGAGTCAAGAATGAACAGGAAACAAAAGATGAACCAAAAACAAGTCATGTGAATCCATGGAGCCGTCAGAAATAAAGTAACAAGTCACAGAAAGACAAACAGTCAACAAACTTTGAATTACATTTGGTGAGACTGACTGACATTTCAGACTGAGCAATGGCATGCAATGTCAACCCGCAGCATGTAAAACCAGCAGACTATTAGCATGCAATAAAAAGGGAATATACTCCAGAGATAAAACTATAATCTTGTCACTTTAAAAAACGCTGGTTCGGCCACATGTGGCATATTCCATCCAGTTCTGGTCACAATCCTCAGGCAGGATGTGCTGGAACTGGAAAGAGTCCAGAGAAGGGCAAGAAAACTTATAAGGGGACAAGAGGACCTCAATTACGAGGAAACAACTACAAACACTAAACGTATTATCCCTGGAGAAGAGACGCTCGAGAGGAAATATGATAGCAATATACAAATATCTCAATGGTGATCCCAGCATAGGGAGGAATTTATTTAGTTTCAGAGAGTGTAAGAGGACACGGGGCCACACAATGAGATTGGAGGAAAAGCAGTTTAACCTCAAACTGCATAGGGGGTTTTTCACTGTCAGGGCAATAAGGATGTGGACCTCTCTTCCACAATTGGTGGTGTCAGCTGGAAGTATTAATAGTTTTAAAAGACTCTTGGACATGCAGCTTAGTGAACACAACATACAGGGATATGGGAAATGATTATCCATACTCACACACATAAACCTACACAGGTCAAAGTGAATGGACTAATGTCTTTATTCAACCTTACCAACCATAAAACTATGATGCCGCTTAATCAAGACACGGGGGCTTTTCATGTTTCTTCGTCAGCTTGCCCTAACCAAATATAATTATAAAACCCAACATTACATTACAACATGACAGCTACCATAGGACAAAAGACTGCCAAGCAACAGCATTTAAATGCAAAACATACGACGCCTACATATACATATACAGTAGCAGTAAATATTATTAGTGACTCATTCTTCTAAGGCAACATAATACTCCATCATTTTTGTTTTGAGTATAGTGATCATTTGTGGCATTCTGAATACCAATTAAACCTTACATATTTAAAGTGAAGTTAAATATAGACACAGCATTCCAAATATGGCACTTGTCTAAGAAAGACAACTTGGCAAGGACACAAACGAGAAAAAACAACTTCATCCCTGCAGGCAAAACACAAGTCATACCGAGGAGGTATCAGATGGGGTGTAAGGTGAGCACCATCATGGTTATTCAGTGTGACACTTGGCCTGCCATTAAATGAACAATACGAAAGGGCACAACCTCCATTTGTACTCTGAACGGGGGAGCGAATCACTTTGAGGTTATCTAGAAGGAAACACATATTGCTAATGGTATTCTATCAAGAAAATGCATCCTGTAATGAAGCCCATAGATAGTATGCACACTTTGAAAATAATTATCTGCAACATAAAGAGCTTCATTCTTCAAGGAACAGCTCTTGCTCACTGTCATTTGAATGAAGATAAGAAGCACTGAACGCTAGGATTTTTAAATAAATCTGAACTGAAGTGCCACTAGGTAGATTGTGTTGAATCAACATTTTCCTCCAACAAAAATTATGATGGTGCAGATTGGTAGATTAGCATACTGTCTACCTTTTCCAGAGCTTGCAAAGCATTGATTGAAAAGTTAAATAAATGCTACCTGACAAAAAGCTTACACAAACTATGCTGCTTACTAGTACACAATGGAAGTTGATCAAAGGCGACCATGAGAGGTGTGTATCATAGACAGAAGTACTTGTACTATAAACATGATGATCTTGAAAGGCTTGATACAAGGCTTGCCTTGCAGCTCTGCACATAGAGTTGTAAATAGGCACCGCCTGTATGCAGAAGTGCGCGTGTTCGTGCTTTACAGTGTGTGCGCGAGCATGTGTCTATACCCACAGCCATTACTGGTACCATATGGCCTATTTAAAGTGATTGTAAACCCAGATAACAAAAAGTGAACTGAACATTTTAGATAACTCAGCAAAGCAGCACACTTTCTACAGCTTGCTACTGAAAAAAAAAATCTGACACATGCAAAAAAAGGTGTCGCCATGCCCCGTCTCCTTTGATTGACAGACATGCAGAGGAGACTCATGCACGAGCATGAATGAAGAATGTGCATCCTCTACTGCCCAAGCCTGAGTGCAAGTTTACTTTCAAATGCTTGTAAACCCTTATAAGAATCAGTACTGAAAGACATGCCCCCTTTATAGTATATACAGTATGTTCATCAAAAATCCAAAGTGCTGTCTTTTTTATAAGTATTTTCATCCCTGCACCTGTCACAGCTCTCTAAAAATCTCCAGTCTGTGGGCAGTGGAGTCATGACATCATTGGCCACACCTCTAAGCTGTACACACCACCTCCAAGCGTGAACTGACGTTCGTGAACACTTCCAGCACCGTGCACTCTGCTAAGCCAGCGCTAGTGTTTTCTGAGGGAGTGTACCATTGGGAGGTAGGACCAGTGATGTCATAATTCCACCTTCCAAGCTCCAGCCCTCATACACGCCCATGGACCAGAGATTTTCAGAGAGCTGTGACAGGTAGAGAGGAAAATGCTGAGGCAAAAAGAAATCTTTGCATTTTTATTGAACATACTATAAAATAGGGCATGTATTTGAGAACTGATGCATATGAGGTTTTCAACCACCTTAAGGGATGCTCTGACCCATTGTGAGTGCTGACTGGTCTTCAGCATGTTCCTTGTTTCTTGACTTGTGTTTTACATATGCTTCCTGTTACCGACTCAGCTTCCTTCTGAAATAATTTTGAATCTTGCTCTGTACTGTTGCTCAACCAGTTTGCGACCTTGGCTTCATCCCTGACCTTGACCTGGCTTCTGATTTGGTACTGCATTGCCCACTCATTACTGACATTGGCCTGCTCTGTAACTTTCCTACTGCCTCTGATTGTGATTTACATCATTGCCAAATGCCTGCTTGCACTACTTCCACTACTACTACTTCTACTTCTTGTACATTCCCCATTAACTTCTGCTGGTTCTTCTGCTGACTCCTCACCTTACACTCTTGCTCTAACGTTCTGCAACCTATATCTTTGGGCACTTAGGTAGGTCCCCTGTGTCCCAAAGCACAATCTTTTTAACTTGCAGGGTTTGAGATTTAAGTGAGGCTGTTCTTGAAATCTTGGTCTCCTATCAGGTTTGGGACAAAAGCTTTTTCATTTCTGTTTGTATTGCTGTTGGAGAGTTTCCCTTTACTCCCTGTGTGGTCGTCAGTAGTCGTCAGGAGTTCTAACCCGTCCCCACACTTTTCAAAAGGAAAAAAATACATTTCAGTTGGACATACCATAGGCTTTAAAGCTTATTTACCATTTGATAAGAATATGTACAAATTTGAACGATCATACCTAGCCACAGTTCTGCTTTAGTTTTAGGGTCATTTGCAGGCAGATCTCTTTAAAATACTGCAGATGTGTGAATTGGGGTCATACCCAAAAACTGATTATCATATCCAATCTGCCTATTTACAGTTGTGCTCATAAGTTTACATACCCTGGCAGAATTTTTGATTTCTTGGCCATTTTTCCGAGAATATGAATGAATAACACAAAAACTTTTCTTTCACTGGATAGACCTACAGTCCTGTACTGTGGACCAATGGTGGTTCATGAGGGTTGGGTTTCCAGCAGGCAGATGTGCCAGGCGTGCCAGGTGCTTTACCCACCCCTGGTTAAATTCCCAGGACAGTTCCATGGAAAGTGTGACAGTTGGGAGATATGCAATGGCTCTGAAAGTCAGGTAAAGCTGTTGGCTATGATATTGGATAACAATTAGATAACTTAAAATTCCAATTATATTACAACACCATGCATTTTGATGTGTGAACTTTGTAATAAATGCAATATTGTACCACACGTTCAAAAGTCTACTGTGATTTTATGACATTTGATGCTTGTTCCCTCAGACTTCATCGTTCTGTCTCTTCAGATATTTATAATAGAATGTGTGAATTCAGCTCCTGCACAGCAAGTTATTCCAAGTTGAAGGCTTCAGTGTTCTAAAAATACAATTGCCTATCACTCAGGATAAAGTTTCTGAAAGTCACAGGCTGGTGACATTGGAGCAACACAGAAGAAAAACAACTAAGAAACACCAATGTACGATGTCAGCATGACATAATTTAGGTCATTTTTTTTACAGAAAAGCTTCCACTCTCTAGGTACATATGGTAGTCACCACGGGGAATTAATAGTGTGTTATAGAATGTAACTTTCAGTATAAATCACATGTACCAATGAGTACGAAGCAGAAGAGCTGTCAGATCGCAGTTCTCCTGTGTGAGATGAAATTGATGTCTGTCTGTAAAGGAAATCCGCAGGATACTTCTCAATTGCTCAATATGATAGGAATCGATGGCGAGTTACATAGTGAAAAAATATATATCTATCGCCGCACAGGATGTACGTAAAGTAAAGGCAGCGGTGATTTAAGAGGTAGATTTTATATTTGTAATATATAAAAATAATTAAAATAAGAATAAAACTTTGAAAATATTTGACAATTCTAAAATTGTTTTCAGTATTAGATCTTTGTGATTGTTTTGAAAAATAGTAAAGCAGAAAAAAAAATCCCTTTAAAAATGAATGAATATGAACAGGCTTTAAATGGTGACTGAGGTTTAGGGAAGCTCCTATCAACTATCCAGGTACTTATCTTATTGTGCCAAAAAGAATGCTAAACTCAGCCCTAATTATAACCCTAACCCTAAAGTTAATCTATCACCTAACCCTAACAATAATGATAAACAATGGCATGTATTCAGGATCCTGATCACATGGCTTTGTTTACAAAAAAGCAACGTGCCATAGTCTAGCCAAGCTTTTTTCGACCAGGGTGTTCAGGCACCCTGGGGTGCCTTGAGGTTTCTTCAGGGGTGCCTTGGCAAAATGCCTAAACATTGCCTAAAAATATATACAAGCAAGCAGGTTGATCAAGCCTGCATTTTAGTTATACAAAGCCACAGGTTGTTATTGTGCACCATTTCAACCTTCCAGCTACCAGCATTCTAAGAACCAGTGATGTCATCATTGTTGATAATAAGGCCCCTTTCACAAAGGGAGTGCGTCAGGCGGACTCCGTTTTTCTCAGCAAGGGATTGATCCGCAGATCCCCCACTGAGCAGGCGGATGGCAGCTGTGTCTTTGCGTTGTGTGCAGAGACGGAGCTGTCAGGTCCCGCTGTTCTCTATAGGGGGAATCGGATGGGAACGGACCATCTGTCCGTTCTCATCTGATCTCATCCCAGCATCCTTGTTTGACCCTCCCCTGCCCCTCTCTGTCAACACTGGGGTCACATTAGCTGAGTGATAGAGAGAAACTGGAGGGGAGCAGAAACACTGGAATACTAGTCGGTACTAGTGTGCAAAAGTGTATTTGCTTTGGAAGAATAATTCACCTCTAATGTTGGATGTCCTACATGTGTCAATGCTGCCAAATTATGTAAAACTATTAGAATAGTTTTTAACATTTTAGAATGGGGAGCCTTGAGACTATTCATAATTTTAAAGGGTGCCTTGAGATTGTCCATAATTTTAAAGGGTGCCTTGACTGAAAAAGGGTTGTGAAACACTGATCTAGCCTAGTTCTGTTTGTGAAACTCTTACCTCCTTGCTGCAATGGTTCTGTTAGATCTGTGATTCCATTCACATATGATGTTTTTTGTGTTCCCCATGGGCGTCATCTGCTCTACTGTGGATCCCTTCTATCAATTCCTGGCCCACCCCCCAGTCCACTTCCCTATATAAAAACATGCTCAGTGAAGCCCAAGTTGCACGAGCAACTTCCTAGTTTCCCTGTGCTCCTGGTTTGGCTTGTATTACTTGTATTCTGTGCCTGACTACCCATGTACCGACTCCAGCTTTGTCTAACAATTTCGCTTGCCTGCCACCTGCCCTGACTTCAGCTCATTTCCTGGATTCTCTTCTGTCTCCTGCCATCTGTACTCTGCACACACAAAGGGTCTCTGTATTGTTAGGAGGGCCAACACCTGGTTCCAGTGTGCTGCAAGTCCATTCCCACCATCAGGGTTCCTGGTGAAGAAGCAGGCTGGGGCTTAGACTTTGCACCCAGAGTTGGTGCTCTACAAGGGCTCACTATCATAGAAACCTGACACCATGTTAATGGCATAGATTTGTTTATCAATACGGCCATGTCATACAGTGACAGGATATGACATAGTTTTGTTGATATACATATACATTTTCCATGCCACTGAAGTCTTTCAGCTGGGAACAATGCATGCTTCCTAGATAACTTCTAGCTAACTTTGCCTTGCAGTGCCCTATGGGATGCATAATAAGCTGTACACCCCTGACCAGGAGTGTTAAGGGGGTGTGTAAGGGGGTTGATTATACAATGACTACTTCTTACCACAAATATAAAAGTGACTCTTGCTAATATAAAAATCTACAATAAAGGGCCTCCCGCAAAGTAGATACAGAATACTCACCTCCCCCACTGACCGTTTCACCAATCTCTGCAACAGTGGAGAGAAACTGTTGACTAAAGATCCCGCAGAATTCAGCACTTCCGAAAGTATCAATTATCTGCTCCCCTGGCGGGAGCTGAGGTTCCTCCCCTTGGCTTCTATATAACTGCAGGACACACTAGTGGTGCAGGGCTGATGGATCGAACCATTGAGTGCACTGGGAGACCAAGAATCTGAACTCTTGGTAGTGCTAGATCCTGTATTTACTTTAGACTTTCTCTTCATTATTGCAGAGATTAATGCCATAAGCAGGCGAAGAATTGGGTATTCAGTGTCTTCTTTGCAGGAAGCCCTCCCTCTATTGTAGAACAACAACAGAGTTACTTTAAAGTTGGGTGAGAGAGGCCTAACTGAGTTAAAGATAGAGGGAGAGTCTGTGACGCAGCACAGAAAAGGAAAGAGTCCTGAATAGCTAAGACGGTTGCCATTGGACAGTGGACGCTCCTAAAACTCTGCAGTGCATGGTGAACCGAAGAACCGCAAGTATATTTAAATTGATACACACTGATCATATTTCAAGCAGAACCTGGATTTACTAATATCCCCTTCCCTGAGGATTACAAATGTCATTTATTTAAATGACCAGAGCTCCAGCTGCCGACGAAGAATTGCAAGGCCTTGCTAGGAAAGAGACTCTAGTAATTCACTGCTAAAGGGGGCCCCCTATATGTGCTAAAGTGCATTCTTTTAGTTGCTAGTTTAAAGGTTAAAAGGCATTTTAATTCAAACACACACACACACATATATATATATATATATATATATATATATATATATATATATATATATATATATTCAGCTGAGTTAATTAGATCCATCTATTCTACAAACAGTTAGTGTAGACAAGTTTGTCTGATAGTCACTCTCACAAGTCTTTTGAGTAAGTTGCATAATATATTCATATGGTCATTTAATTTGATATTTTCATATCTATTCATTTTCTGTCATATTGTTGTTGCTAGATTTTGGGCCTCGAGTCTCATATTTGTATTTGGGACTTGGAGATTCAAAACCTTATTATATCTCTTGGTTGTTTTTCCAGTTGTGTTTATCTCATATTTGAATTCAATAAACTAATATACTGATACTTACGTGTCTTTGAACTAATATGTCACAACCAATAGTGCCTAGCGGGTCGGAACTACCTCAGGGTCCAGGGAGTGTGGAGGAAGTGGAGGAAAAATAGATTACAGGGTTATTAAAGTGTTTGTAAACCATTGCAGAAAGAAAATAAATATAAAAACATTTTGTCTGTATGCCTACTAGCACATTATGAGATACTTACCTTAGAATGAGCACTGTCACCACTGACATGGCTTTCGTCTTCCCCCCAGTCTTCCTTCTGGGTTCACGGACCCCGGGCTGTGTGAGTGGCCGGAGGCCACGATGGCCTCAATCCCGCACATGCTCGCGGGAGCCTTCGGTTTCGGCACGGTGCTCTGAAGGTTCAACACAGTATGCCGAACCTTCTGAGCGCATGCGTCGGTGACATCACCAGCTGCATCAACTGTGAATATCTCCTAAATGGTGCCTGTTTATGAGATATTTATTTTACCTTCAGGTAAGCCTTATTATAGATTTACCTGTTGGTAAAAATCACAAAGCAGACTTTACTATCGCTTTAAGTAATAGGTGTGCATGGATTTTTTTTAGGAGGATAAGAATATTCTTTAGTGTCACCCCTGATGGGGGTCTCATCAAATTTTTGCCAAGTGGCTCTAAAGTTTTTAGTTACACGCCTGTCTGCGTTCATACATCCTGTCTGACAAATTCTTAGCAAATTCAAGTTTTTGATCATTGCTCTAGTCAATTTTAATGAAGCTAAATGTAAAATCAAATCATTTTCCTGAACACAGTTAAGTACAGAATAAAAAAGCCTTTGTTATATAAGAAGAGAAAAACTCACTTCCCTGCACTTCCCAGGCACCATAAAAGTTTGGACAGAGAAAGTTTCATGTTTTAAAAAAAATAACATAGTTAATATATTTGGACATTTTAGTTGGTAGAGCTTCTTGGGTGTGTTAAACAGAAATATTATATATATTCATAATAAACCTTACTAATACCTAATACTTTTATTTAAAGTACATATTTCTAGCATTCTTGAATTTTAGATCTTTTTTAAAATACTGTTAAAAAATTGTAAGATTAAATAACATTTTACATTAACTTAAATGGTAAATATTTCATTTTATTCCTTTTATTACTTTACACAGCTGAAAAAGGACAATTAAAATGTAGTGTTTGCCATATGATCACTGTTTTATTTATTTTTTGTTTCTTTATTACAAGTACAAGTTTATTTGTTAAGAAAGCAATTGTAAATCCTAAGGATATTTAATTTGGCTCGCAGTTTGACCTATAACCTTTGGATTTATCTCTGTTTTGGTTTTTCTGAGTTCTGTCTTTTATAACTTGATCGCACTAGTAGATCTGCTGATTTTCCACTTCATTTAACAAAGTGGCAACACTGTTCAGTCTGAAGAGAAATCACAGCAGTGTTGTCACCCTGTGTTGTCTTATATGGACATGTAGTTTTAGAAAAGCTCTATGAAAGGGACAAATTAAAGCTTAACTCCAGCTAACACTTTCTAAGCATTTACCGAAATAGTATTCTTTTGGTAAAAGGTTAAAACTCTATAAATAAAAGATGACTGTTGTAAGCACCCCCAGCAGGATCATATGGTTTGCCCCAACCCCCAGTAATTGTACATTTCACAAGGCAGCTTGGCCTGCATGCAAATGCATATTAAAATATAAAAAAAAGTGTGTAAAATAAAAATATATTATTATACTAACTATACCACATTCATATATAATATAAAAAAATGCATTCCTTACAGGTATCAACTACATACAGTTACCAGAATGCAATGTTTTTAATTATAGTAGGGCTTTTATCTGTTTAAAGCAGAATGAAACTCTTTTAATCAGTTTTAACTATGTTGATCCTAATGCTGCTAGCATTAGGAAATAGATAAGAAGATATATTATATTTACTTGTTTTTATTTTATTTTTTTACATTTCTCTGGATACTTCTTGGTTTCTGGCCTAGGCCAAATAATGTCATACATCCCAGGAGTCTTCATGGGCATTTGTTTTTCTTTCATCTGGAGAAGGGGATTTCTAAGTTAAGCACACCCTCCTTCCCGCATGCCTGAGCTAGGGGCAGATTGATTCCAGAAAGTAGATGCCACATAAATCATATTCCCTTACTCAAGATGGTTGTGGCTAGAAATGCAAGGGATGTGTTTCTAAAGTGATTTTTCAACAAAATAAAGCATGGAGACATTGATAGCATAGGTATACTCAGCCTTTTGCATTAGGGTGTGCTCCCCAAAGCTCTGTGTATATATATATATATATATATATATATATATATATATTTATTTATATACAGGGCTTTTTTTTCTGCCGGAACGCACCAGAACGGAGTTCCGCCACCTCTGGCTGCCCTGTCTTCTCCCGCTTGTCACATTACACAGAAACTGGTGGAGGACTCACTTCCAGGGCCGGACTGGGAATAAAATTTAGCCCTGGAAATAATTTCATACCAGCCCCATAGCATTATTATACCGACCCAACAGCATAGCGCCATTATTTTCTTATTCATAAAAGGGAAAACCATGCATTTTAAAGCACATTTGAAGAGTGTATTATATATAGATAAGAAAGATATGAAAGCATGTAGTGCTTCATATATATATATATATATATATATAAGCAAATTCCGGTTAAAAGTGGTAAAAGTGTGAACATGATACAGGAGATGCAGGGGCTGCGGGCATGGTACAGGAGATGCAGGGGCTGCGGGCATGGTACAGGAGATGTCGGGGGCTGTGGGCATGGTACAGGAGATGTTGGGGGCTGTGGGCATGGTACAGGAGATATCGGGGGCTGTGGGCATGGTACAGGAGATGTTGGGGGCTATGCGGACATGGTACAGGAGATGCAGAGGCTGTGGGCATGGTACATGAGATGTCAGAGGCTGCGGACATGGTACAGGAGATGTCAGAGACTCTGCGGACATGGTACAGAAGATGTCAGAGACTGTGCGGACATCGTACAGGAGATGTCAGAGACTGTGCGGACATGGTACAGGAGATGTCAGAGAATGTGCGAACATGGTACAGGAGATGTCAGACTGTGCGAACATGGTACAGGAGATGTCAGAGAGTGTGGGCATGGTACAGGAGATGTCAGAGGCTGCGGACATGGTACAGGAGACGCAGGAGATGCAGGGGCTGCGGCCATGGTGCAGGAGATGTAGGAGATGCAGGGGCTGCGGGCATGGTGCAGGAGATGTCGGGGGCTGTGGGCATGGTACAGGAGATGTCGGGGGCTGCGGGCATGGTACAGGAGATGTCGGGGGCTGTGGGCATGGTGCAGGAGATGCAGGGGCTGCGGGCATGGTGCAGGAGATATAGGGGCTGCGGGCATGGTGCAGGAGATGCAGGGGCTGCAGACATGGTACAGGAGATGCAGGGGCTGTGGACATGGTACAGGAGATGCAGGGACTGCGGACATGGTACAGGAGATGTCAGAGGCTGTGCAGGCATGGTACAGGAGATGTCTGGCTCTGTGCGGGCATGGTACAGACTTCAGGTGCTGTGCGGGCATGGTACAGACATCAGGGGGTGTGCGGGCATGGTACAGGAGATGTCTGGCGCTGTGCGGGCATGGTACAGACATCAGAGGCTGTGCGGGCATGGTACAGGAGATGTCTGGCGCTGTGCGGGCATGGTACAGACATCAGGGGCTGTGCGGGCATGGTACAGGAGATGTCTGGCGCTGTGCAGGCGTGGTACAGACGTCAGGCACTGTGCGGGCATGGTACAGACATCAGGAGCTGTGCAGGCATGGTACAGGAGATGTCTGCCACTGTGCGGGCATGGTACAGATGTCAGGCACTGTGCGGCCATGGTACAGATATTTGGCGCTGTGTGGCAATGGTACAGATGTCTGGCGCAGCGCGGGCATGGTACAGATGTCAGGCGCTGCGCGGGCATGGTACAGATGTCTGGCGCTGTGTGGGCATGGTACAAATGTCTGGCGCTGTGCGGGCATGGTACAGATGTTAGGCGCTGTGCGGGCATGGTACAAATGTCAGGCGCTGTGCGGTCATGGTACAGATGTCAGGCACTGCGCAGGCATGGAACAGGAGAGCAACACAGGACAGGTGGTCAGAGGCTGTGCATTTTTAAGGGAGAGGAGAGAAAAACATGATAGGGGGTCAGAGGCTGTGCAATGGATGGTAGAGGACAGAATGTACAGGTGATCACTGACCAGATGCTGGAGGGGTACAGTCCTATTACTCGGCCGGCCGGCACGCACCATCACGGAGAGGACTGAAAATACATATAAAAATTACGTGACCGGGACTGCGCAGGCGCTGTGTGGCCGAATATGCCGAAGCTTGTACGGGTTTTCCCGAGCCCGGAAATCTTTGGAACGGCGCATGCGCAGTTGCCGTGTCAGCCGGGCCGGGAGACATTTCTTTACGGGCGCCGCTGCCCTCAAAGCGACCCCAGGACAGGCGGACTTGCCGGCCTACTGGGAAATTTCCCGGTATCCCATTAGGCCAGTCCGGCCCTGCTCACTTCCTCCACCACTTTCTGTGTGCTAGTGTCGGCACAGCAGACACATGAAGCTGGATGTTCCGGGTCTCGACAGTGATGTTCCTGCAGCTCTGCGGCTCTGCCTATCAAGAATGCAGCATGGAGGAGGGGCTTGTGGAGGTGGCTTCTTTCTTCATCTCCTGCCTGTTACAACTATGTGCAGCACTGAGCCGAGTGAAGTGCTGTGAATCTCCTCCCCTGCTCCATTCCTGATAGGCTGAACTGCAGGGATGTCTCTGTAATGAAAAAAAAAAGCCCGGGCACAGCTAACAGAGCCGTGATGGCTGCATTCCTGAAGCAGTAAAAGAGGAGGACAATCTGTGAATACCAACTGAGAGAGTTTTTTGTGTGGGGAAGGGGGGGGGGTCTTTGAAAAGGTGAGGGCTGGGGGGAGGGGGGTCTGTAAAAAGGTGAGGGCTGGGGGGGTCTGTGAAAAGGTGAGGGCTGGGGGGAGGGGGTTCTGTGAAAAGGTGAGGGCTGGGGGGAGGGGGGGGTCTGTAAAAAGGTGAGGGCTGGGGGGACGGGGTCTTCAAGTGTCATTTATACAGTAACAGTGCATAATATTTAGCCCTGATTACTGTATTAATGTCACTGGTCCCCAAAAAGTGTCAAAAATGTCAGTGAGGGGTCCAATCTGTCTGCCGCAATGTCGCAGTCCCACTAAAAATCTCAGATCACTGCCATTACTAATAAAAACAAAAAAATAAAAAGTCCAAAAATTGATCCCTTAGTTTGTAAACGCTATAACTTTTGTGCAAACCAATTAAAATATGCTTTTTGGGATTTTTTTTACCAAAAATATGTAGCAGAATACAAATTGGCCTAAACTGATAAAAAAAATAATTTTTAAATTTTTTTTATTGGGAATGTTTTAGCGCAGAAAGTAAAAAATGTTGTGTTTTTTTCAAAATTGTCGCTCTTGTTTTGTATATAGCGCAAAATCTAAAAACTGCAGAGGTCATCAAATACCCCCAAAAGAAAGCTCTATTTGTGGGAAAAAAAAAGGACATCAATTGTATTTGGGTACAGCGTCGCACGACCGTGCAAATTTTCGATAAATTAACACAGTGCCAAATCTCAAAAAATGGCCTGGTCATTAAGGGGATAAAACCTTCTGGGGTTAAACAGGGGCTAATATGTCAATTTAGTTTTTGGCTGGGCTGTAGTTAGTTAATACTGATTGTATCGTTTTTCACCTGGCTTTTCGCTAAACTTAAAGGGATTGTAAAGGCAGAAGGTTTTTTTTTTTTTTTTTTTTTTATCTTAATGCATTCTATGCATTAAGATAAAAAAACCTTCTGTGTGCTGAAGCCCCCCTAATACTTATCTGAGCCTGTCTTTATCCAGCGGTTTTGCAGGAGTGTCCAAGTTGCCTGGGACTCCCCTCCTTATTGGCTGAGACAGCAGCATGGTGCGATTGGCTCCCACTGCTGTTAATCAAAATCATTCAGCCAATCAGGAGTGAGAGGGGGCATTGCCAGGTTGCGGGTCCATGTCTGAAAAGACACAGGGAGCTGGGACTTGGCTTGGGTGCCCTCATAGCAAGCTGCTTGCTGTGGGGGCACTCGACAGGAGGGAGGGGCCATAAGAGCCAAAGAGGGACCCAAGAGGAGGAAGATCCAGGCTACTCTGTGCAAAACCAACTGCACAGAGGAGGTAAGTATAACATGTTTGTTATTAAAAAAAAAAAAAAAAGACTTTGCAATCACTTTAAGTTGGCTTGTGATTTCTCACTGTCACCAGTAGATGTCACTGGTATCACTGGTCATAGTAGGAGATTTCACAAACAAAACTAAGCTATGAATTTTTATCTTCAGCCAATCCAGTGGGAGATTTAGGCCACTAATGCATGCTAGGGAAGGCTATACATTGGGACACACCATGTGTTCACTTTCCTCCCCTGGGCTGAGGTCTAGAGAGGTGCTGATTAATGAAGCTATGCTGTTAGGCCCAAAAGCCTGGTCTGGGGCCTAAGTTGTCCTGCCTGGTCTGGAGGAAGCTGTGCCAAGAAGGAGGCCTGGGGGGGGGGGCTTTTTTTTGCTGGAGAGAGCCATGAAGAAGGCTGATCTTTCAGGAGGACCTGGTAACTTACTTGGAGGACGCACTGAACTTTGGGAACATGCTTACAGTGTTGCCAGGTTGGCTTAAAGGTTCTGACACTGTAAAGCAAGACATTGATCTGGATCTGGAGAGTCTGTAAGAGATCTACTATTGTATTTGGACCCCTAACCCTCACCTCCTTAACCGTTATACAATAAAATTTAAAAAAAGTGACTGGTGCCCAATATTCTTTCTCTGTCCCCCCATGTTAGCTATTGACTCAGCCCTGGAGTAAAATGCTAGCCCATCCCTGCCTCTGGAGGTGCTATCCTGCCTTTGAGGTGTCAGAGGGGCGCCACACAAAATTGTAAAATGTATTATTACATATACATTGTCAGTAGTGCAGTGGGTGGTGTCAGTAGAGCAGTCGATTTGTCAGTGGGGCAGAGGTTGGTGTCAGTAGGACAGTGGATGGTGTCAGTCAGTAGAGCAGTGGATGGCGTCAGTAGGGCAGAGATTGGTGTCAGTATGGCAGTGAATGGTGTCAGTAGGGCAGAGATTGGTGTCAGTATGGCAGTAGATGGTGTCAGTAGTTTTTTATTATTATTATTCTTTTTTTACTTTTTTATCATTTTTTACAATATTATTTTTATTACAGTATTTTGAAAATTTTAGGAGCCCTGTTGGAGAGCTTTGATGAACTATCTGGGGTCCAAACAGACTCCTGATGTCTCACTTTAGAGATAGAGAAGGGGACTGAGGACAGAGATCTCTGTCCCCAGTCCCTTTTTCTGCAGCCTCAGATGCATTGGACAGTGAATGAATCAATCAACTGATGTTTAGCTGCCATAACCCCAGTATTTTTTTAAACGGGGGCGGTCCTCTTTCACATAATGGTGGTCCCAGCAGCGGATTAGCCGCGGGATCACCTTTATGGGCGGCAGGAGAGGTGCCCCCCCTTGCCGCTTCCCGTCATTTTCCCCACTTACCAGAGCCGCCGATAGCAGGGAAAACTATCCGGTCTGCTCTCTCAGGCAGAAAGTAGAGTGAGGGCAAGATGGCCCCCACTCAACTCTATGACCTTGGAGGACTAGAACAATGTCACATGTCCCTTCCAAGCAACAGTTTTAAAGAGCCCATTTTTTTCATCATGACCCCAGATCTCACATTAAAGAGGTCCTGCCATGCTTATTTCTATTACAAGGGATGTTTACATTCCTTGTAATAGGAATAAAAATGATCAAAAACATTTTTTTAAAAAGGACAGTGTAAAAATAAAAAAGGACAAGGTAAAAATAAAATATAAAATAAATAGGAAAAAGAAAAATTAAAGCACTCCGTCCCCGTTGGCTCGTGTGCAGAAGCGAAAAACATTGAAGAGGTCCTGTCATGCTTATTTCTATTACAAGGGATGTTTACATTAATTGTAAAAGGAATAAAAGTGATCAAAAACATTTTTTTAAAAGGACAGTGAAAAAATAAAAAATAAAAGATAAAATAAGTAGGAAAAAAAAATGTAAGCACTCTGTCCCCATTAGCTCACGCGCAGAAGTGAACTCATACGCAAGTCGCGCTCACATATGTAAACGGTGTTCAAACCACACACGATCGTTGGAGCAAGAGCAACAATTTGAGCCCTAGACCTTCTCTGTAACTCTAAAATGGTAACCTGTAGACATTTTTAAATTGTCGCCTATGGTGATTTTTAAGTACCAATGTTTGTCGCCATTCCACGAGTGTGCACAACTTTGAAGCATGACATGTTCGGTATATATTTACTCGGTGTAACATTATATTTCACATTGTAGAAAAAAATGGGCTAACTTTACAGTTTTCTTATTTTTTAATTAAAAAAAGTGTATTTTTTCCAAAAAAAATTGCGTTTGTAAGACCGCTGCGCAAATACGGCGTGATAAAAATTATTGCAACGATCTCCATTTTATTCTCTAGGGTCTCTGCTACAAAAAAAAATATATAATGTTTGGGGGTTTTAAGTAATTTTCTAGAAAAAAACAAAAACGATTTTAACTTGTAACAAACAAGTGTCAAAAAAGGCCAGATCCAGAAGTGGTTAATGCGCAACACATGTACATATTCTGCATCTATTTCAGATGACTATAAATGTATTCATGTACATGATCTTTAGAAGGATTTGGAGGCTTTTGCAATGATGAAAAAATTCAATGTACAATTATATCCACCCATCAAGAGCGCTCAGACACATGCATTTTCATTTTAAATGCAAAATTAATGTAAATACCATCAGGATGTATTCTTCCAAACAAGCATTTATTTTATCCCTTTTGTTATTTATGGCTAATACCCACCCATGTCATTATCCAAATTAAGAATTTTTCTGTCCCTTCCTGCAAAACCCTTTCACAAAAGTTGTGCTGTTAAACCAATAGGAGATTTTACTTGCAACCTTTGGCAGATTATAATTCACACAGTGAGAGATTAAAGGGCATTCCATTACTTCACTGTGTCATCCTGTCCTAACAGCTCTATAATTCTATCTGGTCAAGTAGATCTTTAATTTGCAAACCACTTTAGAATACTGATTATATTCATTCTGCGGATATCTGCAAAAAGCAATATGCCATTGCATATTTCAAGACTGAATGCTTTTATGTAGAATTAGATGGCATTCATGTTGGACCCATCAATGGGACGGTCTGATTCACTCTTATCACCTGCACTTTTATATCGGGAATGTAAAGGTACTATCCAGTTCAACTCAATCCTCTTCCAAAGGAACGTCAAGCAACCGTGAAGCATCCTGGCATTTAAAATAAGCCATTGGCGATATCAAGTAATATAATAAGGACTCTAAGATAAACATTGTTATAATTTAGATGGTTCTTACATTTCACTGGAAGGGAAAATCTAAAATTGAAAAAGGTGACATATGGGAGAAGGGAGAGGTAATCTCGAGCTCCGTTAAAGCATATATGTAAACCCAATCACAAAACATCTAATAAAAGATTTAACCACTTAAGCCCCGGAAGATTTTACCCCCTTCCTGACCAGGGCCTATTTTGCGATTCGGCACTGCGTGACTTTAAGGGACAATTGCGCGGTCGTGCGACGCTGTATCTAAACTAAATTGATGTCCTTTTTTTCCCACAAACAGAGCTTTCTTTTGGTGGTATTTGATCACCTGTGCGATTTTTACTTTTTGCGCTATAAACAAAAAAAACAGCATAAATTTTGCAAAAATAACAATATTTTTCACATTATTTTATATGAAATCCCCCCCCCCCCAAAAAAAAAGTAAAAATCTAAATTTTTTAACATTTTGGGACAATTTTTTTTTTTTTTACCATATGTTTGGTAAAAAAAATCGCAAAAAGCGCATTTTGATTGGTTTGCGCAAAAGTTATTGCGTTTACTAACAAAGGGAAAGATTTTTGTTGTTTTTTTTAACGCGTAATGGCGGCGACCTGCGATTTTTTTGTGGGACTGCGACATTGCGGCGGACAGATCAGACCCTTGACTGATATTTTTGACACTTTTGGGGTTACCAGTGACATTTCTACAGTAATCAGTGCTATACATATGCACTGTTACTGTAAAATTACACTGGCAGTGAAGGGGTTAACTTTTTTTGAGAGGGAGGGGTTATGTGTGTCCCTAGGGGCGTGATTCTAACTGTGATTGGCTGTGGCTTGAGGTGTAGGAACAGTGATCAACGGTCCTACATAGTAGAACCGTATGATCACCATTACTACAAAAGGGAGAATGACAGGTGGCTTGTTTACATCAGCCGCCTGCCTTTCTCCCTCTCCACCCGACGATCGCGAGTGACCGGCGGACATCGGGTCCGCCGGTCACACGCGCGGGAGGGTCCGTGACCACACGGGAGCGGGAGCGCGCCTCCGGGGGCGCGCGCTCGCTCCCTAGACCCTCACAGGCTAGCGACGTAGCCCTACGTTACTCTGCCTGTGAGGGGCTGACCGCCGATGTAAATAGTCGTGTGGCGGTCGGCAAGTGGTTAACTAATTCATGTTATTTCCAAAACACATTTGTAATCCTTTTTTTTTTTTTATCTGAAGCTTTCATCAAAATAATTCCTGGTGATCTTGACATGAAGGCACCTGTTATAGAGTGTTGTGATAGCCTCAGAAGACGTGAGTGAGAGCCTCAGAAGACGCCCAGTAGGAGGGACGAAACGCATCAGACAGGGGATCGATTTGTGACATCATATCCGGTGGTTGGAACCCACGCCGCGGCCGCGTCCAACGTGATAAACTACAGTTTGTTACAGCTTTTTATATGTAAATGGATTTGTTTTTATATTTTAAATAAATCATACGGTTTTACACTATGAGAATCCTTCCCTGCATATTACTGTGAGCCTAACTTTGGAGGAAAGAGGAATAATACCCTAACTATACACTGAGGGGAACGATATTTTTCCCTTTACCACCAATTGTAATTGGAAACGAAATAGAAAAGGAGGAATATTGCCATTCTTCATAAGAGCAATATATGCTGATACCCATCATAATATAAGTGAGTAGAGACCCAGGAGGGGAGCACAGAGTAAATCACTGATAGATGTTTCAAGCACCAGCACTTTGAAAGCACAGAAGGACTGTTTATTCAGCGCTGTCACTTTATAAGTACAAAGACATTTTTTTATTTTACATTTGCATGTAGCACCCTCCTAGGTAGGTGCTAGGAAAATGCCTAGATGGCTCTGTTCTGCTTATCAGGAGAGCCATATCTGTTAGTTTAGCCTGTCACATGTTGCCAGGTGTGATGTATTGGGTCTAAGGGAGTCTCCCCACTGTATCCAATAAGGGACCTTGTTGGACAGTGGAGGAAACCTGACCAATAGCACACCAGGGTTTATGGCTGTCCCAGTGGGTGGGCATTGCTGCAATACATCCTGGGATTGGTTATAAATCTGAAGGGAGCATGTGACAGGGTGTCTTTTGGCGGGAGCAAAGTCCCAGGAGGAGCTAAATGGCTGTCTCTCCTCCTGCTGATGTGAGGAAGGTGATTCAGGCAGTCGGCCTGTTGAACCAGGTGTGGAGCTGGGCTGCAGGGGATCCAGAGAGCTGACCAGTGGAGCTGTTGGGCAGAAGACTTTGGGAAAAACAGTATCGTGAGTACTAAGGGATCTGCTCAAGGGTCTGCCTAGGAGAGGAGACCACTCCAGAGAAGTCAGGGGGTCAAGGAGCCAGGTCAGACAGATTGTTACAGGAAAGGGGGTGTCAAGTAGTTAACCCTGAAGATTAGGGGCAAAGGGGGTGCCAGGAAGGGCCCTGAAGTTGTTCAGCAGTACAGTCTACCTCAGAGTACAGCTTACCTCAGAATTCAGTTTACTTCAGGAAGCTCTATTACTTCATTCACAGCCAAGGGCAAAGTGAAGCAGCAGCCTAGACGTGACAATCTCTATTCAGCGTTACACAGCGTTATACAGCATAAACAGCGCTATTCAGCTCTATTCAAGTTGTCCCGGCCTATTGTGCATAGTTCTTTAAGTTGGAGTGTCCCACTCATTCCCTTCTCCTATCCAAGTTCCAAATAAAACCTAAAAACCAAAGATACTGGACTGATTCTTGTCTGAGGTAAAACACTTGGAAAAATGCCAGACTGTTCTGTTGTTGCTAATGGTAACCCAGGGGAACTCACACACAGCAGCTCCCATGGGAGTAGTGCTACATGCACTTTATTGTTTAATTGATTGTATATTTTAATTTAGAACATATTGATTTAGCACTGGCACTTTGTAGAAGGTTTCATACTAGCAGCGCTGGCACATTTTATTCAATACCTGTCATAGTGTGACAACTGCCTCTCTGTTGTGCTCCTGTGTTGTCACCCTCTTATATGTTCTTCTGATGGAGGCTACAAGTTGCCTTTTCCACATAAATCACTCAGACATGGTCCGCTGTCATCCCTGTTAGGAAAACCATCCTCAAAAATTACATGCAGGCATTGCTAGAGTACATGTAAAAAGAAAGTGTCCACAAAGAGGCTGCAGGTGATCAGCAACACTGAATTGCAATAAAGGATGAAAAAAGGTCATCCGGTTAGGATTTAGTTGAACCTTAAATGAGTTGTAAAGTCTGTTTTTTTTATCTTAATGCATTCTATACATTAAGATAAAATGTCTTTGTGTGTAGCAACCCCCCCAGCACCCCCTAATACTTACCTGAGCCCCACCTTTGTCAAGCGAAGTCCACGAGTCCCTCGGCCGTCTGGGACTCTCCCTCCTGATTGAGACACAGCCGTGATGCCATTGGCTCCTATGGCTATCAATGAACGTCAGTTAGCCAATTAAGAGAGAGAGGGGGCAGGGCCGAAACGCTGCTCTGTGTCTGAATGGACACACAGAGGTGCAGCTCGGCTCGGATGCCCCTAAAGCAAGCAGCTTGCTGTGGGGGCACTTGACAGGTGGGCGGAGCCTGGAGCACAGAATAGAGACCGAGAAGAGGAGGATTCAGACCACTCTGTGCAAAACCAACTGCACAGAGCAGGTAAGTATAACATGTTTGTTGTTAAAAAAAAAAAAACAAGACTTTACAATCACTTTAAGGCTGTTCTTATTCATAATAAATCTATATAGACTGAGTGTGAACCTTCATTCCATCAATCCAGGTTCATACATGATATTGTTATGTTATGTAGCACCCTCCTTGTTAGGTTTGCTAATAGGTTGCGGAACTACACATCCCATGAGGCATTGTAAAACTCTGACATTCACTGACATGATCAGGCATGATGGGAATTGTAGTTCCTAAACAACAGGAGGGCCATCATTTGAAGACCCCTGATTTATGGCGCTTTTCCAGAGATGTATAGTAACGAAGTAGAACTACTTAAGTACTGTACTTAAGTACCGAAATGCGTTATCTGTACTTTCCTAGAGTAGAATTTTTTTCTCCTACTTCTACTTTTACTTCACTAAATTTTTTCGATGATTTCGATACTTCTACTCAAGTATTTTTTTTTTGTGCTGCATAGTTACTCGTTACTTTTAAAAAAATTACCACTGCCAGAACAGTAGATGGCAGGTTGCATAAAGCTCAAAAAAATGTGTATAATGTCATTTGTAAATCAGCGCATATGAAAATAAAGGCTATGTATAATAAAAGCTGCTAATGAAATAAAACAAATAAATGGTGCTACAGCGCTTAAAGTGCATCAAGAAACTACTAACAATTAACAAAACTTGGCTGTGCGAATAAAGTGCCTGTGCAATCGATATATCATTGTTGCCCCCAGTGCCCTGCCCACACTCCACACAGTATCAAAAATAAAGTGACATGAATGTGCTAGAGCCTAAATGCAGTGAAAATAATTATTCCCACAATGTAACAGTAAATTCAATTCATATAAAATATGACAATAAATTACAATAAAATAAGTTATGAAATAAGTTAGGTCAGGTGCGTGCAACAAGTTGAAGTGTGTAAACTTATCTATAACGAAAAGTCCATAAATGAATTCCAGTGTGCAAATCTAAAGTGTCACTTCACTTGTCAGATGCTTCCACCTCCTTCAGTGCTTGAGTGACCGACCAACACACTTAATGGTGGTGGCACTGGTGGATAGCGTCTCGTGGCACTGACTGCCCTGGTTCAAAAAGCCATATATATTTAATTATTTCAATTCTCAATCTCATAGGTCCTCTCCTCATAAGATATTAATAACTTAAGATTAGGTGATGAACTTCTTGGCGGCCCTGGCAGGATGACGGGGACACCCGCCACTTCTGGAGCCGAGCCGCTGTGATTCCCCAACATGTGACAAAGTGACAGCCAGGAGATCTAGTGGCTAGTAGTGCTCAACAATACCGCTTTTATATATAGAAATCAAATAAAATATACTGACTCACAATTTAGTAGTAGTAGTAGGTAGCGTGTAGCAGTAGGCAGCACAACTCAATTCAATCAATCCCACAGCCTCGCTCGCGCCGTGGCCTGCAGAATCACTGTCATGATCATCAAGTTAAGACCGCACTGGAGGAGCCATGCTGCCGTCTTCCCGCTCGAGGTCTCCGCCTCTAAACGTGTTGTGTGTCACTCAGACTCCACCCCTTAGGGCCCTTACTGAGAGGAGTTGTGACACGGGCGGCGGGACTCGGAGCATTTTCTTCGTTATCTCATCTTCTTCTCTATGAGGTGAGTTAGGTGGACCGTGGGGAGGGCCTAATCCTTGCCATGGCAAATGTGCCATTTGAGAATCAAATAATCAATATAAAATATTAATATATTATATACACACGGGTCATGGGTGGCTTTTTTGAACCAAGAAGAGTGAGACTGACCGCTATGATGATTATCCGACCATCCATGGTCCATGGACCATAAGTGTTGTGTTGTGGTGGTGCCTGTGCTTCCTGCGGCCTACCTCTGCCTGTGCGGCTGTGCCTGCACTGCAGTGGCCACTGGCAGTGGCACTTGACTTGAGCAAAGAAAATGAGCACTACTAGTGTGAAGGACAGGTGGTGGAAGCATGTTCTGACAAGTTCTTATAATGAAAATAATATAGACAGCTTTTTGAACCAGTGCAGTGCCAGTGCTGCTACTAAGGTGAGAGGCAGAGAGAGAGGCTATCCAGTCCACCACTTTACTTGAGCAGATCACAGAAGAAAGGTGGAAGCATCTGACAGCAAGTGACAACACTTCTTAGATTGCACACTGGAATTCAGTTATGGACTTTTCGTTATAAAGTTTAGTTTACACACTTAAACTTGCACCTAACTTATTCACAATCACAACTTATTTTATTGTGGTATTTTCATATATATTTTATATGAATTAAATTTACATTGTGGGAATAATTTGCACTGCATTTAGCACAGACATGTCACTTTATTTTTGATACTGTGGGCGATGATTTTGAATACAAGAAGAATATATATATATATAATTGCAGGCACTTTATTAGCATTTTTAGCACAGCCACTTTGTTAGTAGTTTTTGATGCATTTTTCACTTTAAGCGTTGTAGGTTTGATGAAGCTGGCCTGGCACATCATCATCAATTGAGCGAATCAAATCAAACCGCGATTAAGAAGACTGCGCATGCTCCTGTTCTGCCTTTTGATCAGCTGAAAAGATGGACGAACCAAAAACACCACCTTCCACCCCTGGCCCTTCAACTTCAAGTGATCTGCCTGGCTGTGAGAGTGAGGAAGCTCAGGAAGGAGACCACCCCTGGCTTTAAAAGGTGGATGCTTTAAAAGGGGAAGGGAGGGACATACTTTATCTGTTTTTTGTTTACAAAAAGTTACAGCCTAAGGAATTGTGATTGTCCTTTAGGTTAATCATTTGAATAAATCATTTGAAATAATAAAAAACAATATGATGTTCAAACTTTTGACTTCTTTCTATAATAACTACATAACACAGTACTTGTACTTCTACTTTCAGTACTTGAGTAGAATTTTTTTTTCAAAACTACTGGTACTTTTTACTTTTAGTACTTAAGTAGCAAATTTTTTGAAAAAACTACTTGCAATACTTAAGTAAAAAAAATGTTGAATAGTTTAGTACTTCCACTTAAGTAACTTTTTCTGCGAGCACTTCCACTTCTACTCAAGTCACTTTTTGATCGAGCACTTGTACTTTTACTCAAGTAGAAATTTTGAATACTTTATACAAGTCTGCGCTTTTCCACTGCAGGGAACCGAACGGTTTGGCTCGCTTTTGTGCTTTTCCACTGCTGGTACCGCATGGTACGGTGTAGGTACGGTTCGGTACGGTATGGTACGGTGGCGCTTTTCCACTGCATGGAACCGAACGGTACGGCTCTCAAAAACAGTACCACCTCGATTGTGGTTCCAAGAGGTACCATACCCGGTACCATATCTCACAATCCTTTGCATGCAGTCACTACTAGCCACTGATTGGTCAGAGAATCCCACCCACCCCGTTGTTATCCCACCCACTTAACTTTAGTACTACTTTAGTGGAAAAGCAAACCATATCGTACCGTACCGAACCGTTCCAACACCGTACCACGCGGTACCAGCAGTGGAAAAGCAAACCGGGCCAAGCAGGGCCGGGTAGAGCCGAGCCGGTACTTGCAGTGGAAAAGTGCCATTAGAGGTATCACACCATCATAGGGTGGCAACAGTGGATGCTATTGGGATACTAAAGGTGCCACATCCTTCCGATTCCTGAATTCTGTGAGTAACTGTAAACATGGACTTTTCAGGCATGATTTTTGTCAAAACGCATGTAAGTTTATTAATAATAAATATTAACCAATTAAGGACCAAGCCTATTTCTGACACTTGTTGTTTACAAGTTAAAATCAGCATTTTTTGCTAGAAAATTACTTAGAACCCCCAAACATTTATATATATTTTTAGAAAAGACTCTGACAAATAAAATTGCGGTCGTTGCAATATTTTTTGTCACGCGGTATTTGCACAGCAGTCTTTTAAACAAATTCTTTTGGAAAAAATATACTTCACTGAATTAAAAAAATTAAAATAAACAGTAAAGTTAGCCCAAGGTTTTTGTATGTTGTGAAAGATGATGTCACGCTGAGTAAATAGATACCTAACATGCGACGGTTTAATATTGCGCACACTTATGGAATGGCGACAAACTACGGTACTTAAAAATCTCCATAGGCGACGCATTAGAAATTTTTAACGGTTACCAGTTTAGAGTTACAGAAGAGGCCTTTTACTAGAATTATTTCTCTCGCTCTGATGATCGCAGCGATACCTCACATGTGGGATTTAAACACCGTTTACATTTGCGGGCGCGACTACTTATGCATTTTCTTTGGTGTGCAAGCTCCCAGAGAAGGGGCACTTTAAAATGTTTTCATTTTTTTTCCTATTTAATTTATTTTAATTTTATTTTTAACACTGTTTTTTTTTTAAAAATAAATAAATCTGATTACTTTTATTGCTGTCACAAGGAATGTAAACATCCCTTGTGACAGTTATAGGCAGTGATAGGTACTTTTTATGGAGGTATCTGGGGTCTAAAAGATCCCAAACCCCTCCACTGCACTTCAGAGTATTCAAAACGCTGAAATCCGTTCCCTTGCGCTCGCTGGGATAACGGCTGAGCTGCTGCTGAGCTGCAACGGTTGTTGTCACGAGAAAGCCAACCACCGGCTGTCCGGCTCTAAAAAACTGTACCGGGGTGATGACTGCAGCTAGGCATCACCCCGGTACAACCACTTCTTCAAGCCGATGTACAGGTACATCAGTTTGCAGGAAGTGGTAACAATATTAAAAAGACATATGAGTAAATCATCCAGAGATCACCACATACATACAAGGCCCTGTTCAATAAGGTGTTTCTGTGCACAGTGATCATAAAGGTAAACCTTGGCAGGGTAACTTGATTTATTGAGGCTTGTGGATAAATGTGCTCCACATTTTTTGCGAAATCTCTCGCTTTTTCAGGAGCTTGAGTGCCTAAGTACTAAACAGATAAAACAAATGTAACTACAAATATACACTATATTACCAAAAGTATTGGGACGCCTACCTTTACACGCACATAAACTTTAGCGGCATCCCAGTCTTAGTCCGTAGGATTCGATAGTGAGTTGGCCCACCATTTGCAGCTATAACAGCTTCAACTCTTCTGGGAAGGCTGTCCGCAAGGTTTAGGAGTGTATATATGGGAATGTTTGACCATTCTTCCATGAAGCGCATTTGTGAGGTGGCCTGGAGGGGCTGTCTGCCTTTCCTAGCCATCTAGCTGTAGACTGCAGGAGGTCCATCGCAGTCCCATCTCAGGGAATTAGAAGAAAACACAGGCGCCACTCTAAGTGCAATAACTTATAACTTCTTTATTGGATTAACCGCTAAAAAGGGGGGTACTCACAAAGGGATGAAATAATACAGCTCATAAGCACACTCCGTTTGTGAGTACCCCCCTTTTTAGCGGTTAATCCAATAAAGAAGTTACAAGTTATTGCACTTAGAGTGGCGCCTGTGTTTTCTTCTAGTTGGCCCCAAACAAATCTTCTACTTGTTACAAGAGCTGCCTCAGGAGTGCACCTTGAGCTTTCTATGGATTTTATGGACTTTTTCATGGACTTTATTATACATGGATGTTTTAATTAATGTTCTAATCTATCAATTTTTAATATTGTCCTTCTGATTGATCATGTGTGTCTAGTGCTACTGGTATGGCCCCTGGTGATTATTGTTCCCCGTTGTGCGCCAGCTATTTATTTTCCATCTCAGGGAATGCTGGTGGGACCAACTTCTGAAGCTGTGGGAACCGTCTGGAGAAAAGTCTGCTGAGGATCTAGCCAGGAGGTTTGTGGTACAGGATCTGGTTGATATTGGAAGGAGACATCCATGTATACAGGGACACAGAGAGTAAATGCATGAGAGAGATCCTGAAGAAACTGTTGCTGTTTTGTCTTCTTTTTTAAAGAGACTGTTCCAGATTTGTTTTCTCAGGTCTATTTTCAGTGTGGAATCTCCCTGAGCTGTATGTCCTCAACCACTTATGCTAGAGGCCAACTTTGAAGAATTTAACCCTTACTAGAGAGTGTCCTAAAGTTGAACTGGTTTTGGAGTAACCCAAAGCTTACCCTATCCCCATCCAAATTCTTCATACAATAATCCCCCCAGAAAAAAAAAAGAAACTTCTGCCTGGTTATTGTGTGGAGAGACTGAAAACTGCTGTGTGTGTGGCTGTTGTGTATCCAATAGGAAAAAGAACCTGGGACAAACTGCGAGACCAGCTTGGGGTCTGTGCTAAAGTTATGCCACTAGTTTCAATGCCATTTATGTACAATAGAGGTTGGCACCCTGACCTTGGAGCTGTAGGTTCACGGGCTGAACTCCCACCCATGGCAGTATCTGAAATGTAAATGTTTTGTGCTATGTCTTCAGTGCTCTTTTTGCCTATAAATCTCAAATCATACTGGCATCAACGACATTTCTGTATGGACCTACGTTAAATTGTGAGCTTTATTTATTGTAATGTGTACTTGTCACATAATACTGAATTTTTTATATGACATGATTGTAATAGTGACAGAGGGTTTGTTTTCATGTTGGTATCAGAAGAATGTAGGCACTGCTAAGGCTTCTTTGTGGCAGATAACTTTGCTGGGTAAAGGCAGGGCTTTTTTTCAGCTGGAACTTGGTGGAACTAAGTTCCACCACCTCTGGCTTAGGCCCTCTGCTCCTTGCTTATCACTGTCCCTTGTAGACCCAGGAGTCCAGCTTCAGGGTTTACAAGTGACAGCTTGTCTCCCAATGGTTTCCACAGATACGATCTCCTGAGCGGCTCCTCCTGAGGCAGAATGGGGACAATGGGGATGCAGGTGCCGTGCGTATGCCGACACCCCCACTGGATAATCTCCCTGCAGGTGGGAGAGTCGGAGCCACCTACAGTGTGGTCGTGGTTGAGTTCCTGCTCCTATTCTCTGTGAAAAAAAGCCCTGGGTAAAGGTAAACCTTTGGAATATATACTTTTGATAGATATAGTATATGCAAACATAATCACGAAAATCACATATTGACTTCAAAAGTAAATTTTTAATATTTAAAAGCTGCAGCTTTAAAACGTATTGTTCCTATCCTCCAAATATGTTTTTGCAATGTCACCCTGTGACATGGGTTTCTAATGGAGACTATAAGTGGCCTTTTTAAACTGGCATTTTCCTCTATTGTCACCATTAACATCTGGCAAATGCCATGCAGACATTGCTGAAGTGTTTAAATGTAAATGAGGGTTATTTCCCTTTTCAGGAGTGCTTTGCCTGTCTCTAGCCAGTTGAACTTGTTGTTCATTCCCATTGCTGAGTATATATATTATACTGGGGTGGAACTTTTAGTGGTGGTGTTGTATGGGAATAGTAAAACTATTAAAAGCCTCAGCAAATGGTGGTAAGCAGGCCACATACTTCTTCTAAGTGGGCCATGGCTTTGGGGCTAATACAGTTAAATGGAAAGTATTTCCATGTATGTAGTGTAGCACTACCTACAAAGGAGCCACTTGGTAATTTGGGTTTCCTGTTCTGATCCTTGACTCCAAGAACAACCTCAGCCCCTCTGACACAACTGGTTCAGTGAAAGTTATTGCACACACTTATAGGAACACAAATGTAGATACCTTTAGCTTGGTAGTGAATTAGTACCAGAAAATAGACACAAGACCGTTTAGTGGTAAATTAACTCAATGGATTTCTACGGATTAGAATGAATGGTGGTTAGAGAATTAAAGGAACACAAAGAAGGTAGGTAATTCAGTATAGAGTTCTGCACCACTGGGACTGGAAATAACTCATGAATCATCAAAGTCAGTAATAAACAGTGCATATAAGCATTAACTGCCATGTGAATAATAATACTATAACTATTATCCTAATGCACTCTAGGAGAATGGCAATGATATGGTGCAATGTCTCACAAGAGGTACCCCTTAGCATGAGCAATAGATGAAGGCCTCTGTGTAGCAGCTATAAAAGGACAGCGCTTGGTCCTAACTGTTCAGCCAACTATTGTTGGGGCACATTTGTACCGTTGATGCACATGGGAATAGTCCCAGTCAAGCCTGCGGATAGCAATAAGGCTACTAGATGGCTGTATGGTCAGTTCCTAAAGGGCTCATTCTCTCTAACAGCATATAGTAAATCTCCACAGCAGTAGCTCACCAGTGCCGATGATATTGCAGCTAATCATCCGGTCACACAGAGTGATTAGTCCACTCTGCACCCAAGTGACTCTGGCTGTCGGCACACCTGGACTCAGCACTTTAGGCCCGCCATTATGCGGTAATGGTAGCGCACACTGAACACTGGACTCCTTTACAGCATGGAAAAGCTGTGTCCTGTACAGACTGAAAAACAGGCAACTTCCCTTTGGGAAATGCAGTTTAAAAGCTTTTGATTAAAGTAGAGTCTTTCTCTTCTGGACTACAGTTCCCACAGTGCAGTGCTGCCTGACTCAGTCTACCGATCTCTTCCTGCCCAGCAGTTCCCTCCTCTTGCTGATAAATCTGTTAACCAGTTCAGCAGCGCAAGCCAGCAGCTACAAAGAGCAGCTGCAGCAACTGTTTCTATCACTCTCAATTTTTAGCCAAGCACCTGTCTATAGTAGTTTATAGCCAAAGGTACAAGGGAAGGTTGGGACTTTGAGTGAGGTGTGTGGATCAAACATGACCATATGACATACAGAGTAAAAATACATGCAAAATTAACCAATGCACATGAGATAAAAACAAAAATGTGGACTAGTTTATTTGTATGCAAAAGATAGTAGAAAATAACATCAATAAGACAGTGGATGCATTAAATGTAGTCCAATTGACCAAAGCATGTTGAGTTACTCAGTTGTACTCAGTAACCTATTCACTTTTTTCACCTTTCAAACACAACGTTGTGCTTTTCACCTTTTTTTACCTCAGTGGCTTGTTTCTAATCCAGGCCACTCCCTTTTTCCAATATTTTTCTTCCCTCTCCCCACTTTTCCTGATCTGTGCTGGTTTCTTTCTCTTTTACACACTCCCTGTGGATAACATCTAGCCTTCATGCACAATGTGTATGTCGTATGGTCATGTTTGATGCACACACCTCACTCAAAGTCCCAACCTTCCCTTTTTCCTTTTTGATACAGGGATGGAGATGCAAATGTATTTTGCAACCTCACTCAAAGTCCCACTTCCCCTTCTAACTTAGATCACAGGTGGCCATGTGAATTTCTGAAGGATTATTAAAGTATGTAGAAGAGATTCACAGATACAGGTGAACCAAGTAAACCACCCATGGACTTTGAGTTTGCTGCTGTTTTGGGCCATGTGACCAGACAGGCCCCATAAGTCACAATATGGCAACAAGTTCTCCAGCTGTAAGGAGGAGGTAAGACCCCTTCATGCTCATGATATACAGTAGACCCCCTGGCACAGGATCTAGCTTATCCCCGCCGGTCAGATGCACTACATATACAGTGGCTGCAAAGGGATTCTAGTAGGTCAGCAGCAGGAAAAGGCAACAGAGAATGAAAATAGGATGAAAATGTGTGAAAATATATATTTTTTTTAACAAAGCTTCATATCACTCAGTAAGAGATAACATCTAATACAGTGCTTTAAGTGGCCCAAAAGAGGTGCCGGTACTCTATTATAACCTATAAATTTTGTCCCCCCCCCACCCCACATCAGGGTCCCCACAGAGCACCCACCCCTGGCCTGGGCTGGGACTCCGGAGCAGGGGGACTCACTGGTGGTGACTGGTCTGGCTCTGGAGTGGGAAATATTCTTCGGGGGGAGGGGCAATTGAAGGCGCAGATGTCCAAAATGAGTGTACTGGTATGCTAAGGTGCACGGAGAGGTGGCGGTATGCTCAAGAGCCATATTTGGAAGTGGCGGTACTGAGTACCAGTGCATACCGGCCCACCTAAAGCACTAATCTAATACAAATATACGAGGGTTCTTCAATAAGGTTCCACACTTTTTTAAACTAAGTTAAATGAGATTTGAAGACCCCTCATATATTTATATATCTGTACTTTTTAAAACTGGGAAGGGACATAGCATTTGGATCTACACAAAGATGAGCCATGTTGTCATATTACGGGCTCAATCATATCACATGCAGTTCCAAAAAGGCTTGAAGTCTACCATGTCAGCAGGCATCAACTATCTGTGTTGGTGTGTGCTGAAATAAAAAGAGACATGTAACATTTATTACCATAGAGGAATAAGAAATTAAAGAAAGAAAAGTAATGTGTCTTAAAAAGAAAAAAAAAAAAGGTGTAAAAAACATAGATCATCAGCAACGTATGTGATGATTTATATCTTGTGGTATGTACGCATCGTAAAAGGCAGAGCAGCTGTAATCTGGCAAGAAATGCTAAGACATTTGTGCCATAGCAACTGTAGCTTTTCTCTGAAATAATACATATCCATTTGCAATAATACAGTTTATAACTGTAAGCAAATGTAATAATTCCTGTGATAAGCACATTACCACTCCGAACATCAATCACAGCAAACAGGAACATTGTGTTCTTTGCACAGATGAGTAGTTGGGCAGGCTGCAAATAAGTGGGCCTTTATCTGACAGCTTAATTCTAGGTTCCCATGTTCCACGATGTATGTGAATCATTAGGCGTGCAGTGCGTAGATTATAACATATGAAGAGCACTATCGCTGATGCTGTGCTGTCTCTCTGTTTATCCACTCGTGTTTACTTGTCACTGGAAGAGAGGCAGGAAGGTGGAGCCTTCCACTGGTCATTGGAGATTTATTCTGCCTCTGTTTATGGACCTTGGGACATAATATGACTGCATTTGGAAATAGCAATAAAATGGGACTTAAATATTTATTATTCTTTTCATTACTTTGTAGCAAAGGTCAAGAGTAAACACTGAAAGCAATTATTTTTTATATTAGTTTATTCAAAGGGGTTCTTTTTTTATTGCTGCTCTGATTTTGCAAGCCAAAAATTCTGTGTATATTTGTGTATAAATGAGAAATTGACTCACATTATGTATTTCTAGTTACCATAAAAGGACCAGTGCTTCTAAAATAAGAGCTGGCTCATAGAAAGAAGATGTGGATACTAGTTGTATGTGTTTCAGGAGCTAACCAGGGTACTGAAGTCATGATATAGGGACATAGAGACTTCTTTTGCATCCTTATTTTTATTATTAAGTGCCATCAACTCGAGTCTGAGTCCTGATGAATTGATGAATGAAAGCTCTAAAATGAAGATTGCTTTGTGCTAGTCTGGTGAGATCCTCTAGTGACATCCCCACAGCTGAAGTCAATGTGTCCAACCACCTTGTAGTCGGTCTTCTTCTTCGCTTGGTTCCTTCAATCTTCCCAAACTTTATTTCCTTTTCCAGTGATCTCTCTCTCCCGACCAGTGTGACCAAAATATGGTAGTCATAACTTCATCATTTGGGCTTTTGGTGACATAGCACGTTTGATCTCCTCCAAAATTGATCTATTATTTCTATGGGCTATCCATGTCACGCATAAAATCCTTCTCCAGCTCCAAAGATTAAATGGGTCGATTTATTGTGGAGGGGGAGAGATTGGCTTATTTAAACATGGGAATATTAACTGGCACCTTCCCCATTTGCAAACAATGTGTGTAGGGGGGGGGGGGGTTATCAAGTCTGTCCAAATGGTACAGAAATGACAACCAAGGGGATTTAAATGTGCCACTTATGCATTAAATATTTCCACACTTCAGTCAATATTAAAAGGTAAATGCAAAACTTTTATTTGTTCTATATTAAGAAAGATACATATACATTACATATTAGTATACAGCAATTGTACAAAGCATTATAGTACATTAAGCCCTTCAAGGGACTATATATATATAAGGTGGCTGGAACTACGCGTTTCACAGGAGTTGCTTCCTCAGGCTCCAGCAGTTTTAAAGACTTAGAGATTCTATTTGGTTTAAATCTTGATCAATTCTCTCAGAATGTGCAAATGTGCGTATATAATATGTAGATGGGTATCATTAAAAGGAAGGGGGGGAACAGACAGTTGATTGTACCCTTGAGGGTGAAGTGAAATTCGTATATAATTGGATATACTTGACAAAAATGAATGTCAAGAGGGAAAACATATTAGTCCTTTTAAGTTTATATGTGTATAGAGTTAGAGGCAGATGTATTAAGTCACTAGCGTCTATGACTGCATTCAATGGACCTTAAAGCCAATTTAAGGCATCCAGAACTTGTAAAGTGTTTATTCAGGGTCCCATTGTGAGATGTGAGCTCCTGATATTGCCTTCTACAAAGAAAGTTACCAGGAAGATGAACGATGAAAGAGGTTTTCCCCAAGGCGTTATGTCCCCCGCATGTCGGCAGCTGACCCTCAAGGGTACAATTGTACAATTGCTGTATACTAATATGTAATGTATATGTATGTTCGTCTCTTTCTTAATATAGAACAAATAAAAGTTTTGCATTTACCTTTTAATATTGACTGAAGTGTGGAAATATTTAATGCATAAGTGGCACATTTAAATCCCCTTGGTTGTCATTTCTGTACCATTTGGACAGACTTGATAACCCCCCCCCCCCTACACACATTAAATGGGTCGATCTTCTTTCTATCCTGTTTCCATAATGTCCATGTTTCACAACCGTAATGTGCAACTGAGAACATTAATACATAGAAAAGTCTGATCTTCGTATTGGGTGTAATTTCTTTGCATCTTAATACTTTGTTGAGAGTCTTCATTGTGTAGCTACCAAGTGCTTTCTTACATCAAGTTTATTAATTTCTAAAGATTGATGTTGGGTTACTGGGAGGACAAGTGTTAGCAAGAACCGAACAAATTTCGATCTGTCTATGGGCAGGCTGGTTGTACTGAAGTTGATCCATCAATTGACTTCATTACAACCAGCCTGTTGTTTTTTTTCTTGTGTTTACTTCCAGCAGCTATAGTATAGTATATCTTTGTATTCAAACACATACAGGTGCATCTAAAAAAATTGGAATATCATCAAAAAGTTGATTTATTTTAGTAATTCAATTCAAAAAGTGAAACTCATATATTTTATATAGATGCATTACACACAGTGAAATATTTCAAGCATTTCCTTTTTTTAGCTTTGATAATTATGGTTTACAGCTAGTAAAAATCCACAATTCAATATCTCAGAAAATTAGAATATTATATAAGACCTATAAAAAAAAAGGATTTTTAATACAGAAATGTTGGCTCACTGAAAAGTAAGTTCATATATGGTATAGCATGCCCTATACCAATACTTGGTCGGGGCTCCTTTTGTATGAATTACTGCATCAATGTGGCATGGCATGAAGGCGATCAGCCTGTGGCACTGCTGAGGTGTTATGGAAGCACAGGTTGCTTTGGTAGCTGCCTTCAACTCATCTGGATAGTTGGGTCTGGTGTCTCTCATGTTCCTCTTGACAATACCCCACAGATTATCTTTGGGGTTTAGGTCAGGTAAGTTTTCTGGCCAATCAATCATAGATATACCAAGATCATTAAACCAGGTATTGGTACGTTTGGCAGTGTGGGCGGTGCCAAGTCCTGCTGGAAAATGAAATTAGCATCTCCATAAAGCTGGTCAGCAGAGGGAAGCATGAAGTTCTGTAGAATTTCCTGCTAGTGGGCTGCACTGACTTTGGACCTCATAAAACACAGTGGACCAATACCAGCAGATGACATGACTCCTCAAATCATCAGTGACTGTGGAAAATGTTGCATTTCATTTGGTAATCAAGGTCCCAGAGTCTGGAGGAAGAGTGGAGAGGCAGAGAATTCACATTGCATGAGGTCCAGTGTGAGGTTTCCACAGTCAGTAACATCGCAATGAAGCAGTAATTATCGCAAAAGGAGCCCCGGCCAACTGTTGAGTGCATACTATACTACTGTACATGGACATACTTTTAAGTAAGCCAACATTTCTGTATTAAAAATCCTTTTTTTTTTTTTTTTTTTTATTGGTCTTATGTAATATTCAAATTTTCTGAGGTACTGAATTTTGGGTTTTCACTAGTTGTAAGCAATAATCATCAAAATTAAAAAAAAAGAAATGCTTGAAATATTTCCCTCTGTGTGTAACGCATCTATTTAAAATATATGAGTTTCACTTTTTGAATTGAATTACTGAAAAAAATAACTTTTTGATGGTATTTTCATTTTATGAAACGCACCTGTACATTTGCTCTCGGCACACAAAACTAATAACCAAATGGTATAAAAACTATTTTGTAAATACAATACTAGTAAGATTGCATATCGAACAAATACCATACTGCCAAGCTGATTTGTAGTAATTGATGATATAGTCCATAACAAAATACAGTATTTAATACAATACAATTAATACATAATAACATTAAAAATGCCTTAAAAGCATTAACAATGGTCCAAATCATTTGGTGTTTTTCAGGGGTTGGGCTTGGCCCCTTGGTTCCAGTGAAGGGAACGCTTAAGGCGTCAGCATACCAAGACATTCTGGACAATTTCATGCTCCCAACTTTGTGGGAACAGTTTGGGGATGGCCCCTTCCTGTTCCAACATGACTGCGCACCAGTGCACAAATCAAAGTCCATATATACATGGATGAGTGAGTTTAGGGTGAAGAAACTTGACTGGCCTGCTCAGAGTCCTGACCTCAACCCGACAGAACACATGGGATGAATAGGGATGTAATAATGGACCCTCTAACCTGGGATTTTAAAACTGTCCATCACCTGCACTGGCTCCACTCAAGGTACTGTTTCCATCCATCTGTGCTACTATACATGGGGGCCAGCATCCTTTATGTTTTGGATTATCTACTGTGAAGTTTCCACTTGCCAATAAACTAAGACTTTTGTACTTTACTTATGCAAGTTAGTTTTCTGTCTGGCTAGGGGTTGCGCTTTCTATCCCACTTTGTTGCTTATGTCATTTATCTCATTGGGTATGAGTGTGGGGCAGCAGCACCCCCGGAAGCAACGTTCACTAATTGTCTTCACTGAAGAATAGTCCCTCAGCGCCTGGTTTTCTTGTGTGTTTTAAGCTTTCCCATAGACACACTCTTAAACCTTGTGGACAGCCTTCCCAGAAGAGTTGAAGCTGTTATAGCGGCAAAGGGTGGGCCAACTTAATATTGAAACCTACGGACTAAGATTGGGATGCCATTAAAGTTCATGTGTGTGTAAAGGCAGCTGCTAATTTTGGTGACATTCACAAGAAGTGGACCACAGGTGGTGTCAGTGCTTTAAGAGCCACCACACACAGATGTATCCAGGACATGGGCTACAACTGTCACATTCCTTGTGTCAAGCCACTCCTGAACCAGAGACAATGTCATAAGCGTCTTTCCTGGGTTAAGGGGAAAAAGGGCTGGACTGTTGCTCAGTGGTCCAAAGTCCTCTTTTCGGATCAAAGTAAATTTTGCATTTCATTTGTAGGGATGGGCGAAGTGTTCGGTTGGAGTATGAGTTTGGGCCAGATCATTTGCCCGTTCGGGCGTTCGCCGAACAACCGAACGTTCAGGGTGTTCGCTGGGTGTTTGCAGGATGTTGTTAAAGGGGGCTTCCAAATTCCGATAGGCCTCTGCCTGCAGACCCCCGACAACCACAGCCCAGGGTTGTTGGGAAGAGGCCCTTGCCCCCATCAAAATGGGGACAAGGTGCTTTAGGGTGGGGGGTCAGAGCCCCCTGCCTCAAAGCACCCACCCTCCCATATTAAGGGCATGTGACCTGGTATGGTTCAGGAGAGGGGATGCTCATCCCCTCCCCCCTTTCCTGACCTGCCAGGCTGCATGCCCAGATAAGGGTCTGGTATAGATTTTGGGGAGGGGGCACACACTTTTCTTTTTTAAATAAAAAAAAAGATGGCAGAGGGTCCCCCCCCCCCAGTCCATACCAGGCTCTTCAGGTCTGGTATGGATTTTAAGGGGAGCCCTATGCCATTTTTTTCAATAGCCAAGAGCCTGCAATTATAACCACGAGTCATTGTAAATGGGACTTGACTCTTCTTTTTTCTTTAGAAATGCCATTTTTGCTGTAGCATGTTTTATGCATGCTACAGATGTGCCACTTTACAGGCACATTAAGGGGACTCCCCAGGCACTATATTTAAAGGAATTTTTGCATTTTTATTGTTGTACTTTAAGCATAATTAAAATCACTGCTTCTGAAAAAACTATTGTTTTTTATTGATACATGTCCCCCAGGGCAGTACCCAGACCCCCATAACCCTTTTATGACCAATTACTTGCATACAGTATAAGCCTTCAAAATGTGCGCTTTTATTTTTCCTGTTTGGCTCCTATACACTTCAATGGGGTTCACCTTTCAGGTTAGAACATTTCCCCTTTTTGGGAGTTCTGCTGTGAACCGAACAGGGGGGTGTTCGGCCCATCCCTATTCATTTAGAAATTAAGGTCCCAGAGTCTGGAGGAAAAGTGTAGAGGCACAGAATCCAAGTTCCATGAGGTCCAGCGTGAAGTTTCCACAGTCAGTGATGATTTGGGGAGCCATTTCATCTGCTGGTGTTGTTCCACTGTGTTTTATCAAGTCCAAAGTCAGCACAGCCCTCTACCAGGAAATTCTAGAGAACTTCATGTTTCCCTCTGCTGACCAGATTTTTTGGAGATGCTGATTTCATTTTCCAGCAGGACTAGGCATCTGCCCACACTGCCAAAAGTACCAATACCTGGTTTAAATATCATGATATCTCTTTGCTTGGTTGGCCAGCAAACTTGCCCGACCTAAACCCCAGGTTTCTGGAGCCTGAACCTTTGAAAAATACCATTGGGTGCTACGCATGAGGTGGGCGGTGACGTAATCACGCTGGGACTAGGTAGAGCTGTGTATGCCAAGGATTGTATTGTGAAATGCTCATTTTTACTTCTGAAACGTGAGTGGATTTTTATATAGAAACAAATACTTTTTATTAGCGATTTGCACTATGGTTCTCTCCTCTTGCCTCCTCTATGATTGACACCACGTTGAGAGCTGCTTAAAGCTATGGAATTGGAGTGTACGGCCAGTATATCACTGCAAAGCGCATATAGACCTCCTTTATTTAGTGAGGTCCATTCAAGCAGGTGAGAAGACACCCATAGGTGGGGTGAAGGGCACTATGGTGATCAGAGGCAATTACTGAAGAGTTTCTGGTGTATGGGTCTGCACTTTTTTTTTTAATGGCGGACATTAAATAATTTATTCATGGACTGTATATATATTAAAAAGAAAATATGGACTCACGTAAATTTTATATATAGATAATTTTTACACTGTTTTCAGATATTTATTTATGCACTATAATTTGAATGCACTTTATTGAAAGAGAGCGCTGCACTTTTTTGGGACTATATATATTTACTGCATTTTGTACAGGTGGTTGGATGCATAGTGTGCTAGCTGCTTCCTATAGTATATAGAGTTGAGTAATAGGTGGTTTATACACAGGGATAGTGCAGAAAGTTTTTTCACCTTTATATATAATATATGATGTTTTTTTTATTGAATTACTGAAATAAATAAACTTCTTGATGATATTCAATTTTTTTTAAATGCACCTGTATATATATATATATATATATATATATATATATATATATATATATAAACCACAGCTTCCACTGTCCTGTCCTCATCCAAACCAGAATCCTGTCTGTTCATATTGCTAAAATCCTCTTGTATTCTTGTTTAGTAAAGACATTTCAGAAAACCCAGCCTGGCAACGTGTTTGATTGTGTGTCTTCATGTATAACTAAGTGTGCAATAGCACTAGACAGCAGCTATCATAGTCGAGAGCAGACAAGTCTGAGCATCGACCTATTTCTTGCCTGTAATGAGCTTTCTGTTGGACAATTTGTTAGATTACAAGCTTGTAATTCTGAATATAATCTTACTCTTTCATCTACAGACTCAGTTCTTGTAAATAAGAGCTGTACTTAACTCTATTTTTATGTTGAATGGAAGTTGACTGAACTGTCTTTCTGCTCGATTACTATTGCTGTTAATATTATTACTATTATTACTACATAATATATTCATTATGTTCAAAGTGTAGTAACAATACTGCACACACAGAGATCTCATTTTATCAGAAGAAAAAATCTTGGAATGTTACTATAAATGACTGTTTTTTCCTTATTTGTCTTTGCTACTCTTTTCGTTAGTAAAGGCTATGTCCACCTTTGTGACCATGTTTCATATCACACTCATATTTATAGTGTAACATAAAACATGGCCACATTCCCTAGCCCCCTGAAATAATTATTCCCCCCTACCTGAATTTTGGGGTGCTTTACCCAATGAAATTCTGTATTCTTTTGAATCTGTTGCAGTCATGTATGGCTTCACCCGTACAGTTGGATTGTCTATTGACAGATGATTTGACAGAGATCTGGGAATGAATACTACAGGCCACACTGTGCCACCGCAGCAGACGTCTCATAGCTGTCAATGGAGCACAATGGCAGTAATGTCACCTCACTTGTGGTCCATTAACCTGTAGTCCATTGACTACTTGTGGTCCATTGACCTGTAGTCCATTGACTACTTGTGGTCCAATGACCTGTAGTCCATTAACTACTTGTGGTCCATTGACCACACATTGACCATTGTCTCACTTATGGTCCATTTACCTCATTTGTGGTCCATTGTGGATATGTAGCCCCATCATGGCAGGTCCATACCTCTGTTGGTACTTGAACCTAGTGGAAGAATCTATAGGAGCTTAGATGCACTGATCATGGTTTCAATGGCGCAATGCTCTGCAGGCTTAGATGCAAAAAAAAAAGGCACAATTTTTCACAATGTCTTTAAGACAAAGCTGTGACCTCTACTAACCTAAAGAACTGACCTATAAAATACAACTCCAGGTGTCTGCACACATTCTCAATCTATTTCCAATTTTTCAGCCTGCATTGTCTCATTTTAGCCTATTTGATCTACTTAGCCTTCCTGTCAGTCAAAGATGCCAAATGACATTTGGTGGTTAGTAGTTGATGAGTGGGTAGAAAGAAGCAGTCTGAAGTGCAGCTATAAATATGTGAATGAATGAGCTATGAAGCCCGGACAAACTACACCATTCAGGAATGGTCTGATAAACCAGACATAACGTGGATGGTGATTGTAACAAATCTAACAAATTGAAGGATCATATAAAATGGGTAAAAAGCTAAAAGTACCAAATAAGAAAAAAGGGATGAACGCTGTGGAAAATAATGGTTGGTGAATGATAATACTAATGATTATAAAATAGTTATTTTATGTGGCCCATCATTCACTTCGATCTTATAATCGAATGTATATATTAGTTTGAAGGCCTGCTTTGTAACAACATTCTTTTGTTTACATTAGCGGTTTCCGGTGGCTGGAACGCATGTGATGAGCATCCACTTCCGGGCATCGTCTGATTGCTCTGCCTCCCTCGGCTATTTATTGGTGCGGCATCTCCGTCTAGCCACACCCCTGACAACGTCACTGTATGACGAAACACGTCGGGAATGGCTGATGGCTGACGCATGCGCAGACGAGGGATGCGGTGGCCATCTTGTTGGTGGGGAAACCAATGATTGCCTGTATTTGCTACAACTGAACGCTGACATTTGGACGCCATGATGTAAGCTGCTTTTTATATTCCTTTAATAAACTTGCTTAGAATTGCTGCACTATGAGGGGCATTCTTGTTTATGTTTTCTGAGAGTGGTGAGGTCATCAAGGTGGATTCTAGACCACAGTACCAGGAAGCTGAGAGAGGAGGAGTGGATTTCACCTGCCTTCCACATATTTGTATTTTTGGCGCTGCATGACCCTTTCAGGCCTAAGTTGCTGGTAAGAGTGTCTAGTGACTCCATTTGGTGGCGGATCCTTTTCTCTACCTGCACTTCTGTTGGACTGGTGTGGATATTATTACTCACGTGGACTTTCACACTGTTAGATTGGTCTATTATTTGAGATTAGCGCGACACCTTTCCACCACTATACTTTGAAGATACTGTATTCATATCTTTTTGTGTCAGCTGCTTTTCATTTATGGTTTTATTATATTGATTCATGTTTTTTTTTATATTAGCGCAGCAATTTTACCCATTGGAAGCACCAACAGTTGTAAAAGGTTTTTGTAGGATAGCAAATAGTTCTAAACATAGCTAAAACAAGGATCTGCAGCCAACCGGCTTTAAAATGCATCCTGTCTCTACAGCGCATGTGTCTACAGTGCATGTGTCTACAGTGACATTGGAGATTCCAGTCTCGGGTTGAACACCAATTGCAGTTGCAATGACAGCTGCTTCCTCCATCTGCAGCATGCTTCATCCCTAGCCAGTGGCTAAGGCTGATGGTTCTCTAGGTGCCATTCGGACATTTCTGGCTTCCAAGTCACCTTTATGCCATGCCCTACATATGCGTACTTTTGTAAGTGCATTTCTATTGTTCAATAAAATGTAATTTGTTTTTTATTGCTACACTTTGGGGTTGTGCTGTTGTTTCTTATGTTTTCTTAAAGTGCAGCCATGTTAGCAGTGGTTGTATTTAAAGAATATCCAAGGTGTAAGGGTGTTCAGATACTGTGTCCAGAAATCTGGAGGTAACTGTTACACAGATGGGACTGTTTTAGCAGATACCAGTGGTACATTTTAACTATTTCCCACATTTACTGTGGGCGGGCAGCACAGGCAGACTGGATCACATACATATACATCATCCAGCCTGTTCAGGGTGTGCAGCATGCCACTCCTGCAACAGCTGTGTCCACAAGACATGGCAGATTGTGGCTCCTGGTAACAGACGCTTTCATTAATAAATTTAGTTCATAACAGCTGTGATTGGTTCAAAGCAATCACATGTTACCTGGGCCAATCACAGCACCCTGTACCATGTGATAGCTGTGGGCCAATCACAGCACACAATAGTAAACCACAGTTGTTATAAATGTAACCCATTCATGACAGTTCAAAACATTCATTTTAAAGTGATCATGACTGTAATGGCAATCAAAGTGTAAAAAAAAAAAAAAAAAAAAAAAAAAAAATTCCCTGATCAATCCTTTATGGTGACACTGAACTACTCTGATGAAATTATGTAAAAAAAAAAAAAAATAGTAAAAATGTTTAAAAAAATTAAATAAAAAAGTTATTTATTTTATTTTTTACATACTGTCACCAACCAGTAACCACGATTACCACCACACCAGTCATATTGTGATGCTGTACTGCACAAGTGACAGTACGTAAAAAACACAAATTGGGGGAAAAGTTTTGTATTTCATTTCTTCACTTTTCAAAAAATTGTAACAAAAAACTACAACTTCAAAAAACTTGCCATGCCTCTTACTAACTCACTTACCTCGGACTACTTTCCAAATAAGGGTCATTTGGGGAGTATTTGTACTGTCCTGGCATTTTAAGGGCCTCAACAAATGAGACAGGCCCTTGTTACATCAATATTGATCAATTTACAAATATATAGACCATAGTTTGTAGAGGCTGAAATTTTCATTTTATTGGACATGTTTTATAGCAGAAAGTAGGAATTATTAAATTTTTATTATTTTATTTTATTTTTTTTAATGTTCACTCTTTCTTCGTTTATATAGGAAAAACAAAATAACCCAATGGTGATCAAATGCCACCTAAAGAAAGCTCTGTTTGTATGAAAAAAAAAATATATATATATATATATAATTTGCATACAGTGTTTCATGAACTGCCAGTTCAAGTAGCACAGTGCTGAATAGAAAAAAATGGCCTGGTCATGAAGGGGATAAAACCTTTTGGAGGTCAAGTGGTTAAATAGTTGTGTTTAATATAGGACCATGTTTAAATACTGCTAGAATGTAAAATGCACGTGTTAAAAGTAATATTTCAATACATACATATGCGTACATTTTACATGTATTCTATACAAACAATCTTTTATATACTAACACACATAGGGTAAGATAGATTGGTAAGATAAATAGGTAAGATAGATAGATAGATAGATAGATAGATAGATAGATAGATAGATAGATAGATAGATAGATAGATAGATAGATAGATAGATAGATAGATAGATAGATAGATAGATAGATAGATAGATAGATAGATAGATAGATAGATAGATAGATAGATAGATAGATAGATAGATAGATAGATAGATAGATAGATAGATAGATTGGTAAGATAGATTGGTAAGATAGATAGATAGATAGATAGATAGATAGATAGATAGATAGATAGATAGATAGATAGATAGATAGATAGATAGATAGATAGATAGATAGATAGATAGATAGATAGATAGATAGATAGATAGATAGATAGATAGATAGATAGATAGATAGATAGATAGATAGATAGATAGATAGATAGATAGATACATACTGTAGATCTATATTTAAACTATATTGAGTGTTATGTTGAATTTGGACATTTTATAGCTAAGAAGCACACAATAGCTTGCACATAATAATTGCAGAAACCTAATAATACAAATAAAGGTCACTTCTTTATGGAGAGTCAAAGAATGTCAATACATCATGTTGGCAATAAATTCTTAACAAATGTATATTTTTAGCGGCTGTATAGGAGATTGTTTGGGAACAGTCATCTGACCTGCAACAGAGCCGAACACAAACAGCAAGATAAATGTTGTAAGTCACAGAAGCAAATAATATAGCTTTGGAGTGCACAGACTTATATATTATTAATCTGAATTCAGCTTAATTTATGCATGCAGGCAAAGTAAAAGTTTCAAAACTTAAAAACAGTAAACATCAAATACCGGTAACTATTTGTTGACTTCCAAATAGACCAAGTAGGGCTCTCTTATACCAGTGTTACAAATCCAGATACTTTAAATATATATCCTATTAATCTGTATAGTATGGTATAATTGTGCTAAAAACAATTTTAATGTAAAACCTTGGGCAAGTAAATAAATAAACAGTTGAAACAAATGTATATTGTTTATTTTGCTGAAGGACTTGTTTCTTACTTAGTGCCGGTTCACATTGCAGCGGCACGACTTCGGGGGCGACCTGTGAAGTCGCGTGCACCGCAACTTTGGCACGACTTGCACGGACTTCATAAAATAAATGTCTATGCAAGTCGCTCCAGGTCACCCCGAAGTAGTACAGGACCCTTTTTCTAAGTTGGAGCGACTTGTGTCGCTCCTATTAGAACGGTTCCTGTACCAGTCAATGGACCGCGACGGACCGCGACTTGTCAGGCTGACAGGTCGCCTGACAAGTCACGGTAGTGTGAATGGACACTTACCCTCAAAGTCTGCTTTGAATTCAGTCAGCCTGGATACAATTATATAATTTTTCCTTTTTTGACTATGCCAACAATCCAGAAATCGACACAAAGAGTGCTTGATGCCTTTGTCATCTTAAAGGAGCCCAGAACTAAAACCCCACTGAAACCATCCATGTGTCTGTTGGGTCTTCCCCCACAGAAGGTGCCTACAGCTGCCAGATGGTTACTTCTTCATGTCCTTACTCTAACTAGATGCCTGATTGCTTCATATCGGAGGTAGCTCCATGGACTCACAATACCTGATTTATTCTCACATTCACTCTGTAAGTTGAATTTATAGAATCAAGAATAAATAATATTCTTGTGACCTTTGAATGCATGTGGGACCCCTGAGTCCTCATGGACACTACACCTTAAATATATACAGAAACTATACAGGCTAATCAGTAGGCTCTCCCACTTCCTTTTTTTCTTCCCTTTTTTTTATTATTTATTGGTGCACAAAAGATGACAATAAAGAGTAAGCTTAAAAACTGCTTATTAAACAGATAATAATACAGCAAACAAATTAGCTCAATTATCTTCAAAAAGCAAGTTGCATTGCAATATATAATAAGAAAGCCATGACAGACTGGCATGTGACTGTCCTGATGGCTTGTGAAATAGCTTGTGAAAGTATAATGGCATTATATTGGTATTTTTGGTAGCATCCCAGCTAAGATGTCTAAGATAGCTGGAGAGTTTCAAAAGCTGCCTAGGCGTGCTACAAGACAATGGAGAAAATTTGTGTCATGTAACAAGCCATGGCAGTGCGCAACATGAAAGGTTTGAGAGAAGTGGGGGAAGGAGAAATAGAAATAGGGAAAAGAAGGGTAACGGAAAGAGAAGAAAAAAAAGGGTAGCAACCAAGGTTACAGACGAGGCAGTAATGAGATCGGCCACCTCAATGAGAAAATGATTTACAGGTATTGAAGGTATTGGTTGGAGAAACAAAACTGGTCCCAGTAGAACCACCTTGGCTTAGTTTCCTCAAATTTGTCCCGGAGGGAAGAGGTCAGACTCTCCATGCATTTTTTGCCCTTTCCCACTTTGTTTCAACAGCCCCCCATTCTCTTTCTTTTCCCATCCCCTTACTGTGAGGATAATATTTAATTATTCATCCTATAGTTTGCCTCTGTTAATTTCTACTGACAACATCTACCTTTGAGACATGTTGCCAGGAACATGTTGTTAAAGTCCTAAATGCCTGATATGTATATTTTGACTGAATGCTTCCTCTGAAAAAAAAATGGTGACCCCTTTTACGATGTACTGTGTGTTAGCATTTTTTTGTCGTATTCTTGTACATAAGATGTATTTTTTAGGCTGGACTGAAGGGGGGAGATTTACTAAAACTGGAGTACTCAGAATCTGTTGCAGCTGTGAATGGTAGCCAAACAGCTTCTAACTTCAGCTTGTTAAATTAAGCTTTGACAATGAAACCTGGAAGCTGATTGGTTACTATGCAAAGCTGCACCAGATTTTGCACTCTCCAGTTTTAGTAAATATCCCTCAAAATGTTGTGTTTTCTATCAGTATACAATGCTATTTTGTTATGACTTTTGAAAACATTCTAATAAAAATACATTCAAATTAAATAGCAGTAAAAAGCTAGCAGGAGTTGTAATTGTTCCCCAGTATATCTAAAGCTTAAAACATTTTGGATGGACCTATACCTAAAAAATGCATTACACTATATTACCAAAAGTATTGTGACACCTGCCTTTACATGCACATGAACTTTAATAGCATCCCAGTCTTAGTCCATAGGGTACAATATTGAGTTGGCCCACCATTGGCAGCTATAGCAGCTTTAACTGCTCTGGGAAGGCTGTCCACAAGGTTTAGGAGTGTGTCTATGGGAATGTTTGACCATTCTTCCAGAAGCGCATTTGTGAGGTCAGGCACTGATGTTGAATGAGAAGGGCCTGGCTCACGGTCCCTGCTCTAATTCATCCCAAAGGTGTTCTATCAGGTTGAAGTCCGGACTCTGTGGAGACCAGTCAAGTTCCTCCACCCCAAACTCGCTCATCCATGTCTTTATGGACCTTGCTTTGGGCACTAGTCCAAATCATTTGGTGGAGGGGGAATTATGGTGTGAGGTTGCTCTTTTTAGGGGATGGGCATGGCCCCTTAGTTCCAGTGAAGGGAACTCTCAGGGCGCCAGCATGCCAAGACATTTTGGACAATTTAGTGCTCCCAACTTTGTGGGAACAGTTTGGGGTTGGCCCCCTCCTGTTCCAACATGACTGTGGATCAGTGCAGAAATCAAGGTCCATAAAGGCATGGATGAGCGAGTTTGGGGTGGAAGAACTTGACTTGCCTGCACAGAGTTCTGACCTCAACCCGATAGAACACCTTTGGCAAACATTAAAGCGCAGACTGCAAGCCAAGCCTTCACGTCCAACATCAGTGCCTGACCTCGCAAATGCAGTTCTGGAAGAGTGGTCAAACATTCCCATAGACACACTCCTAAACTTTGTGGACAGCCTTCCCAGAAGAGTTAAAGCTGTTATAGCTGCAAAGGGTGGCCCAACTCAATATTGAAACCTACAGACTAAGATTGGGATGCTCATGTGTGTGTAAAGGCAGGCATCCCAATACTTTTGGTAATATTGTGTATATTTAATGTAATTACGAATGATAAATTCTGGAGGAAATACAAAGAAAACACCCAACTTGGCTCCAATGTTATTTGTGAAGGCTACAGAATAGCAGAAAAATAATGAATGCTAGGCTGATACAATAAAGACATTAGTGGGTTACAGCATCAAGGTAAACAATGAACTCAGATGCTGGGGGCCACGCTGGAAACGTTCTAGTAAGAGCAATGGGCAGCCGAATGTTCATAATGAGTGGCTGCAAGGAGATAATATAATAAGAGAACTTACTGGGGTGAGGGTCAGTTATGTAATAAGCTTTGGGATAATTAGATGTGAATAGAGTAAAAAAGAACAGAATTTCCCTGAGTTGACAAGCAACATCATTAGCACACCTCTGAGATAATTTAGCCCAACTTCTCAATTATTTATCACATCAGTTATTTATTTATTTATTTATGCCTTATATGTATGGCAATGGAAGCATCTCACACAGGAAATGCTGTAAGATGTTTATGGGAAAAAAATGTTTAGTAGTACAAATTGGCAACTTTATTCAGATAGGGATTTGTATTGCAATCTACCGATTTTCAAATGAACCTCTTTAAAAGCAGAGAGAGCTTGTGGGGAATCAAAATGTATTTTCGCAGGTTGTGCCATGAATTCAGAGCATTGCAGTAGCAGCAAGGGGTCAAATAAATGAGTTCTGTACAGCACAATATGAATCTGCTAATTCAGTGTGACACATGAGCTGCATCAATGACATTTTTTATTGACATATTATAACAGCAGAAAATAAACCTGCACATCTTGGTCCACGTTTATCAATCTTTCATTCTATCTATCTATCTATCTATCTATCTATCTATCTATCTATCTATCTATCTATCTATCTATCTATCTATCTATCTATCTATCTATCTATCTATCTATCTATCTATCTATCTATCTATCTATCTATCTATCTATCTATCTATCTATCTATCTATCTATCTATCTATCTATCTATCTATCTATCTATTTTTTCTTTATGTCAAAAACAATGGATTTTTGCAGGTGCCACACGATGTAAACAATAAAATACACTTTAATTTAACAAAAAACATAAAACCAAGCATAGTAAACAATTTAAATCCCTCAGTGACAGGTATGTTCCAAGTACCTACAAGAAAAATTGCTTTCACAATGGTACTTAATACACATACTGTATAATATAATGTGCATTTGTATAATCAACAGAACAACATGACAATGTAACTTCAAAAAAAGTTTTGCTTGTGGGGTATCATAGGGCATCGCGGGGTAGTGGAAAGGGTAGACTCTCAAAGCATTTTGCGGGCGAACCCCACTTCATCAGACGAGACGGTATCCTGGAAATGACACTGCATCCAAAAAGAGGGCCAGATTTGGCCAGAGAACTCCAGAAAGCTCCCCATACTGGCAGGCGTTAGGGCACATACAAGGGCTGAGATGCTGCATGAAACTTCAAATAATGTGTTAACAATGCCCAAGATCCTTATCATACAAAGATTTCAACTGCCTCATGCATCCTGTTCTATAAATTCCAACCATGCACCACCAGCATTGACAATGGGTCACAGAGATAATACGCATTGCCAATCCAAGAGGTCACACAAGGGGTTCATTTTAGATGAGGAATTACCAAAGCACTTAGAGGTAACAGATATGTTGAAAATGGATTAGATAAGAGATAACACAGCTTGCACAGGCCTCTCATGTGTGGCAACACCACCCCCCGTAAGACTGGTCTGTCAATGATGGTGGCGTATATTGCCCTATGAAATAAAAGTGTATTTTATTGTTTACATGGTGTGGCACCTGAAAAATCTATTTCTTTTTTATTTAAAAGAAACTTTCTAGTATCTATCTATCTACAGTATCTATCCTATATGTCCAAAAGCATATGAATACATGACCATTACACCTATATGAGCTTGTTGGACATCATATTCCAAACCTATTACTATGGAGTCAGACCCCTTTGCAGAGGTAATATCCTCTACTATACTTAGAAGGCTTTAAAAGGTTTTCCAGTGTATCTGTGGGAAATTGTGCCAAGTCAACCAAGTCAACCAATTTCTGAGGTCAGGTATTGATCTTGGACAAGAAGACCTGGCTTGATATAACTGTTCTAGTTCATCCAAAGGACCTCTTGCAGGGTTGAGGTCAGAGCACTGTGCTGCTCAAGTGAGGTCCTCAACACCAAACTCTTTAAACCACGTCTTCATAATAACATGGCTATGGCCACAGGAGCAGGAACAGTCATGCTGGAACATAATAAGGCCTTCACAAAACTGCTGCCACAAACAATAGTCTAAATTAACTTTGTACAGTACACAAGAAAATATTTATATTTTTATTTATTTTCATGAACGTTATTGTTATCTTTTATGGAAACTAAACATTTGAAATTTACACTATTTTCTGTTTTTGAAACATGTTTTTGATCCAATTTTCTCTATCAGGGAAAAAAATTCTTCCTGATCCCCAAAGGCAATTTTTTCCTATAAATATTACTAATAGGTATTTAGAAACATATCCATATTGGAATCAATCTATTGGGTTGGCTAGAACGATTTTTTATAGAAAACGTTTCCATAGTTTGATCATTCTTACTGTGAAGAACTTCTTCTGTAGGCAGAGATTAAACATCTTTTCTTCCTAGAGTACCGCTCTCGTCATTTGTGACAACCCTAACAAATATATTTTCACATGTTTTTAAGTTTTCTATATGGACCATTTATGTATTAGTACAAGGGGACCATGCTGCATTGGATATATAGAACTTATTCAGTGCAGTCTTGGGTATGGGCAATGTTCTACCCCCTCCCTATGGAGATATTTAAGAAAGCAAAAGGCAGCCATGGTCCATGCCCTGCTTATAGAATATAGGTTGATGTGCTACAGTGTGCCACCATCCAACAGTGACGAGTGAGCTAAGCCATTTAGAGGGTCAGAAGTGTGTACCAAGTACCCATAAACTGCCACAGTGTGAAAGAGCCCTTGAAGTAATGACACTTAAAGAGTAACTCCACTTTTGTTGAGAAAAAAACATTCCCCTCTGAGTGATTTATGTACAAGCATTTTAACAAACTTTGCTGCAGATTCCTACCTTTTGTTACTGTGAAGAAATAGCTGTTGTTTGTCTGTGTCCATGAGCAAAGTGAATCTAATGGGAGTAATTTTATAATTACTTGCAGGGTAGTAATCATGAAAATTGTGGGGTCTGCATCTCCTTAGACATGATTTGATTTCTACTTGGGAATATCTCACCAAAAATGAAATTTTTTGTTACAGAGGAGGCCTAAAGTGTACAGAGGATGCCTCAGGTGTACAAAATGCCTCCAGGTAGCCATATTGCATTGCATTATACAGAAACATCCTGCAAATTGAAAATGAAAGGTAATTTTAATAATATTCAATTGCAATATGGCTTGTGTAGCAATTGAATATACTATATTCATTTTTATTGCCCCCTTTTTTCCCACCAGACTGGCTTGAATAAGGACTCCTTCATGGCAGGATCACCAGGTATTATTTTCAAAGTAATGCTAAAAATTACTCTTAAAATATTAACACATTAAAGCACATCAGATTTTAGTAATTGGGTTTACATACTCTTTAATATACGGTTATGCGTTTCCAAAATGTTTTCAACCCTCTCTATGTATGTATTGCTCTCTATCTGTCATGGTAGAAAGCATGTGCTTTTTTGTAATGCTTCAGTAGTATAGAAATGTTTTATTAATAAAGAGTTTATTTTGGACAAAAATGTACACCTATCTGATTCTATATTAAGCATCCACTAGCTCACATTTGACGGTATAAGCAGGTATTATGCAGTCCCCTGGCCTCTCTCAATAGACACATTCCTAAATATATGCTCTTTATCACTTGCTGGTGAGGACACAAAATATAATCACTTTATCAACAGCAGGAAACAATATGACATGTTTGAAGCCGCATTTGTGCAATCCTGGCAAAGCCAAATGCACTTGGATAGCTGAATAAATCAATGCTCTAATTAGACTTCTACATAAAATGTGATGTAATCTGGGCTTTTTGAAATAAACTAATGAGCGGTTAATTATTGCAAGGTACTTTTCTAATTGCCAGAAATATTATGTTGTCTGCAAAGTCAAAAGATTTAGCTTTCCCCCGAAACCAGCTGGCCGTTTGTTTTGCTGTGTTGGGTGATAGAATTTGGACAGTACTTGGCGGGACCACTCAACATGCTGCTACTATATCGTCTATGACTTATCAGACGACCAATAGACTTATCTGGCACTGAAGCTGCCCTGGAGTTATCTGCAACTCTCTTGGGTGATTCGTAGACAGTTCTTTCTTCATCAGATGTCAATGTTTATGGGCATCTTGATTCAGACATTGCCAAAACACCTTTAGGCATAGAGACAAGGATATTACACATTTATAAGACATTTAATTGCAGAATCAAGCAGATCTGGTTGGACGTTCAAAGAACAATTGCAAGCATAACCTAGACCTAAGTAAGTGACATGATATTTACCTTCAGTTGGTTTTATTTTTCAATTAGATTTAAAGTGACCCTGTCATATTTTCTTTTTTTTTAACTAAGGCCATACCTTTGAAGAAGGGCCTGAATACTCAGCTCTCTTTCAAATTGCTGAATGCCTCTCCAATCAATAGAACTGCTCCCCAAAGTCTGCTGGTAAACCAATACTTTCAGGAGTGATGATCTCCATGGTCTTCTGCAGCTCTCACTGTTTGCTCATGCCAACCTAACATTGCTGTTTTTTCCTTCAGTACTGTGAAGTCAACAAAAAGAACCCTACCTCTCTACCCTAAGTGTCAGTTTAATAGCAGGCTCTGGGGAACTACAGATTGGGTAGTGTATATTGTATTCAGGCTCTTTTTTTACAGGTATGACCATGGTTTAATAAATATGTGACAGCATTGCTTTATTAATATTGGAAGGCAAGAATAAAGTTTTGAGCCTAGAGGAGGGGATAAAGTCAATCTCTGAAAATGGCCATCATCAAGCTGCAATAGCACATAAGGCCCTATGCCATTGTAGCTTACATTAAAGTGTATCTTTACCCTAAAAAACCTCTTCTCTCCACTCCACCCCTCCTCCGGTCCTCAACATCATAAACGTGTATTGTAAGCTTTTTTTCCCTCATTTCCTTTTTCTCTACAGAATTTGTAGTTGAACTACATGCTCCCTTGATGACTGATGACGTCGGATAGACGAAACGCGTAGCTGCATCACTGCCGCCTTTGCTTGGAACGCACTTCCGGTTACGTGGAATGCATAGCGTTCCGAAAGAGCCCCAGTCTCGCTTATCACACAGTTTATGACGATTCTTACGCCTGTTTTACTGTAATATATGTGAGTACTTTTCCTTAATAAACTTAAACGCTTTTAAACGGCACTACACTATACGAGCCTATTTTCCTCTTATGTGTACCCGGTTACATCTGGACACTGAGTCATAAGACATAAGACCCCCATTGATCGTCCCCAGTAACCTATGGTGATAGGATCCCTACTGAGGATACTTCCAGAGGAACCCAGGGAGGACCACTGAGGGACATAGGAGTCACGCTTGATCTGGAATATAGGCTTGTTACCCCTGTAGGGGTTCCCCTTTCTGGTAAGTGCAGTCCTGGGAGTGAGGGGGGCACCATTAGCCCATCATACCGACCACACTTGAAGAACCACTGGAAGCACTTTAGTCACCTTTGAAGAGAAGCTGCACAGATTTAACCCTGCATAGGAGCACCTAGTGTGCGATTGGGACTATTTATATTTATACTAACTCATAGAGAATTATATTTCACCCCCAACACTCAATATTTATCTTATTATTAATTTTTGTATTATGCAATTTTTGGAATCGCATCACTTTACATCTTAAATTCTTTATTAGATTGCTAGGATCCACTTGCACTTGCCCCTCTTTGGGGATTGCTCTAATTTGATTGGAGCTTATTCACTTTAGTTTCTGTTTCTTTATGTGACTTTTGAATCGCATCACTTTGCACTATTAACTAATAGCACTTTTATATTTAGGTTAACATTTGTGATACCACTTAGCATCCATTTGCACTTGCCTTTTTGAGGCTTGCTCTATTGAATTGGAGCTCATTCACAATCAGTCACTAGAGCACATTTTTCTTTGTACCCTGATTGTTATTTGCACTAACTGTATGCACCTAGTCACTTTATTTTGCTGCAAGAGATTCACTTATATCTTCTTATTACCAATGACTTTTGTCACATCTGCATTTATTTGAGGTTTTACGTCTGATTGATGTTTTATTGATACATATACTAAGTGTTTACAATTTTTAGCTGCACAGTTTATTTATCTGGGATAGTGCAATTATAATTTATTGAATTTATATACCTCTAGATATCTGACAGCGCCATTTACCCCCCCCCCCCCCTATCCAACTTGTTTACATGCTGCCTTTGCCTTCTGGGATATCCACAAGATATATCCCAGGAGGCATAGTCTTTCATTCAGAAAAGAAGAGGGGCAGATTTATTGGTGCGTCATCAGGAAGCTTGCTGGCTAAACCCGGAACAGTAGGAAGCCTATTGATGATTTCATGGTCAAACATGGCAGTGCAGGATTGAGTGCTGCCAGATATGAAGAGGTTCTCAGCTGGACAGCACTGGATCTACTGGGTGGATGAGTATTTAAAATGTGCCAAACTCACCTCAAGGTAAGCAGGGGTCGTAAAAAAAATATATATTTGTGGGAGAGTGAATATTCATTTTAAGCACCCTTTTTTTATGCCTGAAATTATATACAGGCCATGGGGCTTTTGGACACCTGACCATTATCTCTATATGAGCTTGGACATCTCATTTCAAATAGGCCTTTTTATGAGATCCCCCATTCCTTCATTTGTGGCTGTAACAGACTCCTCTCCTCTGGGTAGGCTTTTCACAAAATTTTGAATTGTGTCTGTGGAAATTTGTGCCCATTTTGCCTACAGTAAATCTAGGTACCAATGTTATAAGAGAAGACATCAGAGTTCCAATTTAAATCAAGTCAAAGCTAAGTGCAGGAAACCCAATTTTCTTTTGCACAGGACACAGTCTTGCTAAAATTAAAAATGTTTTCATCCTCAATTATCTATGTTGTAAATGGATTTGCATTGTGCATGGTTAACAATACTTAGGTAAACCTTTTGCAGGATCACATAAATGAATGTGCATAGTAGGACACAGTATGGTTTCTGCCCACTGGCCAGTTTATTGCTCTTCAATACTTTTTGCTTTTAGTAAACATTTCTCTAAGGAATGAGAATACCTTGTGGTGCTACATCCAGTAGTCTCAGCTATTGACATGATCCTGCAGACATACAAAAAAAACAGAGGAACCACCTTGATTCTCACATTTTAACACTGATAGTCGCCGTGGGAAAGAATATTTGATTGATTTTTTTCTCCTACAACCACATGCTGGGAGTCCTTGATCTAATGCTAAAGACAATATGGTTGTGAAATGTTTAAGGCTCTTACTCTACAGTAGGGTGATTATTAAATTATCTGTACTCCTGAGTCTCTCTCATTCATATATATATTTCATGAACATTGTTTGCAGGAGGTAAAATATATACTTCATATTGCTAAAGGAATCCTGAACAGCTTATGTTTTTGTGTTGTGTTCTGATACACAGACATTTAGCAATTGGCATGTTGTTTTTTTAAACTGGTGTTGGATACTGCTATGGGGCCAAATACACTCTTTTTACCACAATGCTTTAGTTTCATTGGAGAGGGAATTGGCTTTTATGCCCCATCTGGAATGACATAGGCCCCGTTCACACTGGGGTGATCCGACTTCCCGGGGCGACTTCGGAGCGGCCGGCACTGACTTCATAACATTGAAGTCTATGACGGTCGCTCCGGGTCGCCCCAAAGAAGCTCCGGACCCTTTTTCTAAGTCGGAGCGACTTGTGTCGCTCCTATTAGAATGGGTCCGCAGCTTCCCTATGGAAGGCGACCTACGGCGACCTGTGAGGCGACGGGGACATAATCTACTAAAGCAATTGTGGACATTTACTAGAGTAATCAAAGTGATATAGGTGACTTAGTATACATGAGTGCAAGATCCAGAAGCAAGTCAAATGCAGTGTGTTGTTAGCTGGTTTCAGGGAAAATTGCTTCCATTAAGGATGCTCTTAAGTTGTGTTTTGTTTGTCTTAAATTGTGTTCACATTGACTTGGATGTTGCAAAGTTTGGTGGACCAAATGTGTCACAAGGATCTACAGCCAACTAACAAGCAGGACAGATGCTAGAGCAGTTTAAAGTTGGCCATAGGCATTTTTTGTTTTTCATTCAGCCAGTGGACTGAATGAAAAACCAAAAAAAGAACAGATTCCTCCATCCACAAGCAAGGTGGATGGAGGATTCCACCCCTACTGGGACGATGCATTTTGACAATGAGACAATCTTTTCACCAATGAAAGTTTTTCAACATTCCTGTTCGACAGAAGTCAGTTTAGCAAACAGGAATCTGTTCTGATCCGTCAAACAGGATTGGCTACGAATGGATTGAAATTTGACTGGTCCCTGCTGAACTGGATGCATTTTGATTAATCTATGGCCAGCTTTAGTTCTTAGCCAGCTGGTCAAAGCAAACAGCAGATCAGGGCAGAGGCAGCATTCTAATGGTAAAATAGGATAGGACAAAGCCTAACTGATCCTTTAACAGAGTTCAGGATCCAGTCAGGTAGGTAGAGCACATACAATTGCAGGGATAATAAACTGATGATCAGGACAAGCACAAAAAAAAACACAGTCCAAACAATTTGCAAAAATAATTCATGCCATTAAAAGGCACAAGTCAGACAGACCTGAATCCAGGGCATAAGCAGCCAGATTAACCTGTTTATCAAGCACAGGCTAAATGTCAAGCAGTCTATTAAGAACTCTTAATTGAGATAAGTGTGCACAGCAGAGACCTGAGTTACAGTGTGGAATAACCACCAGCAGAAAGTGAAGGTTCAAGGCTGATCATTACAATAGAGTAGTTGCTTTTCCAAAATTACAAAGCAAAATCTGACAAATGTAGAAATAATGCAAATGAACACCACATCACAAAATCCAAATTTAAATTTCAATATTTAATTTAAAATCTTTCCAAACTGTTTCTCAAAGGCAAATGAAAAAAAGCCAGCAAGCTCCCATGTATAATAACCCTTATAAAACCATATGAAACATATCCTAATAGTCACTAAATTGGAAACACAGAAAAGACAAAAATCTGATTGCACCTCCTGCCCAATCACATGCAGGAAGATGTAAATACTGAAAGCAGGACAGGCTGCTGTGATGATATAGCAGAATAAGTTGCTTTTAGCAGAATGAGGACCTTTTATATTTCAGTTATTAAGAGGTTCAAGATGGGATTGGATAATGCAGTTGAACTAGAAAACCCCTTTAATTAACGATCTTGTGAGCTGAGAGCCTCTGCAAATATGATCATTTGCTGTGCCGTTAAATAGCACTTTACCTTATTCACACAATTAAAGACACTAACAGAAAGGTTTTAACTTAACAATGGACATTATAACCTAAAGAAGTATAAATTGTTTTATATTAGAAAAGGAAAAATGAGCACATCTTCTACAATGGGTGTCATAACCCTGTGGCTTTGGAAATGTTAATTATACATACAATGAAAATTCCATATCACGTTTCTTGACATTTAATTAGGGGTAAAGGAAAATGGACAGGACTAGAATTTTAACTGTCAGTTTAATAACCTTTGTACAGCTCATTTCAGAATGATTTCCCTTCTCTCAGGAGAATCTCCGAATGTCAAACAGTGATATTAAGGTGAGTTGCAGTCATTGCAAAGCTACAAAGATGGAGCATGACAAAACTATAAATTTCATTGTGAACCAAAAAAACTGAAAACAGTAGAATTGCTGAATAATTTGAATAATTACAGTACCCAAAGGTTAGCTGTTCACAATATTTTAATTGCAAGTGTTCTTCTGGAGCTACCAGCAACTTTGGAATGTGAAATAACAATGTAGTGAGGCCACCAGTGTACATACATTGAGAAAACAGACACCTGTGAGATGTCTGTTGTACATTAAATGATTTCTATAGGCATAGTCTAAATTTCCCCTCAAATCTCTCTTTAACTTTCTAGATCATGTCCCAATAGTATTTTTTTACTTCTTGTGACATTATCACCAGGCTTGTAAAATATATGCAAGGGTAGCTACTGGGGGGGTCAGTTCTGATTGATGAAGGCACAACCCTAGGACTATATTTCCTAAAAGCCAACAAAAGCCAACAACTGGAAGGTAGGCACTTATTGGATTTCTGGCAATATAACCATGTATTTCTTTTGTACTTAAAAGGATAAAAATATCAGAAATTTGCATATTTTCCTGAGAACCACTTTATGAGAAAAAACGTTATTAGGGTTTGTATAAACATACAGGTTCCAGAACGAAACAGATATCCAAATACCTCTATTGTTTATGATTACAACATTACAAATTCTCTACCAATATTCCATTCCAGTCCAAAATGAATAAAGTTGATACCTGCCATTTCAAGTCCCACTTCTCTCCTAAAGTATAAATCAGCCAACTGCAAAAATCAGCATACAGAATTCCGTTGACTTGGATTACGCATGCATTTCAACAAATAATGTGCAGAGACCAGTAAAACATTACCCCAGCAATCTACCCATGACCAGTTCTATGGGGGCCAGCCCAGGAATATCTAACCATCCATCCCATACTTTTTCAAATTTGAAGGGGCATCCTGTATGCTGTTGGATAACCCGTTCATAGCTGAGAGTGGTGCCCATATAAGTTACCCATTCTCTATTGATGGGAAGGGAAGCACCTTTCCAGTGAAGCAAGACGACTCTGTGGGCCTGAAACAGGGCCCTTGAGACTGTTCCTTATCAAATGCATCTTAAATTTCCGTCATCTAGAGTATATAATAAACAGCATTTGGGATCAAGGGGTATAGTACACTGAAATGCTTGATTAATGGTAAAAAGTATGGATTTCCAGTATCTATGTAACTTTGGACAGCGCAATAGCACATGAATAAGATCTCTATGGTCCCTGCTACATTTAGGATAGGTTGGGTCAGGGATAAGTTCCATCTTGAACCAATTTAAGAGGAGTAAACAGTAATGTACTCTCAACAAGATGCACAGTTGGAAAAGGAGCTGAGAGATATTTAACCCCTTGGTGCCGGCTGCACTCAAATATGCAGGCTCTCGGCACCTGGTTCTTAGCCCTGAGGGGCTGCATATTTGCGTAAATGGATGCCTATAGAGGGCACGCTCCCAGCACAGTTACCACTGACTGACTGAAAGCTTCCAATCGCTTGTTGCGATCTGAAGTTTTCAGACCATGTATCTACCTTGACAGCCAATCACAGCGGTCACATGATATTAACCCCCACCCCACCTCCCAGCGTCATACACCTCTTAAAGTGCCTGGAGGTGCCGGCGCTAAGAGGTTAAGGAACTATCATGCCACACCTCCAATGCCATCTCCCTTTGCTCGCTGGTTAATTCCCTCAGATCAGACTGCCACTGTTTCATTGTCTTGCAGGGTTATGCTTCCAAATAGATGGAGAGAGAGGATGCTAGATATAATTCCTTTCTGTGCATTACTACATTGCAACATACCTAAAATTGGGGTTGGAGAAAGAGAAAAGTTTACCGATATAATTTGGGGCACGGCTGCATGGTGCAGTTGTTCAAAGTAGAAGTGCATAAAGTGCGATATATGATACAGTATCTCACAACAGTGAGTACACCCCTCACATTTTTGTAAATATTTGATTATATCTTTTCATGTGACAACACTGAAGAAATTACACTTTGCCACAATGTAAAGAAGTGAGTGTACATCTTGTATTACAGTGTAAATTTGCTGTCCCCTCAAAATAACTCAACTCACAGGCATTAATGTCTAAACCGCTGGCAACAAAAGTGAGTACACCCCTAAGTGAAAATGTCAAAATTGGGCCCAATTAGCCATTTTCCCTCCCTGGTGTCATGTGACTCGTTAATGTTACAAGATCTCAGGTGTGAATGGGGAGCAGGTGTGTTAAATTTGGTGTTATCACTCTCACTCTCTCATACTGGTCATTGGAAGTTTAACATGACACTTCATGGCAAAGAACTCTCTGAGGATCTGAAAAAAGAATTGTTGCTCTACATAAAGATGGCCTAGGCTGTAAGAAGATTGCCAAGATCCTGAAACTGAGCTGCAGCATGGTGGCCAAGACCATACAGCGGTTTAAAAGGATAGGTTCCACTCAGAACAGGCCTCGCCATAGTCGACCAAAGAAGTTGAGTGCACGTTCTCAGCTTCATATCCAGAGGTTATCTTTGGGAAATAGACATATGAGTGCTGCCAGCATTGCTGCAGAGTTTGAAGGGGTGGGGGGTAAGCCTGTCAGTGCTCAGACCATATGCCGCACACTGCATCAAATTGGTCTGCATGGTTGTCGTCCCAGAAGGAAGCCTCTTCTAAAGATGATGCACAAGAAAGCCCACTAACAGTTTGTTGAAGACAAGCAGACTAAGGACATAGATTACTGGAACCATGTCCTGTGGTCTGATGGGACCAAGATAAACTTATTTGGTTCAGATGGTGTCAAACGTGTGTGGCGGTAACCAGGTGAGGAGTACAAAGACAAATGTGTCTTACCTACAGTCAAGCAGGGTGGTGGGAGTGTCATGGTCTGGGGCTGCATGCGTGCTGCCGGCACTGGGGAGCTACAGTTCATTGAGGGAACCATGAAGCAAAACATGTATAGTGACATAATAAAGCAGAGCTTGATTCCCTCCCTTCAGAGACTGGGCCGCAGGGCAGTATTCCAACATGATGATGACCCAAAAAACACCTCCAAGAAGACCACTGCCTTGATAAAGAAGCTAAGGGTAAAGGTGATGGACTGGTCAAGCATGTCTCCAGACCTAAACCCTATTGAGCATCTGTGGGGGCATCCTCAAATGGAAGGTGGGGGAGTGCAAGGTCTCTAACATCCACCAGCTCAATGATGTAGTCATGGAGGAGTGGAAGAGGACTCCAGTGGCAACCTGTAGAGCTCTGGTGAACTCCATTCCCAAGAGGGTTAAGGTAGCGCTGGAAAATAAAGGTGGCCCAACAAAATATTGACACTTTGGGCCCAATTTGGACATTTTCAATTAGGGGTGTACTCTTTTTTGTTGCCAGCGGTTAAGACATTATTGGCTGTGTGTTGAGTTATTTTGAGGGGACAGCAAATTTACACTGTTATACAAGCTGTACACTCACTACTTTACATTGTAGCAAAGTGTCATTTCTTCAGTGTTGTCACATGAAAAGATATAATAAAATATTTACAAAAATGTGAGGGTTGTATTCACTTTTGTGAGGTACTGTACATAGTTCATAAAAAGAAAAAAAAAAATTTCCCCTCCCTAAAAATATGTTTTAAATGTGTAAAGCCATATGTATGCCATTTATCGTCATATGAAAGCTTGGCCAACTCTAGGTAGGTGTAGTTGTTCCAGATTTGGTTATAAATGAGTAAACCAGTCATTCCCTTACATTTGTTTCACTTTACACCATACCTTATGCATTAATTGATAAGTAGGGAAAAGTTATTTAGATTTAGTGAAATATTAGGCTTCTAATCCTTCCGAGAGATGGAAAAGTCACAAATTGACAACTCATTTTCCTCCACCTGAGTAATTCCAGGCATTCGGGAATACATATCCCCAACACTTTTTTGGCGCTTAAGTTGTTCCAAGCTAATTCTGGATGAACTCTGCTTCCACAACAGCTGTCAGAAGATAGAGTTAATTACCCTAAACCAGGCATGTCCAACCTGCGGCCAGGGGGCCGCATGCGGCCCAGAACCGCAGGCAATGCGGCCCACTGCCCCCTGACAATTTTTTTTTTTTTTGCTGGGGAGGAAGGAAGTTGCGTCAGGGGCACAGCCACAGCGGCTTCCAACTAACTGTAGTCAGAAGCTGCCTCGGAAGGGATCATCCTCTAGTTGTGTTAAATTAGTGCTGGGGGGGGGGGGGGGCGGCATTTTATTACTTATATACCTTAACTATAGTATATATTTTATATGCGGCCCGAGAAAATTTCTCTACACTCAATGTGGCCCAGAGAAGCCAAGAGGTTGGACACCCATGCCCTAAACAGTTTGAGGGGCAGCATAACTGGGGAATTGTGTAAAAAGTAAATCAACTGTGGCATCATAATAATTTTCACCATGTTCACTCACCCTACCATAGTGAGCCACAGTTTATGCCAAAGATTTATTTTGTTGCGGAATTTAACGAGCAGGTATATATTAAAACAAGAGTAGTCCGTAATAACCAGGGAGGGGAAATCACCACCCCTATGTATCTAAAGGAGTCAGCCACGGGAACCGGACAAAGGGAAGCGAGGCCAGAGTTAACAAAACCATCTAATGGTAGTAATGTGAACTTGAACCAGTTAATAGTTAGCCCTAAAAAGTTACCAAACTTTGTAATCACAGACATGACTGCCCTCAACAAGGCATCGGTATCCCCTAGCAATAGCAACATGTTGTTTGCATAAAGCATCAATCCTGAGACATACTTATTTAGATCTTTTTCAGTTTTGTCCATTCATAGGCTTTAGAAAGGCTACGATCATGGATCTGCAGGGTAACAAATGTTATTCACTCAGTATACTGGTAAGGAGTAGAGTTGATCCAGAATTTTGAATATTGTGAAATTTGTAAAAAAAATTGTGGATTTGGATGGCCTAATAGGTTTCCAAAAGGCTTCTGGGAGAAAGGAGCAAAAAGCTAATTTAATTTGAAGCCCGTTTCTATCTTATAAATGCTTCTACTATAGCCTGAGCTTGACTTCAAATGCCACCAGTTCCAAAGAGCTTCCCAAACTATTCTGCACAATTTGTCACCTCTGGCTGCTCTTTAATACTATGCAAGCCCATTCAACAGTTTTTTTCCCAACCTTTATTCATTGGCCTTGCTCAGCAAAGATTAAAACAGGGGACCCTTCTATTCTGAGTGAGAGACAATACGTGTAATTATAGTGCAAGTTTCCAGCCACCTATGATGCCCCCGATCTCAATAAATTTGGGATTTCAAAATAACAATCATACATACTCACATAGGTGAATACATCATCAGTCTGATGCTGCATCTGTTCAATGCTGGCTCTTCACCAAGAACTGAGCGATCAAAGAAGAATCTGGGTCACAGATGTACAGAATTATGTGCAATCCTGTGACCTATAGAAGAAGTAGGGCCAAAAGAGCTTTGGCCTTACTTCTCCTTTAAGTAAGCACAACGTTGCAAATGTTGCCTATAGTGGCCAATCAGAATTATTTTTTAATGGTTCCATATAATGAAACATAAAACCTTCTTTGTTCCTTTTGGCTACAGTTTCAATGCTGAGTTCATTTTTGTCCAGTTTTAATATATCAGCTTCTAAGTAAGTAGTTCAGAATAAACTGTCATTTTGTGTCAGACTCTAGTTTGTATGACTGAGAAAGAAGAGATAAAAATAAGCATTTGATACAAAAAAAGGTTTATGAAAGGCCATTTTGTGCTTCATTGCATATGTGCTGACCTTGTCCTGGTTCTTTGCATCCATGCAGGCTGGAAAAATACTTTCTTTTTACTGTTAATGTTTGAGAAGTTTCTATTCTCAACTCCTATTTATAGTACATGCCTATAATCACAGAGAAGGGGCATATAAGATCTCTGTTTGGGAGCAGAGGCTAGTTCTCATTCATAGTTTCATAGTTGGTAAGGTTGAATAAACACACCAGTCCATCTAGTTCAACCTGTGTAGGTGTATGTATGTATGTGTGTGTTTATGTCAATACCATTTTCCACATTCCTAAATACCGTGTTTCCCCGAAAATAAGACTGGGTCTTATATTAATTTTGGCTACAAAAAACACACTATGGCTTATTTTCAGGGGGTGTCTTATTTATTTACGGTACGTACAATAATTTACATTTATTCAAAAACAGTCATGTCATCATGACGCTCCTAAAGTGGTTGAAACCCTAACAAAAAAAAATCTGATCCTTCATGATAGACAGCACAGTGCACTGTGTCATTTACCCCTCTCTTTGTTCTAAAAAACCTGGAATAAAACAATAAAATGTTTTTAAAAAACGTCCTGTGTCCCCTGTCTTCCCTGTCGGCTCAGGAGTCAGCATTAGGACATTCTGTAATCCCAAAAATAAGCCTTGGTCAAAATCAGCTTTGTAAAAAGATTATAGAATGTGCAGTGTGTCTCCTTTTGTATTTTTATAGTGGAAAATACCCTATTTACAGCACCATTGGGTGCTCACATGACCCAACGGAACTCTTCTTCCCAGCTTTGAGCACTGCAGAGTAAGGGGCCGCTGACGTCAACCAGGAGGAGAGCAGAAGATCTATGGCAGGTCATGTGAGCACCCAGCGGCATTGTAAATAAGGTATATTCCACAATAAAGTTACAAAACGAGACACACTGTATATTATATAATCTTTTTACAAAATGGATTGCATGTTTTTACAACGACTTTAACTAGGGCTTATTTTCGGGGTAGGGCTTATATTGCAACCATCCCCAAAATTAAAGCTAGGTCTTATTTTCAGGGTAGGGCTTATTTTCAGGGAAAAAGGTTATATTGTGTTCACTGAGATGCCCATGTAAGAGTTTTTTTTTTTAATAATTATTGACACTTCCCACTGACACCACTGACTGTGAAGGGAGTTCTACATCCTTACCACTCTGACAGTAAAAAAAAAACCCTACCCAGTTTAAGGTTGAACCGCTTCTCCTCCAATTTCACTGAGTGGCCACCTGTCTTCCCTATGCTAGAATTGTGCATCTCTACTCCAGGGAGAATACGTTTAATGCTTGTAGCCGTTCCTTGTAACTGAGATCCTCCGGACCCCTCATTAGCATGATCCCCCTTCTTTGGACTTTCTCCAGTTCCTTTTTAAGAAAAAACATAAGTTGCCACGCTTGACTGGCCTGCACAGAGTCCTGACCTCAACACGATAGAACATCTTTGTGATGAACTAGTGTGGAGACTGTGACCCAGGCCTTCTCGCCCAACATCAGTGCCTGACCTCACAAATGCCCTTCTGGAAGAATAGTAAAAAACATTCCCATAGACACACTCCCAAACTTTCTGGACAGCTTTCCCAGAAGAGTTGAAGCTGTTATAGCTGCAAAGGGTGGGCCAACTCAATATTGAACCCTACGGACTAAGACTGGGACGCTATTAAAGTCCATGTGTGTGTAAAGGCAGAAGTCCCAATACATTTGAAAATATAGTGTATATATTTCCATAAATACCAAAAGACAAAATAATAGTATCCACTTTCAATCCATGCATGCACATATAAGATAGTGGTTCCAAGGCTCTGGTCCGGCCACATCTGGAGTATGCTGTCCAGTTCTGGGCACCGGTCCTCAGGAAGGATGTGCTGGAACTGGAAAGAGTCCAGAGACGGGCAACAAAAATAATTAGGAAAATGTAGGACATCAGCTATGAGGAAAGACTACAAGCACTGAACTTATTCTCTCTGGAGAAGAGACGATTGAGGGGGGATATGATATCAATGTACAAATACTGTACTGGCGACCCTAGCATAAGGAACAAACTATTCAGAGAAAGGGAATACAATAAGACACGTGGCCACTCACTAAAACTAGAGGAAAGGCAGTTTAACCTTAAAGTACGTAGGGGGTTCTTTACTGTCAGAGCAGTAAGGATGTGGAATTCTCTTCCGCAAACAGTCGTATCAGCAGGGAGCATCGATAGTTTCAAAAAACTATTAGATGGGCACCTTAGAGACCACAACATACAGGGGTATACAATGTACGGTTAACAGCAAACACACACACACATCATAGGTTGAACTGGATGGACTGATGTCTTTTTTCAACCTCACTAACTATGTAACTATGTAAGGTGCCCAGTGCTATAAAAAAAACACTCATCCACACTCTGTGTCCCACCTCTGTGAGTTATAGGTGTGTCCTCACCTTCATGTATTGACCTATCATATGGATATATGTCTTAGTGAGCCTTACCCCCTCGGGGATAACAATGGTGGACCCTCTGGTTTGGTAGGTACTCCACTTGCCCACTCCACTTTTATTTGTGCTGCTGTGCCTTTAAAAGTTCAGCTTCCATATCACTTCAAAGTAACTCAGAGCCCCATAGGAGCCTCTATAGTGTAGTATTACATAATACCAATGAATTTAGTAAAAAATATTGATCACATTAATAAAATGGCAATTGCACGTGTATGCAACAGTCCCTTGGGATCTGTCAGCTTACAAGCTGATGCACTTGCCATGTGCCAAGTTCCTCCACCCTATAGACACACTCCTAAACCTTGTGGACAGCCTTCCCAGAAGAGTTGAAGCTGTTATAGCTGACAAAGGTTGGGCCAACTCAATATTGAACCCTACGGACTAAGACTGGGATGCTATTAAAGTTCATGTGCGTATAAAGGCAGGTGTCCCAATACTTTTGACAATAAAGTTTATTACTGCAATTTTAATTTAGTAATATTTCACAGTATATGTGGATTTATGTGTATACATACTAAGACACATAAGAAAAGTAGGGAAGAAACTGTTTTTTTATTTTATTGGTAATGCTGCATGGTTATTCACTTCAATTTGAGGTTTGATTTTTTTCAGCAGCGCAAAACATTTATTTGTACGTCATTGAAAATTGGTGATGAACTTAACCGCTTTAGCTCCGCTCACATTGCTGCTACTGCAGCAATGTGTCTCGTTATCGTCTAGCGAAGTAGACCTACGTTGCTGGACTCCGCCCCTTGTGGGCGGCGCGCGCGCGCCACCGGAGGCTCGCTCCCGCTGTTTTCAGTTACAACGGGAGTCGGGCCAGGGGAGGAGCAGCAGCGATTGCCGCCGCTCTTCCCCGATCGTCGGGGAATTTAGTTTGGAGATCCGCGCGCTTGTGTAAACAGAGCGGGCGGATCTCCTAAGTGACAAGGAGTGACAGATTGCAGTGTTCAGCATAGCTGAACATCCAATCTGTCCCTGACTCACACAGTCACCTCCCCCCACACATGTCAGTAAGCACCAGGCATACATTAACCCCTCCCTCTCCAATAAAATTAACCCCTTCCCTGCCAGTGTCATTTTTACAGTAACAGTGCATATTTATAGCACTGATTACTGCAGTAATGTCACTGGTACCCCCAAAAGTGTCAAAAATGTCAGTCAAGGGTCCGATCTGTCCACCGCAATGTCTCAGTCCCGCAAAAAAAAAAAATCGCAGATCGCCGCCATTACGCGTTAAAAAAAAAAAAACACCAAAAATGACAGAAATCTTTCCCTTAGTTAGTAAACGCAATAACTTTTGCGCAAACCAATCAAAATACGCTTATTGTGATTTTTTTTTACCAAACATAGGTAGCAGAAAACAAATTGGCCAAAAATTGTAAAAAATTTTGATTTTTACATTTTTTTGGGGGGGAATTTCATAGAAAAAAATTTGAAAAATATTGTTATTTTTTCAAAATAAACGCTATTTTTTTTGTTTATAGCGCAAAAAGTAAAAATCGCACAGGTGATCAAATACCACCAAAAGAAAGCTCTCTTTGTGGGGAAAAAAGGACGTAAATTTCGTTTAGGTACGGCATCGCACGACCGCGCAATTGTCAGTTAAAGTCGAACAGCGCCGAATCGCAAAAAGTGGCCTGGACGTAAGACAGCAAAATCCTCCGGTGGTAAAGTGGTTAAATTATGTGGATTACAGCAGCTGAATTTTATTATATACATTTCATTTTTCACAATTAGGTTAGTCCATGGCAGCACATAAGTGTTTCTGAGTTAGGCTTTGCTAAGTTTACATCATTGTTACAGGTTTGCCTTGACAAGTCATTTAAAGTAAAGTTTCCAAATGGCAAGAATCATTAGAAACCTTGATTCTCAGCACATAGGGTTAACACTACAGAACATTTTTCTTAAGGTCATTAATTTTAATGAGAAGTCTGAATTGTCAGCACAAAGGGTTAACACCGCATAAGGTTTTTCATTACAAGCAATGGTATGGGTTGAAATTGACTACCTGTAGATTTACTTACAGCAAACATAACTCATTAACTTTTCCCTTTCTTGTTTTACAACCATCCATTTTTTCATTATTACTTCAAACTGACTGACATTAGACAATAGCTTTTTTGACAGTTTTTTTTTCTAACACCATGATTAGTAATAGAGTAATTTTCTGAAAGGAAAGCTTTCACCCACTACGCGGTGAGCGCAAACACGAAAACGAACCTTTAAACTGCAAGAAAATAAGGTCCCATTGTTGCAAACAGTAGGCTGATAACTACCATGGATTGTGAAATAGAGAAACCATATAAATCATCGTCACATAGAACCTAATCTTAGTAGCTTCAATTTTCAACAAAAAAATCTATAACCAAGCCAAGAACAGGAGGGAAGATGGGAAATGAGAAGAAATTAAAGGCAACAATACAATGCTAGTGTAAGGGTGCTGCCACGCAGCATTCCACTATGTTCTCTTAAGAAATGATGTTACCTGAAATATAGAATGAACGTTTAAAGAAACCAGTAAGCCCAAACTTGGTTTAAATCAGAAATCTAGAAACAAGATGTACGGACATATTTGGAAACATTCAACAGTCAAGCAGTGATATGATATTTTAGGTTAGGAAGGATTTATGAGGAGCAATGTTTGGATAAATGTACACCTTTTTTCATGCATTAACACTAATAAAGGATGCCTAGACATACAATATCTCACAAAAGTGAGTACACCCCTCACATATTTGTAAATATTTTATTATATCTTTTCATGCGACAACACTGAAGAAATGAAACTTTGCTACAATGTAAAGTAATGAGTGTACAGCTTGTATAACAGTGAAAATTTGCTGTCCCCTCAAAATAATTTAACACACAGCCATTAATGTCTAAACCACTGGCAACAAAGGTGAGTACACCCCTAAGTGACAATGTCCAAATTGGGCCTAAAATGTCAAAATGTTGTGTGGCCACCATTATTTTCCAGCACTGCCTTAACCCTCTTGGGCATGGAGTTCACCAGAGCTTTACAGGCTGCCACTGGTGTCCTCTTCCACTCCTCCATGACTACATCACCGAGCTGGTGGATGTTAGAGACCTTGCGCTCCGTCACCCTCCGTTTGAGGATGCCCCACAGATGCTCAATAGGGTTTAGGTCTAGAGACATGCTTGGCCAGTCCATCACCTTTACCCTCAGTTTCTTAAGCAAGGCAGTGGTTGTCTTGGAGGTGAGTTTGGGGTCGTTATCATGTTGGAATACTGCCCTGCGGCCCAGTCTCTGAAAGGAGGGGATCATGCTCTGCTCCAGCATGTCACAGTACATGATGGCATTCATGGTTCCCTCAATGAACTGTAGCTACCCAGTGCTGGCAGCACTCATACAGCCCCAGACCATGATACTCCCACCACTATGCTTGACTGTAGGCAAGACACACTTGTCTTTGCACTCCTCACCTTGTTGCCGCCACACACGCTTGACACCATCTGAACCAAATAAGTTTATCTTGGTTTTATCAGACCACATGGTTCCAGTAATCTATGTCCTTAGTCTGCTTGTCTTCAGCAAACTGTTTGTGGGCTTTCTTGTGCATCTTTAGAAGAGGCTTCCTTCTGGGTCGACAGTCTTGCAGACCAATTTGATGCAGTGTGCGGCGTATGGTCTGAGCACTGACAGGCTGACCCCCCACCCCTTCATCCCTGCAGCAATGCTGGCAGCACTCATACGTCTATTTCCCTAAGAAAACCTCTGGATATGATGCTGAGTGAGGCCTGTTCTGAGTGGAAACTGTCCTGTTAAACCGCTGTATGGTCTTGACCACCATGCTGCAGCTCAGTTTTAGGGTCTTGGCAAATTTTCTTATAGCCTAGGTCATCTTTATGTAGAGCAACAATACTTTTTTTCAGGTCCTCAGAGAATTCTTTGCCATGAGGTGCCATGTTGAACTTCCAGTGATCAGTATGAGAGAGTGAGAGCGATAACACCAAATTTAACACACCTGCTCCCAATTCACACCTGAGTCCTTTTGACACCGGGGGAGGGGAAATGGCTAATTGGGCCAATTTGGACATTTTCACTTAAGGGTGTATTCACTTTTGTTCCCAGCGGTTTAGACATTAATATTCTATCAGGTTGAGGTCAGGAGTTGCAGGCCAGTCAAGTTCCTCCACTACAAACTCGCTCATCCATGTCTTTATGGACCTTGCTTTGTGCACTGGTCCAAAATCATTTGGTGGAGGAGGGATTATGGTGTGGGATTGTTTTTCAGGGGTTGGGCTTGGCCCTTTAGTTCCAGTGAAGGGAACTGTTAAGGTGACAGCATACCAACATTTTGCACAATTTCATGCTCTCAACTCTGTGGGAACAGTTTGCCCATTCCTGTTCCAACATGACTGTGCACCAGTGCACAAAGCAAGGTCCATAAAGACATGAATGAGTGAGTTTGGGGTGGAGGAACTTGACTGTCCTGCACAGAGTCCTGACCTCAACCCGATAGAACATTTTTGGGATGAACTAGAGTGGACCTCACAAATGCGCTTCTGGAAGAATGGTCAAACATTCCCATAGACACACTCCTAAACCTTGTGGACAGCCTTCTCAGAAGAGGAGTTGAAACTGTTAAAGCTGCAAACCCAATATTGAACCCTAAGGACTAAGACTGGGATGCCATTAAAGTTAATTTGCATGTAATGGCAGGTGTCCCAATACTTTTGACAATATAGTGTATGTAGTGCTACCCCCAAAGGGACTTGGGAAAATGCCCCAGTCTCCCTTCTTAGTACAGAGATTACCTGCCACAGACACAGATCCATGTACACTGACATCTCAGGCTCAGTCTAGGGTATGTCTTTTTGTTTATTTAACTTGAACAGGAAGGATTGTAAGAGCTGGTCCACACTAGCGCGACTTGTCAGGCGACTTGTCAGCCTGACAAGTTGCGCTCCCTCGCGGTCCATTGACCGCTACAGGACCCGTTCTAATAGGAGCGACACAAGTCGCTCCGACTTAGAAAAAGGGTCCTGTACTACTTCGGGGTGACCTCGGAGCGACTTGCATAGACTTCCATTATGTGAAGTCCCTGCAAGTCGCTCCGAAGTCATGGTGCATGGTAATGCACAAGTCGCCCCTGAAGAAATAAGGAGTCGTGTCGCCATAGTGTGAACCGAGCCTAAGATGTTAAGGATACTCCAAAACAATATCAGGTATTAACAGGAGGACAAACTTTGTAGCGAAAATCCTATAGCAGCCACCACATATGAAACACCCAAACTAGGTCTTACTCACAGTGTCCCAGCAGCACTTTAGCAATCTTCTCAAGTCCCACAGCCCAACAATTGCCATGGCCCAAACAACAACTCCAGTACAAAGTCTGCATTCCAGGGACAGCAGTCCCAGGACAAAAAAACCCTAAGCAGGCCCCAAAACATTTATAATTTCCCCAGCCACTTTCTGGGCACCCCCTTCCCAGGGATTGGCTATGGTCTGACAAATATTCCGTGGTTGACCCTCCTGTTCTATTTTCCAGATGCTTCCTCCAAAAGCTGACAGGAGTAATCAACCACTGACCCTAGGTAAACCCTGACCAAACTAAAAAAAAAAAAAACTGATTATTTCTCCATTGAGTACAGGGAAGCCAAAAAAACTTCACTTCCTCCTACCCATGCCCATTAGGTCCATAAGCATGGATATTCAGCTTGACTAATCATTTAGATTTAAGTTAATTAGGTAAGTATGGGTATGAGTACTGTGGCTAGAGAGTGTCAGAAACTCTTGCCCCTAGGGTGAAAATGCCACCTGGACAAGATTTCAAACCTGACTTTTCCCTACATTGTCCAATTTGACCACAAAACACTAAAACAGGCATTTTTCATCCTATGTCTATGGGTATCTTAACCCCTTCTGCTCGCCCCAGTAGCATTTATTTTTGCTACTAAGCTGGAGGTGGGTATAAAAGAGGCAGCCAACAACAGAATCCCTATACTAACTCTACCGGTGACGTCATTTCCCATTCATTTCCTAGCCTCGGCCGTCTCCTCTTCAGAGCTTCCACCGCTGGAGACCAGACCAGAGCGGCTTCAAAAAAGGTATGTATACAAATTTATTCTTTACAGGGCTAGATAGGTTAGTCTTAGATTGTGGATGCCTGTAGATTTAGAGATTATAGTGTTAGGTTGGGCTTCCCCTTTAACAAATTGCCCCAGTAGACAAATAATTAACTACCTCCTGCTTGCCTACAGTCAAATGACAGTGGAGCGGTGAAACTCTCATTCTGGGATAACATCATATGATGGGGCCCCAGAACAGCCACTCTCGTATGCCCACTGGGGTGTTGGCAGCTGCACCGTGTCCCTAGGACACGGTGTGATGCCTATCTCGGTAAAGAGCTGATGACACTGCTCTTTACCCATGTGATCGGCTGTGTCCAATCCCAGCCAGTCACATGTGAATGCAGAAGTGCCGTTTATCGGATCTTTTCGCCTCACACTGACAGAGCATGTGGCGAGCAGAGCCGATCAGCGGCATCTCCTTGCAGGGGAGACCAGTACAGGCAATCAGGGCACTGATCATCAGTGCCCTTATTACAATAAAGCCACAGCAGTGCCCATCAGTGACACCAATCAATACACATCAGTGACACCAATCAGTGCCCATTAGTGACACCGATCAATGCCCATCAGTGACACCAATCAGTGCCCATTAGTAATGCCAGTCAGTACCCATCAGTGCCTGCTCATCATTGCTGCCCATCAGTGCCGCCCATCATTGCTGCCCATCAGTGACACTCATCAGTGCCCATCAGTGCTGCCCATCAGTGCCCACCAGTGCAATCTATCAGTGCCCATCAGTGCCACCTATCAGTGCCCACCAGTGCCACTTATCAGTGCCAATTGGTTCCCCCTGACAGTGCTCATCTGTGCTGCATATCAGTATCACCTATCAGTGCTGCATATTAATGCCTCCTCATCAGTGCCACCTAATCAGTGACCTTCAGTGCCGCCTCATTAGTGCCGCCTCATCAGTGCCCATAAGTGCCACCTCATCAGTGCCCATCAGTGCAGCCTATAACTGCCGCCTCATCAGCACACATCAGTGAAGGTGAAAAATTACTTATTTACTAAATTTACTGACAAACGACAAAAGAAAACGTTTTTTTTTTTTTTCAAAATGTTCGGGGTTTTTTCTTTTTTTTAGTAATAATAAAATATAAGCACTATTTGTGTGAAAACAAATGATAGAAATGTATTTGGGTACAGTGCTGCGCAGTTGTCATTCAAAGTGTAACAGTGCTCAAAGCTGAAAACGGGGCCGGGTAGGAAGGGGGTCGAAGAGTGCCCAGAAGGCAAGTGGTTAAACAGCCTTGTTGCATGTCTCTAGTCTCTGACAGCTTTCTGTAATATTACAAATAATGAATATTATGTGTGGCCAAGGGGCTGCACTTGAGCCCCCTATATCAATTAAGCTGATAACCATTGATCTAATGGGTTGATTATCACTAATAATGAAACTGTGCTAAAGTTAAAAAGTCTGCTTTGTATATCAATAGTTTTTAGAGCTTCCACTGTGCGTCTAGCTGTGATTGAAGTCACATGTCTAGCATTCTGGGCTTTGTAACAATTCACTCTTCACTCGTGTTTACAATGCTGGGTGCATAATGTATTCACTAGACTATAGATGGAGGAGAGTGGGAATGTGAATGAATTCATTCAGAGCAACCATAGGCAGCATGATAGCTTAGTGGTTAGCTCAAGTCATTGGTTCAAATCCCAACTGCGCAGCAACTTGTGTTGAGTTGCATTTTTTCCCTGTGCTTGTGTGGAGATTCTTTCCAAACTGTAGTTTAATTGGCCCTAGTGAGCTAAGGATCTTGGATTGTAAGCTCCTTGAGGACAAGAACTGATATGAATCTACAACAATATATATGCAAAGTGTTGCATACCTAGTTTATACAGGTATATTATTTCTAAATCATTATGTGTATAAATATAGAACATTATAAATGTGTATAATTACATTGGAGTTAGCTGGGAAACCTTGCCCTGTTGAATCACACCCACGGATGCAGCTGAATACAGAAAACTGGGAGATTAAAAAAGTAGAGTGACTATTGTATTCAAACAACACTAAGGTAATAATAAAAAAAAAACAAATAAGCCAGAAGAAGCTATGCTGTTTTCCCTGTATGTGCTTCAATACTGCATTTCCAGATTTTATTGGAGTGTAACTTTAAATAGCATGTCTACCTTTCTTTTCCCAAAGTTCTGCATTAGGGTACAATATTGAAAGGAGCGCAAGCCTTAATTAAAATTTACAAGTCACATGAGTCAATACAGCACATCATTATTGCTAAATCCTATTATTAATCAAACGTATCTCTTGGTTCCCATTACAACTGATGCTTGCAAAATTGCTGGGGTGCCCTAAAATCTAGGCTACTATTTCATGGTGTCAGCCTAAGAGGAACACTGAGGGTGGATCATGTCAATGCAGACAGTAGAAAGTCTTCTGTCTGCAATGAGAAACATCAAGGGCTGCTGTTAGAAATCATGGGGCCCCGTACAGCCTACCTAATAGGGCCCCCTAAAGAATATCAAAACAATATTTTTGCTAAAAATACACAAAAATCATTATTAGCGGACACAAACACAACATAACTTACTAACTTACGGGGAAACAGGAGGGTGAATTACAGAGGGGGAGGGGGGGTCAGGATGGCACAGTACAGGGGTAGCAGAAGGGCACAGTACAGGTAAGGGCAGGAGGGCACCATATGGGGGGGCAGCAGGGTACAGTACAGGGGGGGCAGGATGGCACAGAACGTGGGCAGAAGGGTATAGTACGGGGGGCAGCTGTGCTCATTACAGGGGGGCAGCTGTGCTCATTACAGGGGGGGCAGGATCTCTCAGTACGGGGGGCAGTAGGGTACAGTACAGTGGAAGGCAGCAGGGCACAGTACAGAGTGGGCAGAAGGGTACAGTACAGGGGGAGGCAGGAGGGCACAGTATGGGGGGCAGGAAGGTATAGTATGGGGGGGAGGAGGGCACAATACAATGGTTGGGAGTGTACAGTACAGAGGGGAGCAGGAGGGCACTGTAAAGGGGGAGGGTAGGTGTACACAGTACAGGGGGCAAGAAGGTACAGTATAGGGGTAGTAATGTGTAATACAGATATGGTCTCCTCAAGAAGAGCTGTGCAGGAAAGCTGCTGTCACAGATTCTACCTATTCTGGCAGGCTGTCACTGGGCTAAATCTACAAATTGAATGACAACTCCCCCTCTACTGTACCTTCCCCTCCAGAGTTTCTGTGTCTCTTCCAGTGCTATGCAATGGTTAAGGAAGAACCCAGAGGTGCAGAATATTACTACTGCTGCTGTGTGGGTGGGATATGTACTGCACCAATCACATGGAATGAATAGAGGCAAAGGGTCAGCAGATATTGGCGCAGTATACATCCCGCCCTCACAAACAGCAGCAGTAATGAGATGCTCCATCTTGGGGTTCTTCCATAGCCCCTGAAAAAATTGTGTGTGTGTGTGTGGGGGGGGGGGGGGGGCTATGGAGATGGGAACAATTGGATAGGGGAGAAGGAGGAAGGGGGGAAAAAGCAGAGGTGCGATGTGTAGAGGAGAACTGGAGTGAGACTGGGGGAATCCTGGTCTGTATAGGGATAAAAAAAGGTGGAGGATTTGTGCTGGCATGCGGGAAGGGGAGGAGAGGCAAAGAGACGAGGGTCAAGGGGGCTGGAGGGGGATGGGCATGGGAAATACTGTCAGATGGTGAGAAACAGCCACAGTATAATAAAAGCAAATAGGCTGTCTGGCAGGGAGGGGGAGTGGATTATCTCCATAAATTAGTAAAGAGAAAGTGTTGGTTTCAGGATGAGGGATTCCAGCCATTTGAAGTGTTTGTGCATGGGGGGGGGGGCACAGGTGAAGGTGTAGTGTCTGCAGAGAAGAAGAAGACTAGGAGGTGAAAGAGAGGGAACTAAAGAGGGACTATTGTTAGGAACGTGTCATGAAAAGAATTTCTGGTTGACTGGAGAAGAGGCTGTAAAATAGCAGGGCTCTTAGATGTCAACAAAGAGATAACAAAGATCTGGGAACGAGGCAGTATGACAGGCAGAGATAGACCTGTGTGAGGTTGGAAGAGAGCAAGACGGGATAGAGGCTGAGGTGGGGAAGAAGATGCCGGGGAGGGAGAGAGGCATTAAGACAGCTGGACATGAGATAGATAACGGAACTGACCTGTAGGAATAGAGACGGCCAAAGCGAGGGGAACTTTTACCAGAATACTGCTGGGAGGAAACCACTAGGGCCCCTATGCACTCAGGACCCCTGGGCAGTTTCCAGAAGTGCCTGTGCATTAAGACAGCCCTAGGAAGGGGTTCTGGTAAATGACATATTCACTGGGCCCCTATGTGTGCTCGGGCCCCCTACGGGAGGACCGGTGGTCCCCCCCTATCAGCAGCCCTGGAAACATCTGACCGTCGGTTACTTTAGTTCATTGATATCTCCTCAATAGTGAGACACAATGGGGCTCATTTATCATCGAGGGGGGTTATCACTGTCTGCTCTCCTTTATACACTGCTGAGTTACACACGCCATGGCCCTTCCTATTCCTAAAAAAGTCAGGCTGTGATGTGCAGCTGTTGAAGCCCCATGGAATTCTCTATGCTTAATGGAGCAAAGAAAATGCCCCGATGAAAGGAGGAACAGTCATGTGACTAACAGGTCCCTTGCCTAAGCTCTTTTTTTTCTTCTACCTGTGGCCAGGTGCTGGGTTACAACAGTATGGAGAAGGAGACATTGCCCTTTTATTTGCCTTTCTCCCTCTACGGTGATATTAATGTTGTGTTGCACCATCCTCCTCTGGCCAGCACGGGGATAGCTAAAGTCAAGCAATCCCATGGACTTTATTGCAGAGCACCTGGAATCCTGGGAATTGTAGTCAGCAGCCATATAGTGAAGCAACTGACTTTTTGAACTAAAGATCTCAATAGACTCTGGGCAGCAGCAGGAGCTAGGAAATGTGTTTTAATAAACTGCCCATGAAAAAACCCACACTCCTGGAAATGAGTCAATGCACATGTACCTGCTATAGTTTTCATTTGATAGCAGGAGGCCGAGCCCTTGAGATTCAAGAACTAATTTGAAAGCAAACACACCTGAGGCTTGCACTGCTGCATCTGCACTGTTGTAGCAGAGAGAACAGAACATTTATCCACTCTCTGCCTCTGACTCCAAGCAAATATACCTGCCATAGTATTTATCTGATAGCAGGAGACCGAGCCCTTGTGATTCAAGCCCTAAGTTGAAAGCAAACACACCTGAGGCTTGCACTGCTGCATCTGCACTGTTGCAGCAGAGAGAACAGAGCATTTATCCACTCTCTGCCTCATACCACTAAACAACAGAAGCACCAGTGAGTGACAGAGGGGACACCTTCCACACGGAGTGTTTGCTAAAGTCTCCTGGGAATTGGTGAGAATTGGTGCCTCCTTTTGACACTGTTTGCTGAACAGATCCACTAAAAGCAAGGTATTCAGCGCACCAACACTTTACTACACCTTTACCAGATCTATATACCACACCCATACCAACCCTTTACCGCACCTATACCTACTCTGTGCCTCTGTTACACTGAGCTGTTACCACCTCTGCCCACATCCAAAATTCTACTGCACCTTTCTACATCTTACTGCATGCAACTTTAATAACACCATCAATAAGAAAAGCCTACGCTTCCTAAAGGGCCTCAATGATAGCTGGCAGAAGAACAACCTAGAGGACTGCCCCTCCCATTAAAACATCCTACAAATCCCCGTTGTCCCCTTTACCGTTTCCTGCCATCTCATATACAGACAGTGCATACCCAAATGGTTTAGACCTAGCATAGCCACCAACAGTGCACTCGGGCAGTATAGTTCCTGCAGTTTCCTGCACTTGATCAAGTTTTGCTACTGCTCACTGTTGCATTTCAAGTGGCATTGCTACTGTTTATGCTGATCTGGACATTAAATGTCATTGTATGATTAGCCCTTACTGTTAGCCACTTTGTATGCTGAACTGAGTTACTACCATTGTCAATTTATCATGTGCTTATCAACCTTATTGAGTGACAATATATTAGGTTTACCATTGCTAATTGGTTCAGTGCCTGTTTCTTGATGTAGCACTACCAATTGCTATTAGGAATTACTTTCTGTATTTCACTTGTTTGCATGTTTGCACACTCAACCTGGTGTGTCAGAGGGGCTGAGGTTTTGAGAAGGTAAAGGCAAAGAACAGACGACCCATCCTATACACATCCTATGGCTCTTACATGGGTAGCGCTGTACTCTGGTAATTCATGTTTAATGTTACACTGTGGTGCACCGTGGTGCAGGTGAATGGCAGAGGTGCTTTGAGTTACATCATTGTAGGTTGGACAAAATCAAGATGGTCAAAGGTGCTAAACCCTGTATAAGACCGGTTAAAGATGTCAGAAACTCATGAACATCAAACCATTTTTTTCTTCACTAACCACATTATATAATGTTACCGCTCCTGAATCCTTTTTCCATTGGTGCCACAGTTCTTAATAAAACAAGATTACATTATAATTTTACTTGTATCCTAGAGAAATCTGGAAACTATATATAAAACTATGGTGTCAGAACTTGATTTCCCTGGGCAAAATGTTATATATTAAAAATTAGCTATGAAAAAGAAGTGCAATTTATATTCTAAAGCTTTGTGCAAACTGCTGGCAATATATAAATCCTCTATAATAATAACAATAATTAAAGCAAAAGTCTGCTTTCCTTAAAAAATGTATATAACTTATTTAATTGCTATATGTCCTATTTCATGTTTTTATTTTTTTTATTTATTTTTCAGTCAGAGGATGCAGATTTTTTCTTGCATTATCCAAATGATCAAACGTTGCTTCTGTTTCGAAAGGCAATCTGGAGATGTTCTGTGCAATCCTAATGTCCAGAATGGCCTCAGAAATCCCTTTCTTTTTTTTGCTTCTGTGGTTGGCTCAATGCTCTTCTCATTAGTCCACAATGAGATACAAGCCACATTTCTGACAGCTACTTTTTGATGAAATACCCTCTTGTCTACTTCTCAGGCTCCATTCACACCAGAGCGTACCAATTTACTGGCGTTTTTCTGGTGCTTTTTTAGACATTTTTGCAGCTTTATACAAGCATTTTTAAAGCGTTTTTGGAGTGTATTACAAGCCTTTTACAGGTTCAGGTGTTTTTGTTTAGCCAGTAGAAAACAATAGGGGGAGGAGAAGGATAAGAAATTAGGGGTGCAGAGCAGCTGTTTGAGCAGAAATTGGGCAACAAAACGCTTGTAAAATGCTCAAGTCAGGCGTTTCTTTTGAAGTCTTTGGGGCCAAAAATGCTTGTAATCTGCCAAAAAGAAGCTCATGTACTTTTTCCAGTGACAGGCATTTTGCTTCAGGAGACAGAATGCTCAGATGTAAACAGGAGCAATTGAAATGAATGGGAGTTAGCTTGTTGAGCATTTTAGAGCTACAAACTTTAATCAGAAAACCTTTCAGATGTGAACAGGGCCTAAAGGGATGATGCAGCACTTCTCATAACAAAAACGGAGATTGCACCTGCTGGCTCCAATGAAGGCTGGTTATCTCATTTAGGGTACATAATACAAAAGTACAGCACCAAAATAAACTCAAATGCTGGGAAATTTCACTATGAGGGAAAGTCCAACAGATGCAAATGATGATCCACAGTTGAAGATAAAAGTCCAGCCACCAAGGAGTGGAATCAATATGACAGAAAACATCAACACCGCGTGCACCAGAATATAAAAGATGTTTGCTTACCGGAACCTCATGACCCCCTGTTAGGGTGGGTCAAATGAGCGTGTAGTAGAGATATCCAAAGAGAGGGTCCTCTAGATTGAGGGAACCAATCCAATAAGATCACTCCAAAACGTGCAGGTTTCCAGTGCCCAGACAAATCAGTGCAGCAGATGACAGTATTGATATACCATAACCTCAAAATGAAGAGGGAGACTCCAATGGCATAGTAAACTTAAATCTTTAATGAATAGGAAAATAATACAAAAAATGGCAACTCACAATCCAAACAAGTTAATGCGCATGGAAATGGTAGCCTGGAGCAGCGTGTCCCACAAAAGTCAGGACAATTGGGGGTATGATGTATGGGTTTATGACATTGGAATGACAGAGGTGGGCCATAGCACAAGGAGGGGGCAAGTCTTAACCTTTGAGAAAGCCCAGGTGGGCGGTGAGGCAGTGACATAATCACGCTTGGACTAGATGGAGCTGCGTATGCAGAGGATTGTATTGTGAAATGCTTATTTTTTACTTCTGAAATTTGAGTGAACTTTAGCTTTAACTTTTTGTTAGCGATTTGCACTATGGTTCTTTCCTCTTGCCTCCTATATGATTGACATCATGCTGAGAGCTGCTGAGAGCCACGGTTTTTGGAGTGTACGGCCAGTGGGAGCGGTGCCACTTATAACACTGCAAAGTGCATATAGACCTCCTTTAATTAGTGAGGTCCATTCAAGCAGGTGAGAAGACACCCATAGGTGGGGTAAAGGGCGCTGTGGTGACCGGAGGCAATTACTGAAGAGTTTCTGGTGTATGGGACTGTACATTTCTTCATGGACATTGAATCATTTAATGATGGACTATATATATATATATATTTAAAAGAAAAGATGGGCTTCCGTAAATTTATTATATATACTGTAGATTACACTGTTTTCAGATATTTATGCACAATAATTTGAATGAACTTTTCGAAGGAGAGCGCTGCACGTTTTTTTGTAACTAAATTATAACCTGGGTTTAGGACAAAGGAGGCTCCATAACAAAAATAACAACAAAAAATAGTCTAAAGACTAACACAGGTGCTTGCATATACTACAAGGTACCTACAGTGCAGCACTTTTAGGGATATTTTAGATTAGGTCAGCTTCTCATGAAGCTATGAGGACATGACTCACAGAAACCCAAGTTATCTAAGATAAGATCGTGTGTCAAAAAATGTTTGGTCATGTGTCGATGGACAGATGCAGTGTGCTTCCACATGCATTTAATGTGCTTCTGAGATCAGTTTGAAACAATTTCTAAGACTGTTGAAAGTTCATTGATGGGTATATTCTTCTAAGCTGCATCAATCTGCTTTGAGTTTCTTCTGCATTTCCATTGATATGTATAAAGAGTTCTGAGCTTGGGAAGTTCTGATAAAAGTCCACTTGTGCAGGTCTTTAGGAAGAATCAAAATTGAGAATTTTTCTTACCTTAAAAGTGACAATCGGGAGATTTGAGTGACATTTTGCCATTTTGGAAATGTGTATTGGAGTCAATAGGGAAAGGGGAAATTATGGTGGTTTGGTGCAACAGTAATTAAATAGCTCCTGATGGTTGAGTAGTGTTTTTGCCGCCCCCAACTGCTCCCTGGATGGTGGTGTACACATGCTGCAGCCACGATTATTCTCCTAAAACAGCGAGCAGTATCACTCACCAAATGCAAGCCATTCAACTGAATGGTACCATGCCCAACTGCAAGGGCAGTGGTGTGAGTTTTTAAGGGTTTTCAGGAGCAACATAACTCCTCCTTCCTGCCTGCAAAAATGAACAAGTATAAAGGAGCCCAAAAGTGTATATTTAGAGGAAATGTGACAATTTTCAAATGTTTAATTCTTTCTAGCGTGTTTTACATTAGAGTGATTGACCTGCAGTGAATGTTTGGTGAAAGTCACATGTACTGTTATATAACTAGGCCTCTAGATAAAAGAAACTAAGCTACCCTAAACACACACCCAAAAATGATACCCTCTAACAAAAACAATTAACACATTTTTCAAGCAAATTTCATCCAAGCAGCTCAATAAATGAAACTGAACATTTAAATTTCACCAACAGCATCTGTTTAGCCAAAATCAGTCCAATAATCCCTTCTCAGAATATATATAAATCCGCACAAATATAATTTGATGTGTCAGCAGAAACCATCATGCAAATTATTTTTTGAATCAATTGTATACTTTAGCTCAGGCTTTTTAAAAAATATAATTTTATAGACCGTGACTGTCAGGGCTGTGATGAAGTTAGGGCAATGAAAAGGGTATTTTGGTAAAGCGGGGAAATTGTCAGTAACAAGGCATGTTGAAGGCAGTAGACAGAATAAAACTTTATATCCATCGTGAAGCTGTCATTTCCATTGAGACCTTTGTCTCTTCTCTAGTGACATTTGGATGGCTAACATGCAGACTTCAACCCAGCGGTTAGCGCGATTCATTTCCTAGTGCAGCAGGTTAGGTTGAAAATCACAATAATTAACTTCGAAGTCACAGACTCTAATGCAAATTGCTGTAAGGTCATTTTTGGCGATATTAGCTTTACACGCAGGCACAAAAGCAACAATTAAATCTGTAATAAAAATCTACAACTGCATAAAAACTCCTGATGCTCTTGATAAGAAGTAGGATGCAATGTTATATTAATCTGAAAATGTTTGGCCAGTGATAAGGATATTGAGTTATGAAGTTCTGTGTGGATTGTACAGGTTTATTTCTGTATTTGTTTTCTATTATAACCAAGCCCATTACTTTCATTGTAGGGGATGCAATTTTATTCTGGTAAGACTTGTTTTTCTTTTTTTAATGCAAGTTATCAATGGAGAACATAATTAGATAGATAGATAGATAGATAGATAGATAGATAGATAGATAGATAGATAGATAGATAGATAGATAGATAGATAGATAGATAGATAGATAGATAGATAGATAGATAGATAGATAGATAGATAGATAGATAGATAGATAGATAGATAGATAGATAGATAGATAGATAGATAGACATTATATTACCAAAAGTATTGGGATGCCTGCCTTTACACGCTGATAACCCTGTACAGTCTCTGCTCGTGTAGTGCAATCACTACACAAACAGAGAGGGGAATGTATTACTTTATGGCAAGGTTGTACCTGGGGAATTTTGTGTCAGTTTTCTATATGAAAAACTATTGTACAGTACTCTCTCTGTTTTTCATGTGCAGACCTGCTCTAGTTTCTATTTAATGCTGAAATAGCAACTGGCAAGGTGGCGCAGAGAGACCTGAAACAGGACTGTCCGCTCTGGTAATGTGGTACACTGCACTTCTGACAGTTTCCTACACCATTATATTGGCACATAAAGCTTAGTTAATTCCCGAAATGTGTATGCTAACCAGATGGCTCTGATAAAGAGGTTTTGTCTTCAAAATGCAGGTATCTCCTTAAGTGGATTTTATAATATATTGGGTTTCGCCAAGTACATTTTTGAGTATGACACTAAAGGGTTGATTTGCTAGAAAACTGGAGAGTGCAAAATCTGGTGCAGCTGTGCATGGTACCAATTAGCTTCTAACTTCAGCTTGTTCAATTAAAGCAATTGTAATTTCTTTTTTTTTTTTAAACCAAACATTTCTATACTTACCTTGACACAAACAGCGGGATTTTCCACCCCCCATTTTCCCATCACTGGAGTTGAATGACAGGAATGGGAGCCAATGGCCCAATGAGGAGGGAGACAGCGGTGAGAGCCACTGCTCTCATGCACGGCGCTGGTTCGGATCAGGCTCAGGTAAGAATAGGCGGGGGATCCTGCAGCAGAGAAGGTTTTTTACTGTAATGCATAAAATGCAATAAGGTAAAAAAAAACATGAGGCTTTAGAACTTTAGGCTGGAAGCTGATTGGTTTCTATCCAGAGCTGCACCAGATTTTGCACTCTCGAGTTTTAGTAAATCAACTCCTTTATGTTTTAGCAAACTTTTATTGAAGCTATTCCACAATGGCAGTGCACTCCCTGTTTGTTTTTATAGTGTTGTGCATGGATTCCCCAGTCTGCAGAGAGCTGCAAAGCTGTGCCTATCATCACCTATCATTTGTAGAAACATTTAAATTAACTTTGAACAAAAGCATCTTTAACAGCTGAATGGTAACCTTTCACAGTTGAAGCAATTTGTGCAGTTTATATTTATTTGTCAGGTAACCATCAGGTAACCATCTTTACCTGATCTGACCAGTTACAATCATGCAGCAAATGATGGTAGGTTTGTACACACTCCCCGAAAGTTCCAGCCATCCCTGGGTGACCCTTCTTGGAGGAAGAGTAAAAACATGCAGCGAGTGTGTTTACCAATGTCCCCCTTTCTTTTTAATTGGCATTAACATGTATGTTCAGCTAGCCTAAATGTGCGTGTTTATGGACAGATCCTATGCAAGAAAAACCTTTGCATCTCCAAAAGCCTTTTGATGTTCAGCCAACCATATACCACATTTCATTCTTCTGGTTGCTCTAAACTATGGTACATTGCTGTTTGCACTTATTCAATATATATCTGTGTCTTTGAAGTATATGTAATGCCTAACCTTTTTTTTTGTTTTGTTTTGGGTAGAGTAGGCAAGAGTTAGACCCATGCCAAGTCTGTATTGGTCTCTGCCCCCCCCCCCGTATGATTTAGGCCTCTATTTGTCCTGATCACTATTGTCATTGATACAGAAAGTAGGGTAGAATCAAAGAATTGAGTTGTTATCAGAGCAAGAGAAAAATCATCCAGTGGGGAGATTTGTATCTCTAACAAATCACTAAGATAGTAATTGTGTTCTCTTTGGAGAGATCATCTTTGATTTCCTGTTTTTCCAGGGCAGTAAGTTAAAGAACTCTCTTCAGGGGTGTCATTGCAGCAACTGATAGGGGTTGAAACCATTGACTACTCTTTCTAAAACTAAAAGAAAAGGGTTTGGGCTTTATTTACATTTCAAAGGGACATATTACACCCTTGTTGGAAATTTATGTGACATCATATCCGAATATGTCTAAATTTCCAGTTCAAATGGAAATGAGTTGCATGGGTAAACATCTATCTCTCTGCTGACTTTGATTATACACTATTGGCTCTCTGAAAATAGTACTCTCTTTGTATCAATCAAAATCCATCCCCCTGATCTCCCCTACCCTTACCCCCCTACCTCACCTCCCTTCCTTTGCTCCTGGTGAGATGTCCTCCCCCCACCCATTTTCTCAACTATTTTCTTTCTTACCTACAAGGTGCTAAGTCCAAACACACACACACACCCGACCTTACAACCTGAGGCTAATAGCTGACCTAGTTGTTCTCATACTTAAGCAATTTTCTTAACCTTAAATACCTGATTTTTTTTCCCTTGGATTGTGACTATTGTGTAAAGCCGGCCATAGATGGATCGAATCTTGGCCGGTTCAGCAGGGACCGGCCAGGATTCGATCCATCTATGGACAGGCTGATTGTACCCAAGTCGATCCATTGATCGACTTGGGTACAACCAGCCTATCAAATTTTCAACATGTGATTATTGCTAGCGTAAGGTCACATTTTCTTGGCGACTGGGGATGGGTGTGGGCTAGTAATTGGTCCCTCACTGTCAATACTTGGGCTACTGTTTAAACATTATATTTATCAACTGTTTCATTGTCAATGTTCAAATAAAAATTTAATCAAATAGAAGAAAATAATACATTTTCTCCTTAGGATAGCATTAGGATAGCAAGCAGCCTATCAAATTAGGCAAAAGCAGCATTTCATAAAAAAATGGCACTTGTTTACGATACACAATGCTTTAGCAAACTAAATGTCATCCTTGTGAGGTGTACATCTACTTTGAGACAAACAGTTTATGAGGCCGCACGCATGTGTGTGAGATTTTCTTTTCTTACTTCCTTGTCATTGAGAATGTTAGCTTAAACATCTGTACTAGTATTTTTAGATTTATCATCTGCTTCCACAACTTATCTTTTTAGTGTAAAAAATAGGCCTATTGCCACAAAAATAAATATTGCTTCGATATAATGATCCTCGCAACAAGGAATAATCAAAAGACTCCAAGAAGAACATCTACTATTATGAGCAGCACTGACATCTCGCAGAGTTATAACTCCGTAATTTGCCATTTGTACAGTGTGCCCTAGTCTTTATAAACCAGTTTGCACAATATGAGAATGGACTATCTGTTCCAGGCAAAGGCATCATTCACCTTATGGTCCTATTGGCCTGAAAAATTCAAAGCAAGTAAGGAACTATGAGAGGAAAGGTCACCCTATCTCCGGTATGTCATTTTATATTGAAGAAGAGGCTTGTTTTTGCTTTTTGAAGGTCACCGATTTATCATTCCTCATTGTGTCTGGTTTTATGTGTGGCTACTGTGCGAAAAATGAATCACAGCAACTGTAATAATGATATAATTATTATTACTTTTACTTTTTTTGTTTGTATTAAATTTATACTTTTTATCCAGCTTACACAGATCAAAACATCAAACATTAAATCAGTTTTGCTAAAATTGTTATAGGTATATAACAATATATATAATATATATTATATATTATATATATATATATATATATATATATATATATATATATATATAATATATATATAATGTACTGTATATGTAGTGTATATATTGAGCCAGGACCAAAAATAATTGAAATAATATTTTTTTTTTGTCTTTTTCTTTGGGTAGGATATACGCCTGTATTCTTACTGAATGATACCTATGTTGTGACAACTTATGACTTGTTTTGTATGGCAGTTTGTTGTAATGGTGAGCCTTTCTGATTAAATAAAAAACATTTAAAAAAAAAAGAGTGGCTGCTGCAGGTGCAGGCAATTCATGAACTTCTTGGTGTACTTTATATCCACAGCAGTTTTCTATTTTTGTGCACTTAAGGTTCTTTAACTAAACTTAAGGTTCTTTAAACTAAACTGTCCTATCATTTTCAGCCAAGGAAGCTGCCATATTAGCCTCTGTTTGATATTCAACTGCCATGATGCTACACATGTGATCATTTATGACACCAGCCAATTGATGGTTTCACATTTTGGTTAAGAGCACAACAAATGTGACAGTTGCAATCCCGGCACGTGCCATGAATGTAACTGTTTTTTAAAACTGTTAAATGGATGGGTTTAGTTTCTCTGTAAAGCAGAGTTCCACCCAAAAGTTGCACCACATTTGGCACCTCTCAGGGAGGAGGGGGGAACAGGTACCTGTTTTTGACAGGTACCCTTCCCCACTTCCGGGATACGGCTCCGCGGCGCCGTCCCTTGGAAGTTCAGCCCCCTCCTCTGCCGCCGAGCCAATAGGAATGCGCAGCATGCTGCGCCCATGCGCAGTAGGCACCCGCCCGTGAAACCGCAAGCCTTCACTGCCGGGTTCCCTTACCGACAATGGCGGCAGCAGCACCAATCAGCCGATGGAAACATCAGCTGCGGTGCCGACATGGCTGGACTCCAGGACAGGTAAGTGTCCTAATATTAAAAGCCAGCAGTATGTGTAGCTGCTGACTTTTAATTTTTGGAGGGGGTGGAGGAGGAGGCGGAACTCCGCTTTAACTACTGCCATTGAATGTTTTTTTTATTCTATACTTGATACCAGCAGGTGGTTCCATCAAGGATACTGTTTTTCAAATAGCCTGTGTAATTTTTATCTCCAGCTATTCAGGCATAACAATGACACACTCCATCTTCCAGCTCATATAGAGCCCTATGATTAATTTAATGAGATAGAAGCTCTCAACAAGTAAGCAGACAATGCTGGGCTTTTTTTATTAGAAAGCCCAACATATTCTGCAACAAATGAAACATGAAAGCATTTGTATCACAAGTGTGCTTGTAAATAAAAGGAATTTCATATTATAGAAAATATTTTAAAAAAAATAACATTAAAGGTAGGGTATTTATAACATATGCCTGTAAATGTCAGAAACCTATTAAAAAAAAAAAAATAAAAATAAAATTATAGTTGTCCTTTATGATTTAGATTTTTATGCAATGCACTTCAAATATGGCTTAATTTAGAGACAAATGTAGAGCAGCTTACATTGATTCATATTTATGACTTATATGAAAGTATATCCAAAGTCAAAGGGCAGCCTTTTTCAATCCATATGATTAAGCTCCGGGGGTGGAGCGAAACATGTTGGGAGCAGGATATGGCGGGAGCCAAGGCTGAGATTGTCTCTTCCACCATTACACTACCCTGTGGATATGCGGCACCAGGGATTCCCTCCTTCCTTTCTCTAGCAGCCTTTTTCAACCAGGGTGTCCAGGCACCTCGTGGGCCTTAAGGTTCTTCAGGGATGCCTTGGCAAAATTCCTAAAAATTGCATAAAAATTGTATACAAGTCGGCACATTGATGAAGGCTGCCTTTTTATTACACTAAGTCACAGGTTTTCATTGTGATTTACTTATTTTTTAGCTTTTATTACATTTTAATTTTTGGAGAGAGCTTGTACTGCACTGTTACTGCAGTGACGCTGAATCATAACACAATGTATTTATTATCTAAGCATAAAAGTGTATATTTGAATTTCAAGTGTTTAATTTGATGCTTGCATTGTACAATAGGATATATCCAAACATTGCACAAAGTGATTCAATCAATATTTAAAGTAATATAGAATTTTAATGCACTTTCAGGGCCCTGCTGAGCTAAGATTTTATTTTATTATTTGTCTGTTTTAGCATTATTCATGTTTTGTTTTTAACGGTTTAGTGTTTAATTGTGTACTATTAAAAGTCTATTGCAATTATTGATTTATTATGGAATTTTTGCTTGATTTAATCAAAGAGTGTTGTGTAAATGCTTCATTTAAACCCTTTATTATTTATCCTTTACTTTAATGATTGTTAATTGACCACATAGTGTTTTATAAACTGAAAATGGTGTAAATTATAAAGATTCAATAATGCACGACGTTGAAAGCCAGAATTAGTTTTGATTTGTGAATTTTGCTGTTTAGCAATAATCTACAATTGTCTATCATTACTGGATACAAAACAATTCACTGTAGGAATTAGTCAAGATGCTTCATGCTCGTTTTTTTAACTGGTTAATTTGATAAATTGAATTTTCAACAGCATGGCCCGTGGCTTCCTGGCTTTATCTTGGTGTGAAATGGTCTTTCATCTAAATACAGTTTTAAAAATAGCAGTGGTGGCCAGGAGAAGTTTATTCACAACTAATGAATGTAAACTAGGCAATGCTGCTAGAAAAAGGGCTCATTTTTGGTGAAGATCACCTATTATATTGGTCTCTGTAGATGCTGGTACTAGTACGATTATGTACTCTTTATGACTAAAAGTATGTGAACACCTGACCATCACACCTACCAATATGTTCCAAAGTGTGTGGACACAACTCTAAAAGATTGGGTTCAGGTGTTTTCTTTGAAGGCTACTGCTAATGCTGCACCAAACAGAGACATTTAGACAACTGTGCTCTTTGAACCCCATGGCAACAGTTTAGTCATTTTTAATCATGACTGTGCCCTTGTGCACAAAGTCAGGACCTAAAAGACATGATGAATTTGATGTAGAGAAGCTTGAGTAGTTGATCAGAGCCCAGACCTCAACTCTTTTAGACACGTTTAGTATGAATTGTGAGCCAGGAGCTAATGTCCAAGTTTGGTACCTGACCTCACAAATGCATGTTTGACTGCATGGGCACAGATTATTATAGACTTAAGCCCCGTACACACGTACCGAATGTCGGCCGAATGATCGGCCGTCTTTTGTCCGGTTGCTGTCCTGACGGTTGAAAAGTGCTAAAGACTGCACACGAATTTTGACGGCCAACAACAGCCGACTGCAGAAGTGATGCGATGTGATAGTTAACTTTCTGTGTGTTTTTTCTTCTCTGAGCATGCCCAGTCTTGCTCATCTGCTGTTAGTCGGCCGAATTCTGTACTGACTGGCGAACAATCGGCCGTTCTGGTGAAGGCCAACAAAAATTATATAGCCTGCACACCCGATTCTGTTCGGGCGAAAAGTCGCAGTCGGTTGTCGGAAGCATCATACTAACAAGCCGACAATCGGCCGATCGTTCGGCGGCCGAATATTTACGGCCGACAATCGCTACGTGTACGGGCCTATAGTCCAAATTTTTGTTAAAGCCTTCCCATAACATTGGAGGCAGTTATAGCCACAAAGAAAAAGGGGGTCCAAACTAATATCCATGGTTGTGGAGTTAGATGTTCAACAAATGTAATGCCAGTGACAATGTAGTTATGCTTTAAGGTGTTACTAAACCCAGGACCATGCAATTACTATATCTGGTCTCCCACAAGACACAGAACATGGAAATCCAATAGTTTTAGTGAATATAAACTGCTAAATACCTTTCCCATCAGCAGTATATACCAGTCGTGACTTCTATCAGTGTCTGGTTAAAGATTGTAGGAGGTATTTTCATTCTCCAGGAGGAAAAAATGATGGCGCTGCTGTAGCAAGCCCAGTAACGCAGCAGGGTGGATGTGAGGAATTAAAAAAGGGGTTAACCACTTGCTATCTACGTCGGCGGTCAGCCCCTCACAGGCAAAGTGACGTAGGTCTACGCCACTAGCTTGTGAGGGTCTAGGGAGCGAGCGAGCGCCCCCGGAGGCGCGCTCCCGCTCCCGAGTGGTCACGGACCCCCCCGCGCGTGTGACCGGCGGACCCGATGTCCGCCGGCCACTCTGCGATCGGCGGGGGAGAGGGAGAAAGTCAGGCAGCTTGTGTAAACAAGCTGCCTGTCATTCTCCTCGCTGTATGAGAGCTGATCATCTGGATCTACTATGTAGATCCGTTGATCACTCTGCATACAGCTGAAGCCCCAGCCAATCACAGTTAGAATCACGCCCCTAGGGACACACACAGCCCCTCCCTCTCAAATAAAGTTAACCCCTTCACTACCAGTGTATTTTTACAGTAACAGTGCATATGTATAGCACTGATTACTGTAGAAATGTCACTGGTAACCCCAAAAGTGTCAAAAATGTCAGTCAAGGGTCCGATCTGTCCGCCGCAATGTCGCAGTACCGCAAAAAAAAACGCAGATCGCCGCCATTACGCGTTAAAAAAAAAACAACAAAAATTACAAAAATCTTTCCCTTAGTTAGTAAACGCAATAACTTTTGCGCAAACCAATCAAAATACGCTTTTTGCGATTTTTTTTACCAAACATAGGTAGCATAAAACAAATTGGCCGAAAATTTTAAAAAATTTTGATTTTTACATTTTTTTTGGGGGAATTTCATATAAAAAAAAGGGAAAAATATTGCTATTTTTGCAAAATGGACGCTCTTTTTTTGTTTATAGCGCGTGATCAAAAAATCGCACAGGTGATCAAATACCGCCAAAAGAAAGCTCTGTTTGTGGGAAAAAAAGAACACCAAATTTGTTTAGGTACAGCGTCGCACGACCGCGCAATTCTCCGTTAAAGTCACGCAGTGCCGAATCGCAAAATACCCCCTGGTCCGAATGGGGGTAAAATCTTCCGGGGCTTAAGTGGTTAAACAATTAAAAAGATCAACATATAGAGGGAAGAGGCAGCTCCCCTATATAGGTCCTGAGTAAACCTAGTGTGTGAAAACAGAAAAAAGCAGGGGGCGCCTCTATCTGAGTGTGGAGAATTGTAAACAGCTATTTGGTAGTAATGACTAAATATAGCAGTCACATTTGATGGAGGAAGTCTGTGGAAGTCTTAATATCCCTAGCAGAGATCCACAGGCAAGCCATTGGTGTTGTGCAGTGATCGGCCAGGAATCTGCTGGTGGTGATAAGGAACCTCTGGAGGTTGGAGAGGCCAGCAGCCTAGTGTGCATCAGAGTCTGGGTGTCCTTGGCTTGCTTGACACTCTTTTAAAATGAAGAATTTGGCCAGGAAGCGGCTAGGCAGAATCAGACAGGAGCGCTGTTGCTGGGGAAGCTAAACCACGTGCAACGCTGTAGAGCGGCAGCTTCTCGGTGTCCTCAGCTGGCTCGGCAATCTCCGCTTGAATGAGGTGATGACATCTGTCCATCAGGGTGCGTGGTTAGGTGTCAGGGGCTCCACCCCTTTGTCAAACCATAAAGGAAAAAAAAAATTCCAAAACTCCACAATCAGATAGAGGCGCCCCCTGCTTTTTTCGGTTTTAATTCTCTGTGATTGTTCTATGAAGCTGCAGGACCCCTAAACCTCTTTCTGGACAGTGCTGATTATTCCTGTGCTGATCACATTCACTCTCCCAAAGATAAAAAAAATATCTCTAGCAATACACACCAAACTGAGCATGTGCAGCTTGTCCCCTAGCCTCTGTTCTATCAGGAGTTGGTTTGGGGACTGTGGAAGAAGGGGTGGATCAGAGAAGACAGAATCAAAACAGCCTTTTTTTACAATGCATAGGATTACCTCTTCCGGTTCCACAGTGAGCATAACAAGCATGCTTTACTGCATATAAAGACTGATTTTACAGTTGTGGGTTTAGTGTCACTTTTATATTTATTTATGCTCTGTTGTTAGTTTTGGGTGTTTGCATGTTGGGTTTGTGCTCAATTTCAGCACCATTGCCGGTTAAAATACATGGGTGCTCTGATACACATGTAGTGCTACCCACCCCAGGATTAGGATGGGGTCTGTTCTTTGACTTGACCTTTTCAAGAATCTCAGCCCTCTTACACACCAGGTTCAGTGTACAAACATATGATATCACAGGAAATCACTGAAAGTAATACTTAGTACCTAGTAGTAGTGCCATATCAAAGAAAATAGACACCAAACCAGCTGGTAAAGGCAGACTTAATACATTGTCAATATGGTCGGTAGCTAGGCAAGCATAAAATGGATACACGATTGTAATAACACAATTTAGCAGTAAGGACTAGGCATAAGATTTGGCATCCAGTTTAGCATAAACAGTAGCAAGGCCACTTTGAGTGCAGCAGTAGTAAAGATTCATCTACCAAGTGCTAGTGGAGCTATACTACCAGAGTGCATTTATGGTGGCGATGCTAGTCCTAGACTGACTGGGTATGCACTGTCCAAAACAAAAGGAGGATGGCAGTGTGGCAGTGGAGGGGACAGGAGACAGGGGAACAAAGGAGGCTTAAACAATAATTATTACAGGCTGAGCAGTCCTTTGAGATGTTCTTCTGCCAGCTATTGTTGGGGGCCGGGAGCGTCTTTGCACTTAACGATAGTCCCAGTTAACCTGCATGCAGTATAGGTTCAGTACAGCCACTTACCGACCACCTAACTGGGAAGATACATAATTACTTTGATGTTTAAACTGGGGTATGGCTGCATAACCCAGTATTATTTTTCACCTCCCTCCTCCCTTCTCGATCTAATCTGAGGCTGGGCACAGAGATAAGCGAAGGAAAGATTGCCTCCGCTCATCTCTATGGCCAAGGAGGACCGGAGCGACATCATGACATCACTTCTAGTTCAGGCCCTGTGTAAACAAGGCCATTTGTTTTTTTAAGCAAAAGATCAAAATGTTTTTTTTTTCTTAATCTTTTCCTTTTAGGGGAAGAGGAGTGATTTGGGGTCTGTTAGACCTCAGATCTCTTTATAAAGAGGACCTGACATGTTTACATTCCTTACGATAGCAATAAAAGTGATAAAAAGGTTTTTTTGGTTTTTTTTACCGGGGTAGTGAAAAAATTTAAAAATCGTAAAAAAAAAAAAATGTAAGCTCTGTTGCTCTGCCTCTGGCTGGCTCGGCTCCAGACGGATGTAGAAATAGATCCAGATGGCTTTGCCCACTGTGAAGCGGTGGTGGAGACCTGCTTGCGGAGTGATCTTTTGGTGGGGGACGTTCTGGGGGAGGGATTGTGCTGTGCAGCAGCCGCCCAGCGCAGAGCGTGAGACAACTGGTGGAAAACAGGCAGGCAGCCTGAGCCGGTGCGGCGAGGAGGAGGATAGCAAAGAAGGAGGACCCGAGACTGTGAATTGGAAAATACAAAATATATTTATATATACAATATATTATAAAAATATTCTTTGCAGTGGAAGAGAGCCTGAAGTGTGGTCTGTGGTGCTGCAGGAAAACCTTGCCTGGGGTCAGGTAAAAAAAAGGTAAGAGTAGTACTGGTGAGAAGACTAAGTAAAAGGTGATCTATTCTATGGTGGACCTAAAATTAAAAAAGAAGAAAAATACTGTGCTAGTGTTGATACAAATAAATGAAACAAAGTAAGCAGCAACTAATTTGTGAGATATCCACAATACAAAAATAAGAAAGATATAAGTTGCGCTAAAAATAATGAGTGTCCATAAAGATTGAGAAACAATCCATGAGTGAAATGGTAAAAAAATCCCTTATGTGATGAAAACCACTCTCTGTCACCATAGGTAGGTACTTATAACACCACCACCACCAAAGGCTGAAATGATCTCTTACCAGCTCACATTGACCCAGTTTTCGGAGGTCAGTAACACTTGTGGCTTAATACCCAGCCAGGGCCTTTAAGAGATCCAGGGTTCTCCTATGTCTCCACACATAGATAACTCAACGATATCATTATCCGTAAATCCAGAAATGCAAAAAGCTCCACATAGTGTAAGATCATTGAACTCTTTTATTTAAATCTAAAACATTTCACTTACATAATTGGAGAAAAAAATTTGCCTTAAAATCAAGTCGGCAAGCATACAAACACAGCCCTCACCGTGACATCAGCACACCGCTTATCTTACGCATTTTGTCATACACTGACATCTTCTGGGGTACGTACCAGCCTAGGTGGTGGCATTGTTATTAGTGCCTACCTATGGGGACAGAGAGTGGTTTTCATAGCATCAAGGATTTTTTTTTACCGTTTCACTCATGGATTGTTTCTCGATCTTTATAGACACTCATTATTTTTAGCACAACTTATATCTTTCTTATTTTTCTATGATGGACTTGCCCTGGCTTGGCCTGCTCGTTTTTAATCACTTTGGGCCACAGTGGTCTGGGAATCCTTTTTTTATTTGTTATACATTTACTTCTAAAGCAAAGAATGCATACAGTAAGAAAACAGATATCAAACATCATCTTAAAAAAACTTTCCCATTCATGGGCTTTGTATTGTAAAGTATCTATATTACTTGGGGGTTTTATATATATATATATATATATATATATATAATCTGAAGTTTGGCTTTATTTATATAACATGAATAAAACATATGACTTGCTATTTAACACTGATTCATATATAATAATAATCCATATCTTTTCCATCAACCAAACTTTCATCAACCCATGCATATCATTCTCTGCGTATATTGAACATTGCCCTAATGTGAAGGTCCCTGGAGGTGCTTGCTATGTGTAGTGCAGTCTCTTTGACTCACAATGATCTGGGAATCTTTTTTAGGTCCCTTTCACACATGTGGACCGTTAAGATCCGCCTGTCAGTTTTTCAGGCGGATCTGACCGGATGCCCCACGCATCTCTATGGGGCATCGGATGTCAGCGGAGACATGTCCGCTGACACCCGCTGCCATCCAATCCGATCCTGTCCTCAAATCCGGACAGATGGAAACCCTATTTTCCATGCGTTTGGCGGAATTGGATTGGATGAGAACGGACAGGCGGTCCATTCTCATCCGATTCCCCCATAGAGGACAGTGGGGACCTGACAGCTCCATCTCCGCACCCATATGGAAGAAAAATGTATTTCCAATATATTTAGGGAAAAAATATTTTGAAATATATTGAATATGGCCAAAATTGTAGCATTTCAAATATATTTCCAATATATTTGGGAAAATTAAAAAAATGTTTTTTTTAAAATATATTTTAAATATATTTTTCTTCCATGTGGGCACACAGAGCGGAGACGGAGCTGCCATCCGCCTGCTCAACAAGCGATCGGCAGATCGTTCCCCCCGCTGAGAAAAACGGACTCTCCTGACGGAGCGGACAGTGCGAAAGGGGCCTTAATGTGTTAAATATTTATTTCTAAAGCAATGAATGTGTACAGTAAGCAAATTGATAAAAAAAAAAACATTAGTTTAAAACTAAATACATTGGACCTCCAATCTCTGTAGTTTTCCATAAATTAGCCCTTTAATGTAAAGTAACTACATTCATTTAAGTTTTTAATATATACCTGAAGTTTAACTTTCATTTCTAAAACATTAATAATACATAAAAATTAAAATTTAACACTGATTCATATTTAATAATAATTCATATGCAATCAGTATTAATGTTAATTTATAGTCATCCCATGTGGTACATCTTGTGTAGCTTGCTTTTTTTCATTAAGGTTTCCCCTAAAAATTCCGAAGTCACCTGGCAAACTTATTTTACTGGACTAAGTTTAAAAATTCCTCATATAGTATATAGCAGCAGAAGGGTAAAAAACACAGAGAAATCTTATAGCATAATGATTTTGATGGCTAACACACTAGAAAAACAGGACCATTAAATGTAAGCATATTAAAGCGTCAAACAATGAAAATGCATTGATAAATATGTTAAAAGAAAAAATAATGTCATCACCAAATGGAAATTTGGGTCAGAAACAACATTTTGGATATTTCCTTATAATATAGTGCTCATAAAAATACATTTAGATTTACCTAGACAAACTTGTTCTAGTTCTCAAGGCAATTTGGCACTTGCAAATGAATCAGGCACATTGGAAGTCTGCAGGCATACAAGTTATCGATCTTGTTTTAAGGTTTTTTTTTTTTGTTCTTTATCCAAAGATATGTAAACACAAAAAAAAAAAAAGAGGAGTTCATTTGAGTTACTTTATTTATCTCAGATGGTCCAGAGCCCAAATTCTTCATCTAATTAAGATGAAATCTCTTGGGAATCAGCTTGGCTTAATTTTATAGCTTGTGATATTTTTCTAACAATCATCCTAGCACTTCGTCTAAATAATTCCCCGTCGTTGACATTCATGTTTCTTCATCATGAAGCAGACAGTGCCATTAGATTTAGCGGAGGGCCGTATCTGACAGTTCCCAGGCACTTTTCACACCTCAATGCTTCATTCAAATGAAAATCTAAGTTTTTCTATTTCCCATCCTTGGTTAGGCTGAGCGCAGAACAAACATTTAGAAGTGATTACGGGAACTCCTCGGAGGTTTAGTACATTGAGCCAGCAATCGTTTACATTATTGTATCGGTCCGTAATGTCTAGAAAGATGAGAATAGCTTTTTGAACATGCAACCTGCCTGAGTGTATTTATTATTTTATCAGACCCAATACAACATTAAGTGCTGTACACAAGGCTTCTGATTATGTGTGCAATACACTGGAACACAGCGCATTTTGAAGGATCAGTAAATCTAGGAATCAAAACCCAGAAATTGGGTTAGACAACAGATCTATGCATAAAATTATTTAGTATATATGAGCAATTGTTGAACCAGGTTTTATGATATTCTGTCTAGATGGATGGATTGGGTCATCTCTTTGCACCCATTGTACTGTAACTGAAGATATTTCAGATGAATTTGCTATCGTAGGGAGAGTTTCTTTATTTTGATGCTACATTTAGTAGAATTCTTGTTTGTAAAATCCAATTGACAAAATCTGACTTGTTGGCTTTAAATGCTTGCTTTAAATTGGTGTTACTATTTATTTTAGAACAGAGTTCTTGCCATAAAAAACAATAATTTAAAGGGTAACTCAACTGGGGAAAAAAATAGCAAATAGAAAACAAAAAAAAAAAAAAAGATTAGCATATACAGTTGCCACTCAAGTCATATTGTAATTGAATGCTATCTTTCCTTTAATTCTGAAGCTCTGAAATTTTCTGTAAAATGCAAGGTAATATGGCTATCTGGAGGCATTCTGTACGTGTTCACCAACCTCCCCCAGAAACATAATTTCCTGCTTGTCTGATTGGCTCACTGATTTTCCCACAAGTCTGCACTAAGATACAAGTCAGATATCACGCATCCCCTGCAACAAAATTTTAATTTTTGGTGAGATACTCCCAATAGGAAATCATGGATACAGACCTCTCAATTTTCCTCATTAGGGCCCTGCAGGTAAAGCAGCTGGTTGATAATTAAGAAACCACTCCCATTAGATTACCTTAGCACATGAACACAGACAAACACACAGAGATTTCTTCAGAATAACAAAAGATAGGAATCCACAACACAGTTTGTTAAAATCCTTGTAATGTACATAGATCATCCAAAAAAAATGTTTTTTTTTCTCAGCAAAAGTGGAGTTGCTCTCTAAAATTTTTCAACATTTCTGTAAGCCTTATACTTCCATTACCCTAATGCTAGTCCTTCCTATAATGCTAATAATTTCCCTCACTGTAACCTTAACTCTCCCTGTAAATCTACCACTTCTAGTAACTCTAATCCTGCTTGTTACCCTATCTGTAACCCTATGTTTAAAAACCATTCTAATTACTCTAATTCAAACATTAACCTTCGCTGTAATCCTATCATTTTCTGTACCACTAACAATCTAAGGATTTCTTATATTGCCCTCCTTGTACTCTGTATCCCTAGGATTAACGCTCCCTAAAACCCTAACACTCCCTGTAAACCTAATACTAACCCTCCTTGTAACTCTAATAGTAACTTTCTCTGTAACCCCAACAATCCCTTTAACCTAAACCAAGCCCTCTTTGTAATTCTAACAGTAATTTTCTCTGTAACCCTTACAATCCCTGTACCTCTGAAACCAATCCTTTCTGCAATTCTAACCTAACACTAATCCTTACAGTAAAAAAACACATATTCTTGAGTTGCATACATTGCAATTAGGCCCATCAGTGCAGCCTCATCAGTGCCCATTAGTGCAGCCTATCAGTGCCCACCATTGCAGCTTCATCAGTGTGCATCAGTGCAGCCTATCAGTGTCAATCAGTACAGTCTCATCAGCGCACATCAGTAAAGAAGAAAAAATACTTATTTACAACATTTTACAAAATTGTACACCAGAAACTAAGAATTTCGGTCTTTTTCCGTTTGTTTAGCAAAAAATAAAAAATCCAGTGGTGAATAAATATCACAAAAAAACTCTATCTATCTATCTATCTATCTATCTATCTATCTATCTATCTATCTATCTATCTATCTATCTATCTATCTATCTATCTATCTATCTATCTATCTATCTATCTATCTATCTATCTATCTATCTATCTATCTATCTATCTATCTATCTATCTATCTATCTATCTATCTATCTATCTATCTATCTATCTATCTATCTCAAAAAATGATAAAAATGTTGTTTGGGTACAGTGTTGCATGACCGCACAATTGTCACTCAAATGTAAAAGCACTGAAAGCTGGAAATTGGCCTGGGCAGGAAGGGGGTGAAAGTACCCAGTAGGTTCTGGGTACCTGGGTACCCAGTTTGGTTGACAGTTCCCTGTCAACCAAAGTTCCAACTTCAAATGATCAATTTTTTCCAATCCCCATGTGACCAAAAAATTCTCATCGCTGTCTTCGAATGCTTTGGGGGATTAAAGAGGTTTTTTAATCCCCCCCCCCCCACCAAAAAATAAATAAAAGTCAGGAGCTACAAATACTATAGTTGCTAAATATTAATAGAATAATGCTTAGTTGCCCAGGGATCTAGTGTTCACCTCACCTGGGCATGTTCATCGCCAGTCTTTGGGTACCAGTTACTGTTATCCTAACTGTGGAAAGCTCACTGTACTCCTTGCGGCTTCACAGCTGGCTCCCAACTACACGTGCTGCTCCCTGTGAATGGTCCCGCAGCCTACTGGGACCTGTGATGTGTCCCAAGAGGCTGCAGGCAGAGGTGGGGGAGGGAACATACCAAAACCAGGTACCAGGCCCTCCAAAAAAAAATTGTCCAAAAATTGAAGAAGAGGGGGGGGGGGAAGGTAGAAAAGTGGAATTTCCCTTTAGGGATAAAGTTCTGCTTTAAATCCAGTTGTCCTGCTGCCTGTCGCTATGGGGACCAAGAAGTAGTTGCATATCCTTACAACTCCAGTAATTTGTCAGATTTTGCTGTTTTAATTAGCTATGGAATACGTAGACAGGTATAGAGAATAATCCTAAGATATCCTGCAGTCTGTCTAAATAGGTAGGGGTGCCCCCACTCCAACCTCCAGTGCCTGTCATAAAAGAGCACTTTGGAGTTTAGATCCATTACTTGAATGCACAGTACTAATACCTGCCACACCTATGGTTCGGAATGTCCTTTCACCAAGCAATTGAAAATGCGCACACTTCTCCAAGAAAAACAAAAAATTCATTTGGTACTAACAATTCTATTTTACTGGCTTTTGAAGCTACTGTATGTCTACATTGGAAGAAGACATCAAACATTCTTATTAGTTGATAAGGGTAACATTCATACTGATAAAGCAGCTCATCTAAGCGCAAATCAAGCACAAAGATCATTTAAGAAAACAAGCATGGTGAATGTACATGTAAGTGCAAACCTGCATGAGGTACATGACCCTTGTATGGCTTTTTAAGTCATTCTCCGGTATAATATCCTGTTAATAATGATGTTTTTATGGATGTAATTTCCATTTCACTGTAAGCACATTGGAAAAAATCATGTGTGAAGTCAATACCAAGGATTCCTCAAAAAAGCAATTTCTAGCTGGCAAACCACAGAGATGAAAAATGCACATTTCTGCTTAAAGCAGCAGAAAAATATTCCACCCGTGTTTCCATGGCATGGACCGTGTCGCTAGTTACTAGGGAGAGGAGAAGCACACTGACCCTTGGTGTAATTTCAGTAGATCCATTGAAGAGCGCACCGTGCCCTATCCACTTGTTGGGACTGTGTCTCGCATTGCGGATTATCATCAATCTTATCCCCTACAGCATTAACGGAACCTGTAATTACTGAAAAAAAACTATACCAATAATGCATTTTTTGACATGGGTATTTTGTAGATAAACATCAACAAGCATAACCTACTCTTCAAGGTATGCTCCTGTTAAAATTGAAAATGAAACATTGAGATGCATACAAGGGACATAATCTAGCTATAAAGCACTTTTTTTTTTTATCCAGGCATACATGCACTATATTTTACTTTACAACTGCCTGAAATTACCTTGCTGCTCTGGAATCTCTAGAGCCTTAAGGCTACATTCACACCTGAGCGTAGCGTTTTTCGCGCGTTTTTTACCGCGATTTTACCGCGATTTTTGCGGCGTTTTTTACCGCGATTTTACCGCGATTTTTACCGCGATTTTTGTGCAGGCGTTTTTAGATTGAATAGAGATCAATGGAAAACGCCTGTAATCTGCCCAAAAAGAAGCTCATGTACTTTTTTGAGCGTTGGGCGTTTTGTAAACAGCGTCAAAACGCTCAGATGTGAACAGGGGCCATTGAAATGAATAGGATTTGTCTTGTTGGGCGTTTTGAGAGCTGATCCTAGAGCAGAAAAACGCCCCAAAAACGCCCCAAAACGCCTAGATGTGAACGGAGCCTAAAGCAGAACTCCAGTAAAAAAGAAAAAAAAAGCCCATTAAGAGATAAAAAAGAGCAACATTTTCTGCAATACTCACCTTCAACCCAGAGCTATACACTGCACTATTTTCATCCACAAGATGTCTTCCATGGTGAATGACAGCCAGCATCAATCAAACCATTTCCTCTCTGCCCAGGCTGTCATGTTCTCTCCCCTAGCCTGTGACTGAACAGTGAAGGAGAAGCAGCACAGTAATGAGCTCATTCTTTGTCATTCTGCTTCCTCCTTCCATCAGCAGATGAACTGACTGGCTCCTTGTGCTGCTTTTTCCTTTTGTTACTATAAACTCTGCTGTACAAGGACTGAAAGGGGATGATACCAGGTAAAGCTGCACAATTCTGGATAAAATGAGAATCACAATTTTTTTTTCTCTTAAAATAAAGATTATGATTCTCGGCGTAACATCAGCTTTCATTTTATACAAAAAATGGGCTAACTTTACTGTTTCGTTTTTTTTTAAATTCATTGAAGTGTATTTTTTCCCCAAAAAATTGTGTTTGAAAGAACGCTGTGCGAATACAGTGTGATATAAAATACTACAACAACCGCCATTTTATTCTCTAGGGTCCCTGCTAAAAATATATTTATAATGTTTGGGAGTTCTAAGTCATTTTCTAGCAAAAAATAGTCATTTTATCTTGTAAGCAACAAATGTCAGAAAAAGGCTTAGTCTTTAAGCGGTTAAACTGACCTAATTTACAGATGGAAGTTCATCCCATTGATCTAAAAGAACCAAATGATACAATGTTTCTGTTTATCTCACAGCGCAGAGCCAAATTGTGATAAACTTTGCTGGCTTTTTTTTTCTTTGACATTTGTGAGCAGAGAATGGCTCTGCACTGTTACATGAATCGTGTAACTCAGGCATGTCCAACCTGCGGCCCGGGGGCCGCATGCAGCCCGGAACCGCAGGCAATGCAGTCCACTGCCCCATGACAATTGTTTTTTTTTTGCTGGGGAGGAAGGAAGTCGAGTCGGGGGGCACAGCCACAGTAGCTTCCAACTAACTGTAGGCAGAGGCTGCCTCAGAGGGGATCATCCACTAGTTGTGTTATATTAGTGCTGGTGGCAGCACGGGAAGGGCGCAGCGGCATTTTATTACTTATATACCTTAACTATAGTATATATTTTATATGCGGCCCGAGAAAATTTCTCTACACTCAATTGGCCCAGAGAAGCCAAAAGGTTGGACACCCATTGTGTAAATGCTGGATTAAGATTGTGAGGGGGGTTGAATGGAGATAGCGATTTTTTATTTATTAATTGTGTAGCTGTAAAACCAGGTGAAATTCAGACACTAAGGGCTCAGTGCATCTTAAAGAAGCTGCTTCTTCAGGCTTTTTATTTTTTTTTAGCTCTCACTTTTTTTCTGCCTAGAAACTCCCCTCAATGTTAGCTAGAGATGTCCCGAACTGTTCGCCGGCGAACAGTTCCCGGCGAACTTTGCATGTTCGCGTTCGCCTCGGCGGGCGAACATATGCGATGTTCGGTCCGCTTTCTATACATCATCATTGAGCAAACTTTGACCCTGTACCTCACAGTCAGCAGACACATTCCAGCCACTCAGCATACCCTCCCTCCTAGACCCTCCCACCCTATATAAAAAAGCAAGGGCAGCATCCATCTTAGATTCTGAAGCTGCAGAGTTAGTTAGAGCAGGGAGAGGGCTGCTGTTGCTGCTGAATTGATAGGGAAATCATTAGCTAGGCCAGTGTTCTGTGTCCACTCCTGCTGTAAGGACAGCATCCTGACAGCACCCCAAAAAGCCCTTTAGGGCTGGTATTTCAGTCTGATTTTATTTATTTATTTTTCTATATATTTATCAGGCATTTTTGGAGGCAGGCATGACTTTTTTGGGATTAGTGTCGGGGGGGGGGGGGGTCTAAAAAGTGTACCTGTGAAGTTTCAGCTCTGTAGCATGACCAGAACCAGAAAAAAAGATCATATAGGTGTAAAAGGAGGGTTCCCACCATCCCTGCTCTACTGAAAAATGATATTTTTTTTCTGGTTCTGGACATGCTACAAAGCTGAAACTTCACAGGTACACTTTTTAGACCCCCCCAGAAACTAAATCACACAAAAAAAGTTCTTAAAAATTGTCATTTTTGATAGAGAGCCAATTATTGAAAACATTAAAAAAAAAAACTTAAAAAAATTTCTTTGGATTTAGTGTCTGGGGTGTCTAAAAAGTGTACCTGTGAAGTTTCAGCTCTGTAGCATGTCCAGAACCATAAAAAAAATAGAATTAGGGTTAGGGTTAGGGTTAGGGTTAGGGTTAGGGCTAGGGTTAGGGTCAGGGCTAAGGTTAGGGTTATTTTTAGTGCTTAGGGTTAGAGGGTTAGGGTTAGAGGGGTAGGGGTAGGGTTACTAACTCTAACCCTAAGTATCTCACCGTAACCCTAACCCTATCCCCTAACACTAAACCTAACCCTAACCCTCTAACCATAACCCTAACCCTCTAACCTTAACCCTCTAAGCCTAGCCATAAAAATAACCCTAACCCTAAACCTAACCCTAACCCTAACCCTAATCCTAACCCTAATCCTAACCCTAACCCTCTAACCTTAAACTTAATCCCCTAACCCTAGCCCTAACCCTAACCCTAGCCCTAACCCTAATTCATATTTTTTTCTGGTTCTGGACATGCTACAGAGCTGAAACTTCACAGGTACACTTTTTAGACCCCCCAGACACTAAATCCAAAGACATTTTTTATTTTTTTTATTTTTCCAATAATTGGCTCTCTATCAAAAATGACAATTTTTAAGAACTCTTTTTTGTGTGATTTGGTGTCTGGGGGGTCTAAAAAGTGTACCTGGGAAGTTTCAGCTCTTTAGCATTTCCAGAACCAGAAAAAAATTAGAATTAGGGTTAGGGTTAGGGCTAGGGTTAGGGTTATTTTTAGTGCTTAGGGTTAGAGGGTTAGGGTTAGAGGCATAGGGATAGGGTTACTAACTATCTCACCATAACCCTAACCCTATCCCCTAACACTAAAACCTAACCCTAACCCTTAACCACTTGCCGACCGCCGCACGACTATCAGACTATCAGGCAAAGTGACATAGGGCTACGTCACTAGCTTGTGAGGGTCTAGGGAGCGAGCGCGCGCTGCTGGAGGCGCGCTCCCGCTCCCGCGTGGTCACGGACCCCCCCGCGCGTGTGACCGGCGGACCCGATGTCCGCCGGTCACTCTGCAATCGGCGGGGGAGAGGGAGAAAGTCAGGCGGCTTGTGTAAACAAGCTGCCTGTCATTCTCCCCTGTGTATGAAGGATGATCATACGGTTCTACTGTGTAGAACCGTTGATCACTCTTCATACATCTGAAGCCACAGCCAATCACAGTAGAAAGCACGCCCCTAGGGACACACATAGCCCCTCCCTTTCAAAAAAAGTTAACCCCTTCACTGCCAGTGTATTTTTACAGTAACGGTGCATATGTATAGCACTGATTACTGTAGAAATGTCACTGGTAACCCCAAAAGTGGCAAAAATGTCAGTCAAGGGTCCGATCTGTCCGCCGCAATGTCGCAGTACCGCAAAAAAATCACAGATCGCCGCCATTGCGCGTTAAAAAAAAAACAACAAAAATGACAAAAATCTTTCCCTTTGTTAGTAAACGCGATAACTTTTGCGCAAACCAATCAAAATACGCTTTTTGTGATTTTTTTTACCAAACATAGGTAGCATAAAACAAATTGGCCGAAAATGTTCAAAAATTTTGATTTTTACATTTTTTTTGGAGGGAATTTCATACAACAAAATGTGAAAAATATTGCTATTTTTGCAAAATGTACGTTCTGTTTTTGTTTATAGCGCGTGATCAAAAAATCGCACAGGTGATCAAATACCACCAAAAGAAATCTCTGTTTGTGGGAAAAAAAGGACGCCAAATTCGTTTAGATACAGCGTCGCACGACCTCGCAATTGTCCGTTAAATTCAGGCAGTGCCGAATCGCAAAATACCCCCTGGTCAGGAAGGGGGTAAAATCTTCCGGGGCTTAAGTGGTTAAAGCCCAGTTCCTGTCCCATTTTGGTCAGTTCTGGTCTGTTTGCGGATGTTTGTGGTGCGTTAAAAGGGGAGTTTGGTCTGTCAGAGTTTGGTCTGTCACTGTGAAGCGGGCGTAACCCTTACATTACCTGATCGATACAACATCATACCTGATCGTATACACACACTGGATATTTTAAAGCACGTTATTCCAAACAATTTAGGAATGTTAGGTGATTTATGCCCTTTATGGATTAAAACCCGACTCTGTGTCAACTACGTAATTTTCCATGGGAGTTTTGCCATGGATCCCCCTCCGGCATGCCACAGTCCAGGCATTAGTCCCCTTGAAACAACTTTTCCATCACTATTGTGGCCAGAAAGAGTCCCTGTGGGTTTTAAAATTCGCCTGCCTATTGAAGTCTATGGCGGTTCGCAATGTTCGCCGGTTCGCGAACATTTGCGGAAGTTCGCGTTCGCCGTTCGCGAACATAAAATGTAATGTTCGCGAACGGCGAACGCGAACATCACTAATGTTTGCCAATGTGTCCATGCACACTATGGCTTTTTCACGAGTTTACAGACATATACTCTTGAGCAGAAAAGACGTGCGAAAAAGCGTGAAAAAGCTCAATAGAGCTTGAGCACACACACACAAAAAAATTTTTGTTTATAAGTTTAAATTAGTATTTTTTTGCTAAAAAAACCCCCAAACATTATATATATATATATATATATATATATATATATATATATATATATATATTTTAGCAGGGACCCTAGAGAATAAAATGGCGATTGATGTAATGTTTTATGTCACATAGCATATGCGCAGCGGTCTTTTAAACACCATTTTTTTGGGGGGAAAAAATACAATTTAATGAATTTTAAAAAACCTACAAAAGTTACCCCAATATTTTTTTTTAATGTGAAGGATGATGTTATGCCGAGTAAAAAGATACCTAACATGTCATGCTTTAAAAATGTTTTTACAGGCTACCTGTTTAGACTTACAGAGGAGGTCTAGTGCTAGAATTATTGCTCTTCCTCTAACGAACACTGCGATACCTCACATGTGTGGTTTGAACACCGTTTACATATGCTTGCACGACTTACATATGCATTCGTTTCTGCACACAAGCATTGAGGGATGGGGCACTTTAACTTTTTAATTTCTTTTCTTATTTCTTTTAAATTTTTTATTTTTTTTTACACTGTCCCATTTTTTAACACTTTTATTCCTATTACAAGGAATATAAACATTCCTTGTAAAAGAAATAAGGATGACAGGTCCTTTTTTTGAGAGATCTGGGGTCAAAAACACCCCAAATCTCTCATTTACCTTAAAAAGCAAAAATTTATTTTTCTGAACTTTTACTTAAAAAAAAAAGAAGGTGACATTGCTCTGGTCCTCCAAGGGCATAGGGACTAGTGGAGGCCATCTTGGCCTCACTTGTCTTCCTGCCCAGCTAATGCCCGCATCGGATCATTCTCGAGCTTTACAGATGGGTCAGGTATGCCCAGGAATGACTGGGAAGCAGTGGGAGGGATGGGAGGGATGCCCCGCCCCTCCTCCACTCCCCCAAACCCCCTCCCCTTCTAAACGTGATCTCATGGCGAATCCGCCTGGGTGGCCACTTTTATCTTACAGAGAATTGGCAATAGTAAAAACCGCTACCAGGGTTATGGGAGCTAGCTGCTGCCATAACACCGGTATTTAACGTAAAAATAATGGCGTATTTTTTACTATGGGCTGGTCAGCAAGTGCGTTCTCTGCAATAAGGTAAAAAGCCTTCAGTATGCAGTATGTAAAATCCTTTATTTTACAGAAAATGTTGAATTGCCTTTCCCCTCAAAATATCCCACAGTGCTGTATTAAAGTATGATACTCTTGTACCTATTGAAGGCCAGTAACATGTCAATTATTAACTCAGCCAAAGCTGATCTTAGATAGATACCATATACTGGGTAAACATGCAATCAAATATTAGCATCTTATACTCCAAGTCCTCGATTTTAGATTTTGGTCTGTTTTAGCACTAGTCTGTATTACTAAACATACATAAGTACATACCCTATGTGACACAACACTTATCAGTCCTAAATTTAGCTCCCCGGTAGATATTTACAAACTGATCAACGTATAGTGAATGATTAAAGCTGCCCAAAGATCAGCTGGTTCAGTAAGGATCAACTGAATTTTGATCCATCTATGTCTGTTACCACTCAACAGAAGTCAATCTAATGATTAGGGATGGGCTTGATGTTCGAGTTGAACGTAAGTTCGACTTGAACATCAGCTGTTCGTGTGTTCGCTGAACATGGCTTTGTGTGTTCGCTGAACACATGAACAAATAGGGCGCTCGGCGGGAAGTTCACTCGCTGATAAGCGCCCCATAATGCACTGCACTGGTGAAATGAATAAATTACTGATGATTGCCAAAGCATGCACATGACCTGTATGATTTGGCCAATCACAGCACAATGTTCTGTCAGAGCCATGATTGGCCAAAGGCAGACTGCCTTTAGATAATCATGGCTCAGGGACTAAGTTCACGACCCACATTATATTAGGCTGCTGCTTACACAGCAGCCGTATATACTGTATGATAATAGAGATTAGGCAGGTAGTTAGTGGATAGTGTGTTGAGTTAGTTTAGTGCAGTCAGTGTAGTGAACAGGCATACCCCACTTTTATAATGTATGGATATGTTGTAGTCCTGGGTCCCCTCTCAGTGCTCCCCAAGTTTTATGTCCCTGTCACTTATAATTCGTGAGCACTGCCAAGCTGACCGATATTTCCCATAGACGCCAATATTAAAGACAGGGAGCAGTGTCATGTCAAGCAAACTGACCGAGATTTCCCATGGACGCCAATGTTAAAGATAGGGAGCAGTGCCATGTCAAGCTGACTGAGATTTCCCATAGACGCCAATGAGCACTGAAAGCTAAAATTTGGTCTAGGCAAGAAAGGGGTGAAAGTGCCCTGTAAACATAGAAACATAGAAACATAGAATGTGTCGGCAGATAAGAACCATTTGGCCCATCTAGTCTGCCCAATATATCTGAATCCTATGAATAGTCCCTGGCCCTATCTTATATGAAGGATAGCCTTATGCCTAGCCCATGCATGCTTAACCGCTTGCCGCCCGCCCGCCGTCATATGACGGCGGAGCGGAGCGACCATTATCCTGGGCCGCCGTCATATGACGGCGGCACTTTAAGCAGGGCAGGCGCGCGATCGCGGGCGCGCCGCCCTGCACTGCCGGTGTCGGCGTGTCCCAGGGACACCCCCCGTCACCGGCAGGGGGGAAACAGCCAATAGGCACGGCTGTTTCCCACGTGATCGGCTGTGTTCCATTGACACAGCCGATCACAATAGAGGGCGGCAGAAAATGACCGCGCATGCGCGATCGGGAGCGCGCAGCGCGGTCATGTCGGTGGCTATGTGTTCCCTAGGAACACAGCTAGTCACCGACAGTGTAAAACAGCCAATGACAGTGGCTGATTACGATGTGATGGGCTGTGAAGCCATTCACAGCCCATCACAAATGTAAACAAAGAGCAGTAACTCACTGTTACTAGCTCATCTTCCCTCACACACCGTTTCCAGTGTGAGGAGAGGAGAGCCAGAAACAGTGAGTTACTGATCTGTGTACCTGTCCTGTGAAAATCAGAAAAAAAAGTGTCATCAGCCCCCCCCAATTGCACCTGTCACCCAACAGTCACCTGTCACTATCACTGCACCAAAAATCACTACCTATAAAGTGCACCTGTCACCAGAGACTGCCATAAGTATCGCCAGCGGTGCACCTGTCACCCATCGGTGACCAGCGCCCGTCACCTGTCACCCTATCAATCACCGTCACCTGTCACCCCATCAGTGATCGTCACCTGTCACCCCATCAGTGATTGCCATCTGTCACCCCATCAATCAGCGTCACCTGTCACCCCATCAGTGATCGTCACCTCATCAGTGATCGTCACCTGTCACCCCATCAATCAGCGTCACCTGTCACCCCATCAGTGATCGTCACCTGTCACCCCATCAGTGATCGTCATCTGTCACCCCATCAGTGACCGTCACCTGCCACCTATCCGTCACCTGCCACCCATCAGCCAGAATGTCAAAAAGGACGTTCAGCAGCGAGGAGGCGTTTGAGATCATCTCTATGGATGATGAGGGCACCGGGGAGCTCTCATCAGTATCCGGGTCCAATTCCGAATCCGATTCGGAATTTGAAGTCGCCAATAGTAGCGGATCGGAGATGGACTCGGAGGAAGAATGGGTCCCTCCCAAAAGGGCACGGCGCTCTGGAAACCGGGCAGCCACAAGGGATACACCCCAGGATCCTATGCCCAGCACCAGCACTGCCACCACCAGTACACCCCAGGATCCTATGCCCAGGCCCAGTACCCGCTCTGCCCCCAGCGAAACACCCCAGGAGCGAATGCCCAGGCCCAGCACCAGCGCTGCGGCATCACTCCCAATTCCGAATCCCCCTTCTACCAGCACTGGAGTGTCACATCCCCCAAGAGCCAGGGCCACTATCCACCTCCCAGATGCTCTTGCCAATCCAAGATGGCTGCCCTCCAACTCAGGATCAGCAAATATTCCCCCTTTTACCGCACAGCCAGGTGTGCAGGCCAATACAGAAAATTTTTCTTTTATTGATTTTCTCCATTTATTTCTGCCCAACGATTTTCTGCAATACATCGTGGACCAAACGAATCTGTATGCCCAGCAGCTTATTGCTAACAACCCCCAATCTTCCTATTCCCGTCCGTTTGAGTGGAGAGAGTTAACCTTGGAGGAGTTCAAAATGTTTTTGGGCCTCACCATAAACATGGGGGTTACAAAGAAAAATGAAGGACATGCCTATTGGTCCACCCAACCCATACACAGTATGCCCATATATTCTGCCCAAATGCCCAGGTCCCGGTATGAAATTATCATGCGCTTCCTTCATTTTAGTGACAACAGCCAGTGCCCCCCCCCAAAATCATCCACATTTTGACAAGCTGTATAAAATTCGCCCCCTCATAAATTTTCTTTCCCAAAGTTTTGCAGAACTTTACGTCCCTAATCAAAACATTTGTGTAGATGAGTCCCTGCTACACTTCACAGGCCGGCTTGGAATAAAGCAGTATATTCCAAGCAAAAGGTCCAAATATGGGGTCAAATTCTATAAACTGTGCGACAGAGCTACGGGATATCTGTATGCGTTCCGCATATACGAAGGAAGAGATTCCCAGCTCAATCCCCCTGACTGCCCGGCCTACATGGGCACAAATGGAAAGATTGTATGGGACTTGGCGTACCCACTGCTGAGGAAAGGCTACCACCTTTACCTGGATAATTTTTATACCAGCGTGCCCCTCTTAAAACATCTGTACCTTGAAGGAACCTTGGCCTGCGGAACCACCAGGAAGAACAGGAAGGGCTTCCCACAGTCCTTAGTAAATAAAAGAATGAGGAAGGGGGAAATAGCAGCCCTGAGAAACAACGAGCTGCTGGCCTTGCGATGGAAGGATAACCGAAATGTGTACATGATGTCCACCATTCATGACGACACCACAGTGGAGGTTCGGAGAAGAAGAGGTCCCATCCAAAAACCATCATGTGTGCAGGATTACAATCTTTACATGGGGGGGGGTGGATTTTAACGACCAGATGATTCAACCCTACTTGGCCACAAGGAAGTCCCGATTCTGGTATAAGAAGGTTGCAATTTATTTATTTCAATTGGCCTTTTATAACTCTTATGTCATTTACACCAAATCCACTGAAAGCCCCATCTCCTTCCTAAAATTTATTGAAGAAATTATCACGACCCTCATCTACCCACAAGGACTCCCCCAAGAAAACCTTCGCTCTGAGGCTGTTAGCCGACTTAGTGAGCGCCACTTTCCAGACTACGTTCCACCGTCTGAATCAGGCCGAAGACGGCAAAAAAGATGCCGTGTATGCAGCAGAAGGGGGTTTCGTAAGGATACCAGCTTCTATTGTCGGTACTGTCCCTCCCAACCTGGCCTGTGCGTTGGAGAATGCTTCACGCGTTACCATACATTGGTAAATTACTAGCCCATTTCCCCGTTTTCATCTGTGCTGACCAATTTTCCTCATATCACCATGCCACTGCTTTCCACATAAACTAACCCTGGCCTGTTTTTCCACTATGTCTCTGCCTACTGTTTGGACTGCTTTCACGTGAACTGACCCTGGCTTGTTTTACCGATTACGCTACTTCCTACTGTTTGGATTGCTTCCCTGTGAACTGACCCTGGCCTGTTTTTCAACTACTCTTCTGCCTGCCGATTGGATTGCTTGCACGTGAACTGACCCTGGCTTGTTTTACCGATTACGCTACTTCCTACGGTTTGGATTGCTTCCCTGTGAACTGACCCTTGGCCTGTTTTTCAACTACTCTTCTGCCTGCCGATTGGATTGCTTGCACGTGAACTGACCCTGGCTTGTTTTACCGACTATTCTTCTGCCTACCGCTTGAACTGATCTGTCGCCCCCTGCTACTGTAGTACACAGGGGTCTCACATATGTGAGGGGCTCCAGAGTTGTTTTTCCGGATGGAGAAAACCAATTTTTTGGTTGTCTCTGGGTTTTGTAAATTCCGGATTAGGGTCTGGAGTCCGGAGGCTTCAAAGAGATTTGGGTGGGAGAAGCCTCTACCCCTGTCCCCAGGTCTCACCTGACCAAGGCCCTCAGCTTACTACCATCATGCCTCTGCATGATATTAGCTGGAGAGTGGTACAATCATTGTCTGCAGTGTACCGGGACCAATATTATGGCTGTGCTGACCATGTCTCTGCCTGGAAAATTCATTTGGACAAATGCTGCGGCTGTGCTGACAATATCCCAGACTATAGACTATATTCCTGCCTGCTGCCTGGAAAATTGCTATTGTAGTCGCTAAGCATATCCCTGCCTGCTGCCTGGACTAATGCTCTCCTCTGTGGACAACTGCACTACTACAACCACAGGTAATAATTTTTTTTACACTTTCCTTTATAGAATATATTTTGTAATGTATTTCTTGGTATGTACATGCTATGTGTAAAAAATATGAGGGGCCTTCAAAAATGATAGGTTGTCATTTATACATTGGCAATTAAAGCTAAATACTGGGGTTATGGCAGCAGATAATTGCCATAACCCTGGTATTTTTTTAAACGGGGGGCGGTCGGCTTTCAGATAAGGGTGGTCTCAGTGGCGGAGTCACCGCGGAATCCGCCGCAACGGTGCAGGGGAAGAGGTGCCCCCCCCCTCCCGCCGCGTCCTAGACGTTTTCCTAGCTTACCGGACCCGCCGGAAGCGGGGAAAATTATCCGGTCCCGGATCCTCAGAGACAGGAAGTCAAGTGAGGGCAAGATGCCCCTCACTCGACTCTATGGTCTTGGAGGACCGGAGCTACGTCAAAAGTCGTTGCCTAGCAACCGGTTTAAAGGGCCATTTTTTTTTTTCCTTTTTGTTTTTTTTTTTTTTATTCAAAATTTTTTTTTTTTTTTTCTTTTTTAGTGTAGTTGTGAGGTGTGAGGTATTTTTGACCCCAGATCTCACAATAAAGAGGACCTGTCATGCCTATTTCTATTACAAGGGATGTTTACATTTCTTGTAATAGGAATAAAAACGATCAAAACATTTTTTTTCAAAAAACCATGTAAAAATAAAAAATTATTAAATAAAATAAATAGTAAAAAAAAAAAAAAAAAAAATTAAAGCGCCCTGTCCCCATTAGCTCGCGCGCAGAAGCTAACGCATACGCAAGTCCCGCCCACATATGTAAACGGTGTTCAAACCACACATGTGAGGTATCGCCGCGATCGTTAGAGTGAGAGCAATAATTTGAACCCTAGACCTCCTCTGTAACTCTAAGCTGGTACCCTGTAGACATTTTTAAAATGTTGCCTATGGGGATTTTTAAGTACCAATGTTTGGCGCCATTCCGCGAACGTGCCCAATTTTGAAGCATGACATGTTGGGTATCTAATTACTCGGCGTAACATTATCTTTAACATTATGGAAAAAAATTGGGCTAAATTTACTGTTTTCTTTTTTTTTAATTAAAAAAAGTGAATTTTTGTTAAAAAAATTGCATTTGGAAGACTGCTGCTCAAATATGGTGTGATAAAAAATATTGTAACAATCTCCATTTTATTCTCTAGGGTCTCTGCTAAAAAAAAATATATAATGTTTGGGGGTTCTAAGTAGTTTTCTAGCATAAAAATGATTTTAGCTTGTAAACACCAAGTGTCAAAAATAGGCCCAGTCTTAAAGTGGATAAATGGACAACTTTGTGTAAAGCGCTACTTGGATGTTAGGCCTATGTATGTGGCCAGGCTGTGTAAAAGTATTACACATGTGGTATCGCCATACTCAGGAGGAATAGCAGAATGTATTTTGGGGTGAATTTTTTGCTATGTACATGCTATGTGTTAGAAATATTGCATAAATGGACAACTTTGTGTAAAAAAAATGCATTTTCATTTTCTTTCCACATTTTCCAAAAACTTGTGGAAAAAAATGACATGTTCAAAAGATTCATTATGCCTCACAAATTATACGTTGGGGTGTTTGCTTTCCAAAATGGGGTCATTTTATGGGGGTTTCCATTGTCCTGGTGCTCCAGGGCCTTCAAAAGTGCGATAGGTTGTCAGGAAATTATATGTGCAATTTCTGCTTCTAGAATGCCGGACAGGGCTACTTGAATGTTGGGCCTCTGTATGTGGCCAGGCTGTGAAAAAGTCTCACACATGTGGTATCAGCATACTCAGGAGGAGTAGCAGAATGTATTTTGGGGTGCAATTTTTGCTTTCTACATGCTATGTGTTAGAAATATCTGATAAATTGACAACTTTGTGTAAAAAAAAATGCATTTTCATTTTCTTTCCACAGTTTCCAAAAGCTTGTGGAAAAAAATGACAGGTTCAAAAGACTCATTATGCCTCACAAATTATACGTTGGGGTGTTTGCTTTCCAAAATGGGGTCATTTTATGGGGGTTTCCATTGTCCTGGTGCTCCAGGGCCTTCAAAAGTGCGATAGGTTGTCAGGAAATTATATGTGTAATTTCTGCTTCTAGAATGCCGGACGGGGCTACTTGAATGTTGGGCCTATGTATGTGGCCAGGCTGTGAAAAAGTCTCACACATGTGGTATCAGCATACTCAGAAGGAGTAGCAGAATGTATTTTGGGGTGCAATTTTTGCTATGTACATGCTATGTGTTAGAAATATTGCATAAATTGACAACTTTGTGTAAAAAAAATGCATTTTCATTTTCTTTCCACAGTTTCCAAAAGCTTGTGGAAAAAAATGACAGGTTCAAAAGACTCATTATGCCTCACAAATTATACGTTGGGGTGTTTGCTTTCCAAAATGGGGTCATTTTATGGGAGTTTCCATTGTCCTGGTGCTCCAGGGCCTTCAAAAGTGCGATAGGTTGTCAGGAAATTATATGTGCAATTTCTGCTTCTAGAATGCCGGACAGGGTTACTTGAATGTTGGGCCTCTGTATGTGGCCAGGCTGTGAAAAAGTCTCACACATGTGGTATCAGCATACTCAGGAGGAGTAGCAGAATGTATTTTGGGGTGCAATTTTTGCAATCTACATGCTATGTGTTAGAAATATCTGATAAATTGACAACTTTGTGTAAAAAAAAATGCATTTTCATTTTCTTTCCACAGTTTCCAAAAGCTTGTGGAAAAAAATGACAGGTTCAAAAGACTCATTATGCCTCACAAATTATACGTTGGGGTGTTTGCTTTCCAAAATGGGGTCATTTTATGGGGGTTTCCATTGTCCTGGTGCTCCAGGGCCTTCAAAAGTGCGATAGGTTGTCAGGAAATTATATGTGTAATTTCTGCTTCTAGAATGCCGGACGGGGCTACTTGAATGTTGGGCCTATGTATGTGGCCAGGCTGTGAAAAAGTCTCACACATGTGGTATCAGCATACTCAGGAGAAGTAGCAGAATGTATTTTGGGGTGCAATTTTTGCTATGTACATGCTATGTGTTAGAAATATTGCATAAATTGACAACTTTGTGTAAAAAAAAAAGCATTTTCATTTTCTTTCCACATTTTCCAAAAACTTTGTGAAAAAAATGACATGTTCAAAAGACTCATTATGCCTCAAAGATTATACGTTGGGGTGTTTGCTTTCCAAAATGGGGTCATTTTATGGGGTTTTCCATTGTCCTGGTGCTCCAGGGCCTTCAAAAGTGCAATAGGTTGTCAGGAAATGATATGTGTAATTTATGCTCCTAGAATGCCGGACGCTGCTACTTGGATGTTAGGCCTGTGTATGTGGCCAGGCTGTGAAAAAGTCTCACACATGTGGTATCGCCATACTCAGGAGGAGTAGTAGAATTTGTTTTGGGGTGTAGTTGCAAGTATACATGTGCTGTGTGAGAGAAATAACCTGTTAATACGGCAATTTGTAAAAAAAAAAAAAAAAAAAAATCTTCATTTTGCAAAGCATTGTGGGAAAAAATTACAACTTCAAAAAACTCACCATGCCCCTTATTAAATACCTTGGAATGTCTACATTCAAAAAAGGGGTCATTTGGGGGGTATTTGTACTTTCCTGACTTTTTAGTGTCTCAAGAAATGAGATAGGCCTTCAGTACATCAGGTGTGATCAAGTGTGATCAATTTTCAATGATTCGCACCATAGCTTGTGGACTCTATAACTTTCACAAAGACCAAATAATATACACTTATTTGGGTTATTTTTACCAAAGATAAGTAGCAGTATAAATTTTGGCCAAAATTTGTGAAGAAAAATGACTAATTTGCAAAATTTTATGACAGAAACAAAGAAAAATGCGTTTTTTCACGATATTTTCAGTCTTTTTTTATTTATAGCACAAAAAATAAAAAACCCAGTATTGATCAAATACCATCAAAAGAAAGCTCTATTTGTGTGAAAAAAAAGGACACAATTTTTGTATGGGTACAGTGTTGCATGACTGAGTAATTCTCAGTCAAAGTGTGAGAGCGCTGAAAGCTGAAAATCAGTCTGGGCAGGAAGGGGGTGAAAGTGCACTGTAGGCAAGTGGTTAAACTCCTTCACTGTATTTGCAGCTACCACGTCTGCAGGAAGGTTATTCCATGCATCCACTACTCTCTCAGTAAAGTAATACTTCCTCATATTACTTTTAAACCTTTGCCCCTCTAATTTAAAACTGTGTCCTCTTGTGGTAGTTTTTCTTCTTTTAAATATGCTCTCCTCCTTTACCGAGTTGATTCCCTTTATGTATTTAAAAGTTTCTATCATATCCCCTCTGTCTCTTCTTTCTTCCAAGCTATACATGTTAAGGTATTTTAACCTTTCCTGGTAAGTTTTTTCCTGTAATCCATGTACTAGTTTAGTAGCTCTTCTCTGAACTCTCTCTAGAGTATCTATATCCTTCTGGAGATATGGCCTCCAGTACTGCGCACAATACTCCAAGTGAGGTCTCACCAGTGTTCTGTACAGCGGCATAAGCACTTCTCTCTTTCTACTGCTTATACCTCTCCCTATACATCCAAGCATTCTGCTGGCATTTCGTGCTGCTCTATTACATTGTTTTCCCACCTTTAAGTCTTCTGAAATAATTACTCCTAAATCCCTTTCCTCAGATACTGAGGTCAGGACTGTGTCAAATATTCTATATTCTGCCCTTGGGTTTTTACGCCCAAGGTGCATTATCTTGCACTTATCCACATTCAATTTCAGTTGCCAGAGTTCTGACCATTCTTCTAGTTTTCCTAAATCCTTTTCCATTTGGCGTTTCCCCCAGGAACATCAACCCTGTTACATATCTTTGTGTCATCAGCAAAAAGACAAACCTTACCATCGAGGCCTTTTGCAATATCACTTATGAAGATATTAAACAAAATTGGTCCCAGTACAGATCCTTGAGGTACCCCACTGGTAACATGACCTTGTTCTGAATGTTCTCCATTGACTACAACCCTCTGTTGTCTGTCACTCAGCCACTGCCTAATCCACTCAACAATATGGGAGTCCATGCTCAATGACTGCAGTTTATTGAAAAGTCTTCTATGTGGGACAGTGTCAAAAGCCTAAAATCTAGATATGCAATGTCTACTGCACCTCCACCGTCTATTATTTTAGTCACCCAGTCAAAAAAATCTATAAGATTTGTTTGACATGATCTCCCTGAAGTAAACCCATGTTGTTTTTCATCTTGCAATCCATGGGATGTAAGATGTTCCACAATCCTATCCTTTAATAGGGTTTCCATTAATTTGCCTACTATTGATGTCAGACTCACTGGTCTATAGTTGCTCGAATCCACCCTACTACCTTTCTTGTGAATGGGCACGACATTTGCCAATTTCCAATCTTCTGGGACGACTCCTGTTACTAATGATTGGTTAAATAAATCTGTTAATGGTTTTGCCAGTTCACCACTAAGCTCTTTTAATAATTTTGGGTGTATCTCATCAGGACCCTGTGACTTATTTGTCTTCACTTTAGACAGCAATCTTAGAACGTCTTCCTCTGTAAAGACACATGCATCAAACGATTCATTAGTCATCCTTTCAAGTGGAGGTCCTTCTCCTTCTTTTTCTTCTGTAAAAACTGAACAGAAGTATTCATTAAGGCAGTCGGCTAGCCCTTTATTCTCTTCTACATACCTTCCGTCCTTTGTTTTTAATTTAGTTATTCCTTGTTTTAATTTCCTTTTTTCATTTATATATCTGAAGAATGTCTTATCCGCCTTTTTCATAGACTGAGCTAGTTTTTCTTCTGCCTGCGCTTTAGAAGTTCTTTAAGTGTATTTAAGTGGTTAAAAGGAACTTGGTTCATAGCTGCACCAGCTTTAGAAATACATGTTCAGGGTTTGTTCCCCCAACTTTTTGCTTGTTTATTAGGTATTCGGTCTGACCAGACTTCTGAGGTTGAGCACCCCACCCCTTCCCCCCCACACCTGTACTCTATCAGTGTCCACTATCAAGTAGATATAGGAGGACTCCCTTGTAGTGCATTAGCACATCTCTCCCAGCAAGGAGTGTTGTCTCTAAGGGTTAGAGAGGCTGGATTCATCCTTTTTTATGGATAGTGTAGGACCCACTGACAATGGGGTACTTTGACGTAGTGGTGGGCTTGAGCACGATATGGCCATATGGTGGGACCAAATCCCCATTTTTATTTATGGACTTTCTTCATATTTGATAGTCATTTCTTTTGCATGTGTGCGCTATTCTTTTTTAATATGCATGTCGCTTGGTTCATAGCTGCACCAGCTTTAGAAATACATGTTCAGGGTTTGCTCCCCCAACTTTTTGCTTGTTTGTTAAGAGGAGCCTATGACATAATTTTTAAAAACAAATGGCGTGGGGTCCTTCCCAACATTCGTTCAAGTAAAGATTTGCACTTGAATCGCACCTGAACTGGTGAACAAAATGCACTGGAAACTGCAGCCAGAAATGTGTGAACCTAGTCTTAGTTTAGATTTTACATTTTAGAATGGGGTACTTTGAGATTGTGCATAATTTTATAGGGTGCCCCGACTGAAAAAAAGTTGACAAACACTGATCTAAACCCAAAAGCAAACATTTAATATACTGAAGTTCAAAAGTCCTTAGATATGTTGGCTGCATCCTTTTCCTTTTTCAGGTTCCCCCCCCCCCTTTTTTTTTTTTTTACATGGTGAGAGTGCCAGTAACACACTTCCTGTCCAAGGGTGACAACGCTTATTCTCTGCACTATATTTATGAAGGAACAGTATTGTCCCTCTAGGGGTTGAACTTCATGCCTTTACCGTTGTAAATGACCGAATTCCAGATGTACCAAGTGGATGAATCGCAGAGCATGTATTTATTTATTTTATTTTCTGGTTCTTATATAGCGCTGTCAATTTACGCAGCGCTTTACATATACATTGCACATTCACATCAGTCCCTGCCCTCAAGGAACTTACAATCTAAGGTCCCTAACTCACATTCATACATACATAGTAGGGCGAATTTTTTCTTTTTTTATACAGGATCCAATTAACCTACCAGCATGTCTTTGGAGTGTGGGAGGAAACCGGAGTACCTGGAGGAAACCCACGCAGGCACAGGGAGAACATGCAAACTCCAGGCAGGTAGTGCCATGGTTGGGATTCGAACCAGCGACCCTCTTGCTGCTAGGTGAAAGTGCTAACCACTACACCACTGTGCCGCCCGCACAGTGTAGGATTTGATGCCAAACCGCACTCTTTTGGATGCGATGTACTGTATCCAGCTTAAGCGTCCTTTGTAGGCCATCAAACTTTCATCCACTCTGACGTCCCTTTCTGGCACCTAGGTCTCCTGGAAATTGGTCACAATAATTTGCTATACCTCCCAGATTCTTTTTAGTTTGGGCGCAGGATGCGTGGCCTCATCAAATTCTTCATTGTTCGTGAAATGGAAATACTTAATGATGAGGGAAAACCAGTATTCTGACATTAAGGTGCCAAAATTCGGAGTGGCCATTAACTTTTTGGTGGTCCAGTACCATTTCTGGAATGGTTTCCCCACCAACCCCTGAAGAATGATGAGTCCCAGAAACTGCCAGATGTCCTCTTTCGTCACCGGTTCCCACTTTCTTCTTCTGAAAAACCTGGCATGCAGTGTAGCAGATTGCTGCTCTTGGTAGCGATTTGTCTCCGTGACAATTTTTTTAATTACCTCCCCAGTGAGGAATAATTGCAGGTATGCCACAGGGTTGTCCCGCTCAACATCTACCTTCATCCCAGGTGATCCAGTGAACGGGAATCTTGGGGGCGCTACCTGGTCAGTATCGCAGTCAATAGCGCACCAAGTGCGCACATCACTGAGGTCAAGTGCAGGATCATCACCGTTGTCACTTGCCAGATCAGTGTCAGTGTCAGACGACAAATCACCCCACAACTCACTATCGCTCAGTTCTGCGAGCTCCTCCATGTTGCTGTCGCTGTCACTCAACTGGTCCACAATTGCTTTAGTATTTGAGGTAATTTGAGGTAATATAGTGTAATCCTCTCAGATTACAATGTATCACCTCTTTTATTTGTGTTTATACTTTCAAATTTCTCACCCAGTTCCGCTCCCGTGCGCCACGGCTGCTCGCAGGGAACGGAACCAGGAAGTCAGATGCCGGCCAGCTGGCGATCACAGAGAAGGACATCGCTGGATCACCAGGAGAAGGTAAGGGGACTCCGCTGGCAGGTAAGGGGACTCCACTGGCACTCTGCAATGTTACCTCTCCTGGCAGTAAAAATGAACCCAGAGTCATGCTCTGGATCACTGCCAAGGAGGTTAATATGCCAGGATTAGTGTAGGATGTGGTACATGCATAAAGATCACTGATGCAGAGTGACCATGAGGCCTGTACCTATGCAGAGTGACCTTGAGGCCTGTGTCTATGAGGAGTGACCTTGAGGGGGTTACCTATGCAGAGTAACCTTGAGAAGGGTACCTATGCAGAGTGACCTTGAAGCATGTACCTATGCAGAGTGACCTTGGACATTCACGGTACATTATGTGAGAGTAGTAATCTGAGCAATATGAATAGCAGAGTGGGCAGAAGGGGGCAGGTGGCACAAATTTTCTCAGTAGCAGCCACTGATGTTAATTTTCGTAGGCACCGGACGATAGTCGCTCATAGCAGTATCTGGCAGGTGTGAAGGAGACATTGCAGGGATGAATATTAACAGAAGCAGCCAAAAAAAAAAACTACATTTTCCCACAACCCTGTTTGGATAATCTGATTTTTTGAAGCATGTACCTATGCAGAGTGACCTTGGGCATTCACGGTACATTATGTGAGAGTAGTAATCTGAGCAATATGAATAGCAGAGTGGGCAGAAGGGGGCAGGTGGCACAAATTTTCTCAGTAGCAGCCACTGATGTTAATTTTCGTAGGCACCGGACGATAGTCGCTCATAGCAGTATCTGGCAGGTGTGAAGGAGACATTGCAGGGATGAATATTAACAGAAGCAGCCACTAATGTGTTGATGCTTTATCCTAAAAAAAAAAAAAAAAAAAATACATTTTCCCACAACCCTGTTTGGATAATCTGATTTTTTTATGCATAAAAAACCCAATAAACTCTTACCTTAATCCACTGTCATGTGATCTCTGGGGTGCCTCCTCTAGTAGTAGTGACTGGTGGTCTGCAGCTGCTCTATGCTAACTTCACTTCATGTGATGTCACTTTAGAATCCTGTTAGGATCCCTTGATGGGCCATTCTGAATTTCTGATGACCATAATGATAATTCCTGATAATGAGCATTGCTTATGTAGCACACCCCGAAAGAGCCATTGGTAAATTGTATCCTATTTTGTTCCTCAGAGCACACACATAATTTTTCCTGTATTCCAATGGCTCAAAGATCAGTCTAAGGTTTTATTTTTTGTGTTTTATTCGGAACAATGAACTTAGAGAGGGAAGGGGAGCATGGGATACACTGAAAATGTTAAAGCTGTACAACCTGAGGAATGCTTGACTTCTGGCTACTATGCACAACTTCTGGCTGTATTGCACAGACTCTGGCTGTATTACACAACAGCTGCCTGCACTGCACTTGAAAAAGAACTATCCTGCTGGATCTCTAGGCTGACTTTGATCTGTACTCCTTCCAAAGTCTCAAAGCACTACACTGCCACTCTTTGCAGCACTGGGTTCTTGTACTCACTTAGCCAAAGGATCATTGGTTGCCTCCTGCTGATATCCACTAGGTTCTTCCGACTGAGGGAGATTGTAGAGTCACACCGCTTCTGGACAACTTGCGCACTCCCACACCTTCCTCCCAGCTTTCTCCTGTGAGCTTTTTCCTAACGTCATTGGGTCCTTGAAATAGGACTTGTAAATAGGCCTCCCAGCTAAGCGTAGCTGAGACCTCAGTTTCTTCAGGCTGGCGTCCTCTCAGACTTCTGCCCCAGGGGGGTCTCCTCCTGCTGGACTGGACCCATGAATAATCCCCTTACCACTCAGGCCTCAGACTACCTATGGGCTCTCCCTCCCTCTTCTGGGCACACCTCCCCAGGGATTGGCTGGAGTTCCATACATATTCAGGCTGCCTGTTCTGCTCCTTTCTTACTATGCTCCTAGAAGCCTCTAGAAGAAAGGGGGAAGTGGCAGAACAGCAGTCTGTAAAACACTAAGTAGCCCTAAGTAATCAACCTCTGCTTCATAATTTACAGAGGAGTTAAATTCAATTTACCTAGCAGCCTACTCTAAACTAGGAGGGTACTACACTTACCTTACCATGAAGTGAGAGGCATGCATTTGAGACTGGACCCCCCTACACTACAGAGCACAAAAAAGAAGATCTAAAAACCCGGCCTGCTACTTGACCAAAGTTTAATTACATAAGATAATTAATTGGCGGTTTTATAGACTTTTATTTAATATACTGTAGGTAAGTACGTTTTTCTCCCTGGAGATAAGTTTACATTTTTTTGGGGAGTAACTCATAAGCCCAAGATCCACAAGTGGTTAAAAACAAGTCAACAACTGCAACACCAATTTTTTTTTATCCTTACAGATTCACTTTGAGTGTGCTAATAGCTTATGCAGCTAGATAACATAATAATTTGTCTTTCATATACAATCCCTTGCGCTAGACACAATTAAACATTCATCAACACAGGCCCCCAGCTCCTTTTGAATGTCAGCGTTCCTTGAGGTTGTAGTTTAATTTCCTTCTTCTCTAGCAGATAAAATTACACTTAAAAAAGCATCACAAAAAAAGACTCTCAGATGTTTTGTTTGCACACAGATATATCTTCATTTTTATCAAACATTTCATCAATTAAATACTTCCTTCACATGAGGAGCTCTGCTGGCTTTCCCACCAGCAAAATCTTTCCATCAAGCCTTTTGCAACATGTCAATTGATGCCTTTCTCAGTGGAAAATGTGGTTTACTGTAACAGTTCAGCCCTCGTCAGCATGGGGTCAGAGCTTACAAAAGCAATTCCCAGACAATAGAGAACATATTCTTCTTAGGCCCTGCAAGGAGGCAAAGCATATTTTTAAGCAATGGATCACGTTGAGAAAATATGTTTTTGATGTCTACCTGGTAGCTCTGAAGTTTAATTTAATATATTGCATTTCCAAAGATTTCGACTTAAAGACACAATTATAAATGCTTAGTAACAGCTGAAAAAAAAATTGCTTCCAGACAGAATGATGCAGATGTAAACACAAGAAACCTAGTGGCTTAGGAGTTAGTACTGCTGCCTTGCACTACTAGGGTCATTGGTCTAATTCCCAACCTGGATGCTGTAGTCATGTCGTTTGCATGTTCTACCTGTTCTTGCATGGGTTTCCTCCCACAATCCATGATATGCTGATAGGTTAATTGGCTTCCATATAATGTATTTAAAACAGTTTTTGTATGTGTTTACTATATGTGCCTCAAATCCCATTCACTTAACTAAATCCATGTGTACATGATGCAGACCCTGAGACTTCTTTCTTCTGGACTGCAGAAAGAGAGGGACCTAATTCAGGTGCCTTGGGCAGCTGTTAACAAGGTCCAGATAGTTACAGTGGATGATGTCATCACAATGAGAAGCGAAAGAAATAGATAGAAAGTAGGCATGGATTCCAGGGGAAGAGTGGTAGTTTATTTTGCTAGTGGAAGAGAAGCTGGAAAAGGTCATGTAACATCATAGCCAGGTGAGCAAAAAATGTTGTTAGAGTTTTTTAAAGACCGAGAATGGATGGGAGTAGGGTGGGTGACTGGGTAGTTGGGGGGAATGGGGACATTTTGTTTGCCTATAGATAGGCCTTATAATTAACTCTAAAACCTAAAGAAAAATTTTACTTTTTCAATTCAAAGACAATGTCCAGTCATACAGCAGCATACTAATCTTCCTTTACTACACTGTTACACTGTTCAGTCACTTTGTTTGGCTGCTAGATGCAAAGTGAATACCCTATACTTTCAGGTATGGAACAGAATGTGGTTCACTCCATGTGACAGAGCCCTAGGCATTTTAATTGGTTTAGCGCTTTCATATGCGTACCGACAGACAGTCAGCCTTCCCACTTGGCTGCTGAGCACAGCGGTAGGTATTGAAAGGAGGGTCAATATGGCTGCAGAGGAGGGGGGCATTATTAAATTAAACCTTGCTGTTTTCCCCTTCTTAGAAAGAAACAAAGGTATATTCCTCCTGAATAGGGTCGGATTTACCAATAAGCACCAATAAGTGGCAAAGGTGGCTTTTATTGCCCAAACTTTTTTTTTCCAATATAAGTAAGAACAGTCATCTCAAATAAGAATATTTACACATAATCACAATATTCTAGATTATGTTAGGACCAGGAAAACAATGAAACATTCTGTGCAAAATAGATGTAAGACCTAGCATATGAGTGTTTCTGAGTGGGCCAAATCGTGTGGCTGCAATGAAGAAAATCTGGCCCTGCCTGTACACAACTTTAAGCTATTAAAAAATTGTGCCCACCATTAACTTAAGGCATCTCCAGGAGTCTGCAGGTACAATTTAATATTGGAAGAGTTTTTTGTAAACCTTGAATATCAATGCCACACTTATATGCAAATAGGGACCAACTTTTCTGGTTACTAGCTCTAGCCAGCCCCTTTCCTGATTCCCATCACTCACTATTGGTTAGTGAGTCCATTCATAATATTGATCATTATGGCATAGGTCTGAGGAGCAGGTCAAAGGGGCAATAGTTAATAGTTCATTTGTCCACATGTGTACTTAAGAGCCCCTAATCCTCAATCACCACCCCCCCCCCCATTGGCCTCTTCATACGTATGTTTTGCTTCATTTTTCAATACTTACCTTTTTCAGATGTCTTTAGGTTGGTGACATGGCGTCCTGGTTCTTTTTTCGTCACTTCAATAGCCCTGGAATGACCTCTGATGAGGTACTATGAATGAAGCATGATGTGGGGACGCCACCTCAGTCTTTTTCATACATCTTGTGGCAAAATGTATTGGTGGGGGCAGCTCTGGACTAAAGGTAAGTAGCCAGAGCTGTTTTTTCATTGGCTAGGAGCCCATTTTAGTTTTAGAAACATCTACCCCAAGCTGAGCTTTTAACAAATCACTTACTGTGGAATTTAGCTTGGGTGGGCTAGAAGTTGGGTGTAAGGTATTTTTTTTACTTTTGTTTACACTCATGTTTTCTTTTTCAACTATAATTTTGAATCTTGTGGTGGCTAGGGGCTAGTTAATACCGAGAACACATGCAAGGTGTCAACTTTGAGGAACATTGAGGGTCTGTCTGAATTCAGAAAAGTTGTAACATTCATGAGTAGGTTTAGTTCTTTAATGGACAGTTAGCTGCATATACATTCAGGAATCATTGTTGTCTAAAGAGTACCCCATAAGTCTCAATGTGCCCGTAAAACATTACTGCACTGGGTGGCTGACAAGTCCTCTTTATTTCCTAAAAAATACCCTGTAAAAGCTGCTGAAGGGTAAATGCAAAGGACTTTTTATGCATAGTTTGCTGCCTGTCAAAAATAAACTTTTTATTTCTGTTCTAGATACAGTGCCTTGCGAAAGTATTCGGCCCCCTTGAACTTTGCGACCTTTTGCCACATTTCAGGCTTCAAACATAAAGATATAAAACTGTAATTTTTTTGTGAAGAATCAACAAGTGGGACACAATCATGAAGTGGAACAAAATTTATTGGATATTTCAAACTTTGTTAACAAATAAAAAACTGAAAAATTGGACGTGCAAAATTATTCAGCCCCTTTACTTTCAGTGCAGTAAACTCTCTCCAGAAGTTCAGTGAGGATCTCTGAATGATCCAATGTTGACCTAAATGACTAATGATGATAAATAGAATCCACCTGTGTGTAATCAAGTCTCTGTATAAATTCACCTGCACTGTGATAGTCTCAGAGGTCCATTTAAAGCGCAGAGAGCATCATGAAGAACAAGGAACACACCAGGCAGGTCCGAGATACTGTTGTGGAGAAGTTTAAAGCCGGATTTGGATACAAAAAGATTTCCCAAGCTTTAAACATCCCAAGGAGCACTGTGCAAGCGATAATATTGAAATGGAAGGAGTATTAGACCACTGCAAATCTACGAAGACCTGGCCGTCCCTCTAAACTTTCAGCTCATACAAGGAGAATACTGATCAGAGATGCAGCCAAGAGGCCCATGATCACTCTGGATGAACTGCAGAGATCTACAGCTGAGGTGGGACACTCTGTCCATAGGACAACAATCAGTCGTATACTGCACAAATCTGGCCTTTATGGAAGAGTGGCAAGAAGAAAGCCATTTCTTAAAGATATCCATAAAAAGTGTTGTTTAAAGTTTGCCACAAGCCACCTGGGAGACACAACAAACATGTGGAAAAAGGTGCTCTGGTCAGATGAAACCAAAATCAAACTTTTTGGCAACAATGCAAAACGTTATGTTTGGCGTAAAAGCAACACAGCTCATCACCCTAAACACACCATCCCCACTGTTAAACATGGTGGTGGCAGCATCATGGTTTGGGCCTGCTTTTCTTCAGCAGGGACAGGGAAGATGGTTAAAATTGATGGGTAGATGGATGAAGCCAAATACAGTACCATTCTGGAAGAAAACCTGATGGAGTCTGCAAAAGACCTGAGACTGGGACGGAGATTTGTCTTCCAACAAGACAATGGTCCAAAACATAAAGCAAAATCTACAATGGAATGGTTCACAAATAAACATATCCAGGTGTTAGAATGGCCAAGTCAAAGTCCAGACCTGAATCCAATCGAGAATCTGTGGAAAGAACTGAAAACTGCTGTTCACAAATACTCTCCATCCAACCTCACTGAGCTCGAGCTGTTTTGCAAGGAGGAATGGGCAAAAATGTCAGTCTCTCGATGTGCAAAACTGATAGAGACATGCCCCAAGCGACTTACAGCTGTAATCGCAGCAAAAGGTGGCACTACAAAGTATTAACTTAAGAGGGCTGAATAATTTTGCACGCCCAATTTTTCCGTTTTTTATTTGTTAAAAAAGGTTGAAATATCCAATAAATTTTGTTCCACTTCATGATTGTGTCCCACTTGTTGTTGATTCTTCACAAAAAATTACAGTTTTAAATCTTTATGTTTGAAGCCTGAAATGTGGCAAAAGGTCGAAAAGTTCAAAGGGGCCGAATACTTTCGCAAGGCCCTGTATTTCTGTTAAAAAAAAAAACTGTCATGTATGATACAGATCTTTTTTTATTTTAATTGGAATTGACAGAAACAAACCAAGACAGTTTTTTTTAACAGAGCATGTGCATGTTGCTTTATAACCCCTTAGAATAGTTTATTTTTACATTATACCTTGTCCATATTCTTTATTGTCTACTGACAGCCCGAACTACAACTACATTTTGAATACCATTCAGAGCTTCAAATGAATTTTACAAAAAGCTTTAAAAGGAGGTAGAACACATTCTAATTGTAAACAAAATCATCAGTTTAAAAAAAAATATCAATAGGAAAGTAATTAGAAAATGGAAATGAATAATAGCAATCAAAAGCCTGCATGCCAGCCTTCCAAAATACAATAAAAGAACACAAACACAAGAACAGGAACTGCAGACGCATGTCTCCTTTTCTACACTGTCATCTTGTCCTAAGTTCAACCTTTGTTCATTCATGGAAAAAAAAAAAAGTGTTCCAACTTATAATAAGACAAGATGAAAATCTTGCCTCTCCACTTTCCAGAGATAACATTCTCAGTTCTCTACTTGACAGAAAAAAGGTCCTCTTCTTGCTTCTCGAAGCTATTAAAAAGGGAACTTGTGCTGTAGTTTTCTAAGATATCAGGAGTGCACATTTTTTCCATATCTGGTGCAGAAGTGACATCAACTCAAGTACACCTGATATGTGTTGACTTCCTAAAGTAGAAGAGAATGTTCACTTAAAGGCAAAAAATGATTATGTCTGTGTGCACTTCCATTATCCAACCATGTGCTAAGCAAAATTATATATTTTTTTTTTCTTTAAATGTCAATCTAACCAAAGTACTATATTATTTATAGCCTGGAGGGTTGAGTCATCCAATGGCTTCTTATATGTTTTGAATAGCCCAACAATTTACTGTTGGCTGATGTTCTAAATTAAACTGCACGTGACTGAGTGGATCCAAAGTGGATACAGTTTCATTTTATTCACCAAACTGCTGGCTGCCTTTAGTACTGACAAGAGGTTAATCTTCATAAAAGCCTAAAAAATTGTAAAGTCAATTTTTTTTTTTTAAATAACAAACATGCTATACTTACCTGCTCTGTGCAGTTGGTTTTGCACAGAGCAGCCCCGATCCTCCTTTTCTTGGGTCCCTCTTCAGTGCTCCTGGCTCCTCCCTCCTGTTGAGTGCCCCCACAGCAAGCAGCTTGCTATGGGGGCACTTGAACCAAGCTGCAGCTCTCTGTGTCCATTCAGACATGGAGCAGTTGCCTGGCCCCACCACCTTTCTCAACTCATTGGCTCACTGAATTTAAATGACAGCAGTGGGAGCGAATGGCGTTGTGCTGCCTTCTCAGCCAATGAAGAGGCAGAGTATTGCACAGCCGAGACACTCCTGAAACATCACCGGATCGAGATAGGCTCAGGTAAGTATTAGGGGGGCTGAGAGGGGCTGCTGCACACAGAAGGTTTTTTATCTTATTGCATAGAATGCATTAAGATAAAAAACCTTCTGACTTTATAACTAGGGATGATCGAACGGTTCGGGTCGACCATCGGTTCGGCCCGAACATTGGGTGTTCGAGGTTCGGCCGAATTTAGAACTTTTTGCCCAAAAATTTCGGAATTCTGCAACCAGAACCAACCAAAATGCGATGGGACAGGAAATGGGCTTTAAAAGCCCGTGATTGGACCAGAACCATCAGTAAAAGCCAATTGAGGGGCAGGAAAATGCTAGGAATGTGATTGGAGTGACTAGGGGGTCCATAGTCCAATCATTAGTGAATACGCCCCCCAGTATATAAGATCGCCCCTGCCAAAATCCTAGCATTCTTGTAAGGGACATGGAAGAGAGTGGAATGCTGTTCTGTTCTAATGTGCTACAAAGTGTCATTTAGCTATTTTTAGTGTGAGGAAAGGGATATCTAGTGTAGTTAGAGTGCTCTTTTACACTTTAGTTAGCTTTAATTTATTCAGTTTCTGTAGGGAAAGTGTTAAGTGTAAGGGGACCGTAGTGTAGTGTAGGGTTAACTGACAGTGACTGCTATGGAAGGGTGACAAAACCCTTCCAAAGCAGGGTGACCGCTATAGAGAAATGATCATTTCTCTGAGTTGCTTCGGCACAGGTATATGGCTTCTCACCAGCAAGCATTTTTTATGCTGCAGGGGTTGCCACTGCCAGTGCTTTTTTGAGGACATGTTTGATGTCAGACATGACATCTGAACATGTGTATAGGGGGTATATATACACATATATGTCTGTATATATACACCTAGACATATATAGGTGTGATAGTAGCAGAAATATATGCTTGCGCTAATGAAATCATTTACACTGATATATTTCTGCTACTATCACACCTATATATGTCTAGGTGTGTATATACATATAAGAATGTGTGTATATACACCACTATACACAAGTTCAGATGTTTTGCCTTCCTCAAAAGAACCCAAAAAAATGCACAAAAAAACGCTAGCGTCAAAAAAAAAAAAACGCCCATGTGTGTTGTTGCAGGCATTTTTTAGGGGTTTTTGGAGGCAGGCAAAACATCTGAACTTGTGCACAGTACCACTATACACAAGTTCAGATGTTTTTTCTGTACATGCTACAGAGCTGAAACTTCACAGGTACACCTTGTAGACCCCCCCCCCCCCCCAGATACTAAATCCAAAAATCTCCTTTTTTTTATTTTTTAATTTTTTCAATAATTGGCTTTTTTATCAAAAATGACAATTTTTAAGAACTTTTTTTTGTGTGATTAATAGTTAATGGGGCATGACCCAGAACCCTAGGCACTTTTTAGGGGCATTTATTGGGTTTTAGGGCTTAAAAATTGTGTTTTTTGATTACCGAAGTTCGAGTCCCATTGATTTCAATGGGGTTCTGAAATCCGGGCCGAACTTTCGGGAAGTTCGGATGTTCTGGCCGAACTGAACTTTTCAAAAGTTCGATCATCCCTATTTATAACCACTTTAACACAGGTCCTTTAGTGCATTCTGTTGTGATTCTATTAAAATCGATTGCTCAAGCCTTAAAGAAGTCAGAAACTTTTTTCCCCCTGAAACACGTTGGCTGTGTTTGATGCATTTAACCAATAAATGTTTTGAAAAGTTCTTACGTGAGATTAACTTTTATATGAGGCGCTCATCAATACACATCTAGGAAATTAAAGAGACATGGTCACTTTGCCCATTCAGCCCTCACCACCAATCAACACTCCAACTCACTCACTACCTTCGTTATGTGTGCCACATTAAATTCCATACTTTCTGCATGGCATTTTTCACAAAATATTGTTTTCATCTTTCATATCCTTGTTTGCATCTCAGTGCTGCTAATCTCCTCGGGCCTTTTTCAACTACTTTCTGCATTCATGCTCTCACTACAACATCACATGCCCATCATTGTTCTGGACCAGCATCCTAATAGTTGATCATGCCTGTGCAATGTGTTTTGGCACAGCCACTTGTACCCTTCACCAACAAGCAGACAGAATGCGGCAACAAGCAGAGACCAAGACATGATCGAGGGAGGGCAACAAATGTTGGCATGAGATCGGCGACTGACTCTACGATTGATGCCGGAAGAATTGAGCATTAGCAAGGACACGGTGCGCACTATTGTCTGCGAAGAATTTGGTAAGTGGTAGATCTATTCCCGGGTTCTGCTGCACAAGTTGGCACACGAACAGAAAGCAGAACAGATGGAAACCTCTGGAGATTTCATTACCATGCGTGACTAGGATCCATCTTCTCTGCGAACCGTCATCATCGGGAATGAGACTTGTGGGCCAATTCTTGGCTCAGCGCGGTTTACCTGTCCTCGAATATCCACTGTACTCCCCTGTGTGGCCATAATCACCTCCTATACCCCTGAATGTTTTGATCCTTGAGATGTACGTCCAAGAGTCTCTTAAACTTAGCCATACTCCCCGCAGTTACTACCTTTTGTGGCAGAGAATTCCACAGCTTTGCAGCCCTTACTGTAAAGAACCCCCTGCATAGCCTGAGGTTAAAATGCTTCTCCTTTAATCACATTGAATGGCCTCGTGTCCTCATGCATTCCTTGCGACTGAATCGTTTTTTTTTTCTATGCTGAGATCACCGTTGAGGTATTTGTAAATCGCCATCAGGTCCCCTCTCAGGCGTCTCTTCTCTAGGGAGAATAAATCAAGCGCTTGTAAACACTCTTCATAATTTAGGTCCTCCAATCCCCTAATTAGTTTAGTTGCCCTTCTCTGGCAATCTACAGCTCCGACACATCCCTCCTGAGGACTGGCGACCAGAACTGGACAGAATACTCCAGTATTTTATACAATGGTAGGATTATAGTTTTATCTCTGGAATACATCCCCTTCCTTATGCATGCTAATATTCTGCCAGCTTTGACAGCTGCAGCTTGACATTGCATGCTATTGCTAAGTCTATCTTCGACTAAGACTCCCAGATCTTTCTCCATTTTTGATTCCCCCAGAGGTCCCCCCCCTAGTGTATTGTGCTTTTATGTTTTTAGTCCCCAAGTGTAATACCTTACACTTCTCCACATTAAACCTCATCTGCCATGTAGTTGCCCACTCTGTTATTTTGTTCAAGTCATTCTGTAAGATTTCTACCTCACAATGTGAAGCTATTGCCCTGCCTAATTTTGTGTCATCTGCAAAAACTGATATTGAGCTAATGATCCCATCCTCAATGTTATTTTATGAATACAGTACATTGAACAAAATTGGGGGACCCCACTTACTACCCCAGACCAGTCTGAGTATGCATTATTTATTACCACTCTTTGGTCATGCCCCTTTGACCAGTTTCATATCCAAGAGCAAACCTTGTGGTCGATGCCTGCAGACCTTATTTTATAAGTTAAGCGTTTGTGGGGAACTGTATCAAACTCCTTAGCAAAATCCAGGTACACCACATCCACAGGTCTCCCCTGTGTAGCTCACCGCTCACCTCCCCGTAGAATGTTAACAGATTGGTTTGACAAGAACGCCCTTTTGTAAACCCATGCTGATTACTGCTGATGATGTTATTGTCTTTTGCAAACTCTTGGATATAGTCCCTTATCATCCCTTCCAGAAGTTTACATACTATCAACATCAGGCTGACCAGCCTATAATTTCCCGGGCCATTCCTCTGCCCTTCTTTGAATATCGGTATCACGTTAGCTTTCCTCCAGTCCCCTGGTACATCTCCTGTCATAATACTGTCAGCAAAGATCAGGAACAGTGGTCTGGATATAACCTTACTGAGTTCTTTGAGTACTCTCGGATGTACGCCATCCAGACCTGGTGATTTATTTGTGTTCATTTTATCCAGCCTTTCCCTGATTTCACCCTCTGTTAGCCATAGCGCCAAGTCCAGTGAAGTACTGCTAACCATATAGTCATGGTCAGTGTACAACTCCTTTTACTGTGTAAAGACTGATTTGGATTCATCAGTTTTTGGACTGATTTGGATTCATTCTGTTTTTTTGTTGCATTAACGTATTTCATTATTTTAAAAAATGCCCTATATATGAAATGGAAACATATTGCAATACCTACATTAAGATATAAAAGTTAACTAATGACCTACTTATTGTATTTGGATTGGATGGAGGTGGACCCAATATGACTAAACAAAATGGTTAACTTAATAAATTAATCCGAAACAAAACAAATTTTGTACACATTAAGTCCCCGTTCACACTAAGGCGACCTGTGAGGCGACCTGGTCGCCTCACAGGTCGCCGTAGGTCGCCTTCCATAGGGAAGCTGCGGACCCGTTCTAATAGGAGCGACACAAGTTGCTCCGACTTAGAAAAAGGGTCCGGAGCTTCTTTGGGGCGACCCGGAGGCGACCACCATAGACTTCAATGTTATGAAGTCCGTGGCGGCCGCCCTGAGGTCGCGGCGCGCTGCTCGCCCCCCGAAGTCGGATCGCCCCTGTGTGAACGGGGCCTTATAGTTGTTTCCTTTTTTCAACATATTTGAACAAACATTAGATCTTCATCCAAACAGTGTCTGCAGATAAATGCAATATATGTAAATGAACAATGATTCATAGATTCTATACAGTGGGTGAGTGTTGTCATCTTAGGACAGAAAATTCATTACCGGCAAGATCACCAGGTAAAAATGAAGGAAATGGCCTGATAAAAGAAAATAAATTCAGCAACCACATCTAAGGACTGGTTTACCTTTCTTCTTGAATTTAGATTCACTTTAGCACAAATATCTTGATCATAGATTTACAAGAAGATCCACGTTGCCCGTAGTCATGGTTTTCCAACTTGAGGCACTTACAAGGTGACATTCCTCTACTGTTGAGCCAGACACTTAGCAAATGTACAAAAATCTATGTAAAAATGTTCATCTTTTTATTAACAGAGGGTGAGAGAGAAAGAGACTGTAATAATCTTCTTTTTTTAAGTCAGCAGAATACTTTTCTACCTCGACTCAAACACTTTTCTGGCAAGCCTACCTGTTTACTCTACTGGATCTGGGAAGGAAATGAAACATCTTTAGGGACACGCTGCCAAGAAGTTTACATTCATTCTCAAAGGCTGCATTAATCAAGCTAAAACTCGCCTTTCAACACCTCACAACTTCAACACAGCAAAGGAATGTCAATAGAGGATAAAAAAAAATGCATTCGCAAAAACTCCTGACGCCTGCTAAGGGATATTTGTAAGAGAAATCTGCAAACTATGATGTTCGGAGATAAAATGTCTCCCATGTCACGGCAGTTCAAAGAACAAATTGGTCTCTTGCAGTCAGTCTGGGTGGTCAGCTGTCAAAGTGAAATTTAATTTAGCAGTACAAATAGACAAGCCATGTCAGTTTAAGTGCTTTGTAAAGATTCCAATGGAATTCCCTAAATGAAAATTCTTTTATATACAGTGGATGGCAATTATATTAAAACACGATTTCCCTTAAGAAAGTGCTCTTTGCTTAAAAAAAATAAATAAAAGTGACAAGGCTTAGATGAAAAAAGTGGCAGGTATGTCTTAAGCAGACCACTTGAAACATCTTTGGAAGTCAAGATGCTGATTGCTGACAGTTAAACAAGCTAAGGGGTTGAGGAGCCACAACTGGCCACAGAGGACCCTATGAATGACTACTTGGGGCTCAGAGCTTGTCTAAATTAATAAAGAAGGTTTGTGAGTTGGGATAAAGTAGATTTGTAAAATATTCATTATCTTCCCCTTAAATGCCAACACAGACATCAGAAGAAGGTCTGAAATGTATACACATTGCAATCATCCTGAGACATCCTTACGTCCAACTACTTTCTCTCTCTGACAAGTTTTGCCCACAGTGTCTATTGGTGACCCATAGACATCAGATTGACAGGATTAGGAACCTTTTATGCAATATCTTTGAGCACAACAACTTAAAAAGGGTAGCATCTTATGGCTAGATGAAGACATACTAAGGTTGAAATCAGATATCTGCTGTCTACTGGTGACCCAAAGTTGGATGCAACTTATAGACAAACTGATCTTGGCTCTACTGGTCAGCGAAGCGCCCCATTACATTGAAGGGTTGAAAGATAAGATTTTTTGCCATTGAATTGGAAGCAGGAACATGTAAAAACTCAAATAACCTGGTTCACAGAATACACCATTATTCAGAGCCCTGAAAAATAGGGTGCCCCAATTCCCCAAAATGTGCTGGAAATATTTTATGTGAAAACCAATAAAGATTGGAATTAGACAACTTAGTTGAATGACTCTTTGTATGAGGTGCTCCTGAAACGCGTAGCGGTCCGCCCACCCAGTGACTTTCACGTTACCTCTCTAAGTTGCACAAGGGACAGCCGTAGATGCTGATGGTTTTTCTTCCTTCCTGGCAGGTGGAGCTCCATTGCAAGACGCTCCAGATTCTCACAGCCTATCTGCTGCTCATACCATTGTTTGCAATAAATACCCTTCCTGCCTCATGCAGGCTGTTTTAACATGATACAGATACCATGAACAGCATACTTCTTGTATGGGCTTTACTTAAAGTGGAGTTCCAGCCACCTGTCAGAACTTTTAAAAAACAGCCACTCACCTGTCTCATGGTCCAGCGGTGCACTCACCCCATCCATCTTTGCCCACCATCCTCCCTCGGCAGCGCCGGCATCTTCACTATTGGCACCCGGCTGTGACAGCTTGCAGATATACAGCCGGGTGCCCATCGTGCATACGCGTGGCGCATTGTGAATGGTAAATGAAGTCTTCTGGTACCTGTCAGTGTCCCAGAAGACTGCAGGGGGGAGGGAGGAAGGAGAACTTCCATTGCTGAGCACCGAACGTAAGCGGGAGCATGTACCTGTCAAAAAGAGAAGCGGGGGACGAGTCCTTAAAGTGGAACTTCCCCCTTTGGATGGAGTTCTGCTATAAGAGCGCTGGACTATACTATACTGGATGTTCCTTTACGTATAGACTGTTGCTGATTTTCCAGCAGTAACCCAGGGTTATGTATCACTCAGTAAATTATTAGTCTGAATTGCCCAGTCTTGCGTGAGCTAGGTGACTATTAATTAAAATTGAAGTGTAATGGAAATCATACATTTTTATATGTCAACAGCATGTATGCAAAACTCTTTTTATTAACTTTTAAGAATTTTATTTATATGTCCAAACACAATATTCCCCATGCACACATTCCAGAAAATAATTATTTGGTAATAATGGGTGCTGTAATGACCACAGGCTGAAGACATTCTACAGTAAGTGAAGAAATGTCACCAGCACACCAAGGATTCCTCATAAAAGGGTTAAAAGCTTTATTTTTGTGCTCACATGGTACACATATGGCAATATTTCAAAGCCACTCAGGGCCCCTTCATCAGGCAGGTGACTTGCATGATCAAAGGCCATGAGTGGCTCCGAAAAAGATTCACTTTTAGCACAAATTGTCTACCCCTAACATTTTCCCTCCTAGTACACATGTTCTCCCCTCCACTTCAAATCCCCCCTTCCAGCATAATAAATGTCAGTTTACCATATAATAAGGCTTATCTGAAAGTAAAATTAATCTCTCCTAAACGTGCATCGTTTAGGAGATATTCACCCTGGATGCAGCCAGTTACGTCACCGCCACATGCGCTGTGAAGGTCTGCCAAGGTATTCCGGAACCAAGGGCTCCCGTGAGCATGCGCAGAAGTGACGTAATCACATGGCCAGAGCGCCCAAACCTGGAAGAAAGACCGGGGGAAGATGTCAGCCCTCTCACCGGTGACAGTACAGCACTGGAGGGCTTAGTTCTAAGGTAAGTATTTCATAATGTGCCATGCTTACTAGCACATTATGCCATTGCCTTGCAGGTGTTTTTTTTTTTGTTGTTTTTTTTTTTTCACAACAGCCGTGGTTTACTACCGCTTAAAGCACCAAGTACTGACTTAAAACTTACACAGGGCTTTACATGGTATATACATACTAGTGATCGACCAATATCGTTTTTTTAATGCCGATAACGATATTTTGGTCATCGGATATTGGTATCTGCCGATATTTTCAGACATGTAAAAAAACATTTTTTTTATTTATTTTTTTTCTAAAGGTACTCCTTGTGGAGGGATCTGGGGGTCTAAAAGACCCCAAACCCCTCCTCTGCACTGAAAAGCATTCAAAACGCCAAGTTTGGACGAGCTGCGGAAGGCAGCGGGAGGGGGGGATGTCCCCTCCCGCTCCTTGTAATGACAGCCGAGCAGCTTCTCAGCCACATTGTCATTACAAGTCAGCTGACTGCCGGCTATGGACACCGGTACTGGGGTGATGCCTCTAGCTGCAGGCATCACTCCGGTACAAGCACTTTTCTTAAATATCGGCAATATCGGTAACCTCAGGAGCCGATTCTGATATATCGGGGAAAGTGCATATCGGCCCCGATATATTGGTGCCGATAATCGGTCGATCCCTAATACATACTGATTACATTTTAAGGTGGCACTCAGAACCTTCCTGCAAGAATGACTAGTTTAAATATGATATTAAATATGTGAATCCATGTGTATGACTTGTACCAATGAGAACTATGTATATTGATTATTCATATGTCAATTTTTACTACTTCTGTAATGATAAAAACTTTCAATAAAAAATATTAAAAAAAAAAAAGAAAAGAAAAGAAACTTACACAGGGCTATCTCTCTTTCATTCCCATCAGTCAAATGGAGTGATATGAAAGAAGAGTATGTTCAGCACTAAAGTTCGGTTCGACCAGAACACCCGAATTTCCCAAAAGTTCGGTTCAGATTTCAGAACCCCATTGAAATCAATGGGACCGGAACTTCGGTAATCAAAAAACACCATTTTTAAGCCCTGAAACCCAATAAATGCCCCTAAAAAGTGCCTAGGGTTCTGGGTCATGCCCCATTAACTATTAATCACACAAAAAAAAAGTTCTTAAAAATTGTCATTTTTGATAAAAAAAGCCAATTATTGAAAAAAAAAAAAAAAGAGAGAGAGAGATTTTTTGATTTTGACTTTGGATTTAGTATCTGGGGGGTCTAAAACGTGTACATGTGAAGTTTCAGCTCTGTAGCATGTCCAGAACCATGAAAAAAAAAAGATAATTTTTCAGTAGAACAGGGATGTGGGACCCTCCTTTAACACCTATATAATCTTTTTTTCTGGTTCTGGACATGCTACAGAGCTGAAACTTCACAGGTACACCTTTTAGACCCCCCAGACACAAAATCACACAAAAAAAGTTCTTAAAAATTGTAATTTTTGATAAAAAAGCCAATTATTGAAAAATTAAAAAAACAAGAGATTTTTTGATTTTTATTTATTAGTGTGAGGAAAGGGATATCTAGTGTAGTTAGAGTGCTCCTTTACACTTAAGTTAGGTTCAAAAATTTAGTTTCTGTAGGGAAAGTGTTAAGTGTAAGGGGACCGTAGTGTAGTGTAGGGTTAACTGGCAGTGACTGCTATGGCAGGGTGACAAAACCCTTCCATAGCAGGGTGACCGCTATAGAGAAATGATCATTTCTCTGAATTGCTTCGGCACACCCATATGGCTTCTCACCAGCCAAGCATTTTTTATGCTGCAGGGGCTGCCACTGCCAGTGCTTTTTTGAGGACATGTTTGATGTCAGACATGACATCTGAACATGTGTATAGGGGGTATATATACACATATATGTCTGTATATATACCCCTAGACATATATAGGTGTGATAGTAGCAGAAATAAATGCTTGCGCTAATGAAATCATTTACAGTAATATATTTCTGCTACTATCGCACCTATATATGGCTAGGTGTCTATATACATATAATTATGTGTGTATATATACCACTATACACAAGTTCAGATGTTTTGCCTGCCTCAAAAGAACCCAAAAAAATGCCAAAAAATGCTAGCGTCAAAAAAAAAATGCCCAGGTGTGTTTTTGCTGGCATTTTTTGGGGGGTTTTGGAGGCAGGCAAAACATCTGGACTTGTGTATAGTGGTGTATACAGACTTGTATAAAGTACTCGAAATTTCTACTTGAGTAAAAGTACAAGTGCTCGATCAAAAAGTGACTTGAGTAGAAGTGGAAGTGCTCGCAGAAAAAGTTACTTAAGTAGAAGTACTAAAGTATTCAACATTTTTTTTACTTAAGTATTGCAAGTAGTTTTTTCAAAAAATTTGCTACTTAAGTACTAAAAGTAAAAAGTACCAGTAGTTTTGAAAAAAAAATTCTACTCAAGTACTGAAAGTAGAAGTACAAGTACTGTGTTATGTAGTTATTAAAGAAAGAAGTCAAAAGTTTGAACATCATATTGTTTTTTATTATTTCAAATGATTTATTCAAATGATTAACCTGTGTTTGTTAGTAGTTTCTTGATGCACTTTAAGCGCTGTAGCACCATTTATTTGTTTGTTTCGTATTTTCTTTTTATTGGAAAGATTTGGTATAGCAGCTTTTATTATACACAGCCTTTATTTTCGTATGCGCTGATTTACAAATGACATTATACACATTTTTTTGAGCTTTATGCAACCTGCCATCTACTGTTCTGGCAGTGGTAATTTTTTTAAAAGTAACGAGTAACTATGCAGCACAAAAAAAAAATACTTGAGTAGAAGTATCGAAATCATCGAAAAAATGTAGTGAAGTAAAAGTAGAAGTAGGAGAAAAAAATTCTACTCTAGGAAAGTACAGATACCGCATTACGGTACTTAAGTACAGTACTTAAGTAGTTCTACTTCGTTACTATACATCTCTGGGTGTATATACACACATCCATATATTTATATACACACCTAGACATATATAGGTGTGATAGTAGCAGAAATATATGCTTGCGCTAATGAAATCATTTACAGTAATATATTTCTGCTACTATCACACCTATACATGGCTAGGTGTCTATATACATATAATTATGTGTGTATATATACCACTATACACAAGTTCAGGTGTTTTGCCTGCCTCAAAAGAACCCAAAAAAAACGCTAGCGTCAAAAAAAAAAATGCCCAGGTGTGTTTTTGCTGGCATTTTTTGGGGGGTTTTGGAGGCAGGCAAAACATCTGAACTTGTGCACAGTACCACTATACACAAGTTCAGATGTTTTTCCTGACTGCAAAGAACCCAAAAAAATGCCTGCTTTGAAACCGGCAAGGTGTGAAAACCGAGGAGAGAAGCTAACCCCCTGAGCTGAAAGTTTTCTAATACATACAATCCTTTTTTTTTTCTGGTTCTGGACATGCTACAGAGCTGAAACTTCACAGGTACACCTTTTAGACCCCCCAGACACAAAATCACACAAAAAAAGTTTTTAAAAATTGTCATTTTGATAAAAAAGCCAATTATTGAAAAAAAAAAAAAAAGAGAGATTTTTAGATTTTTTTTTTTTTTTACTTTGTATTTAGTATCTGGGGGGTCTAAAAAGTGTACATGTGAAGTTTCAGCTCTGTAGCATGTCCAGAACGATAAAAAAAAAAAAATGTTTGTATTAGAAAACTTTCAGCTCAGGGGGTTGGCTTCGCTGCTGTAACACCTTGCCGGTTTAATAGAAGGCATATTTTTGGGTTCTTTGCAGTCAGGAAAAACATCTGAACTTGTGTATAGTGGTACTGTGCACAAGTTCAGATGTTTTGCCTGCCTCCAAAACCCCCCAAAAAATGCCAGCAAAAACACACCTGGGCATTTTTTTTTTTTTTGACGCTAGCGTTTTTTTAGGTTCTTTTGAGGCAGGCAAAACATCTGAACTTGTGTATAGTGGTATATATACACACATAATTATATGTATATAGACACCTAGCCATATATAGGTGTGATAGTAGCAGAAATATATTACTGTAAATGATTTCATTAGCGCAAGCATATATTTCTGCTACTATCACACCTATATATGTCTAGGTGTGTATATAAATATATGGATGTGTGTATATACACCACTATACACAAGTTCAGATGTTTTGCCTGCCTCCAAAACCCTCCAAAAAATACCAGCAAAAACACACCTGGGCATTTTTTTTTTTGACGCTAGCGTTTTTTTGGCATTTTTTTGGGTTCTTTTGAGGCAGGCAAAACATCTGAACTTGTGTATAGTGGTATATATACACACATAATTATATGTATATAGACACCTAGCCATATATAGGTGTGATAGTAGCAGAAATATATTACTGTAAATTATTTCATTAGCGCAAGCATTTATTTCTGCTACTATTACACCTATATATGTCTAGGGGTATATATACAGACATATATGTGTATATATACCCCCTATACACATGTTCAGATGTCATGTCTGACATCAAACATGTCCTCAAAAAAGCACTGGCAGTGGCAGCCCCTGCAGCATAAAAAATGCTTGGCTGGTGAGAAGCCATATGGGTGTGCCGAAGCAATTCAGAGAAATGATCATTTCTCTATAGCGGTCACCCTGCTATGGAAGGGTTTTGTCACCCTGCCATAGCAGTCACTGCCAGTTAACCCTACACTACACTACGGTCCCTTTACACTTAACACTTTCCCTACAGAAACAAAATTTTTGAAGCTAACTTAAGTGTAAAGGAGCATTCTAACTACACTAGATATCCCTTTCCTCACACTAATTAATAGCTAAATGACACTTTTAAAGTAAAATTAACAGAACTGTTTCCACTATCTTCCATGTCCAGTATAACAATGCTAGGAATATGGCGGGGGCGATCTTATATACTGGGGGGGCGTATTCACTAATGATTGGTCTAGGGACCCCCTAGTCACTCCAATCACATTCCTAGCATTCTCCTGCCCCCTCAATTGGCGTTTGCTAATGGTTCTGGTCCAATCATGGGCTTTTAAAGCCCATTTCCTGAAGCATTGCATTTTGGGCGGTTCTGGTTGCCGAATTCCAAACTTTTTGGGCAAAAAGTTCTAAATTCGGCCGAACCTCGAACACCCAATGTTCGGGCCGAACCGATGGTCGACCCGAACCGTTCGATCATCCCTATTTAGGATATGCTTGGTACCACTAGAAACATATTTAAAAATCTGTGAAAATATTATTATTATTATTTTTTTTTAATTTGTCTTGAACTAAAAGAAAAAAGCAACCCCATGCCATGGCATAGAACAAACACCTGCTAATACTTATGCACACATTTCTATTTTCCTTTAGCTTTGCTTTCTGTATAATTTGAACACTGCTCTATCTCAGCCAATGCTCCGAGCACAAAACTGTAACAGAGACCTCAATCAGCTCGAGTCAACTTTCCTTTTATTTTACTTTCAAACAAAACTATTTGTTTTAGAATCAATCCTTAATTAATACACTTGTGAAACTGCGAGCTGTCTTGTTATAATTAGCCTAGTACAACTTAATCTAACTCTGCTGACGGTATTCTTAAAAGGTCAGTAATGAGCCAAAATAGTCTTTCGTTTTAAAGCAATCTATTTACAGTATAACAGAAAAAATATGGGACCTAATTATAATAACCAAGCTGGGTTTTGGAACTAGAAGTAATTACTCCTCTACTTTAAATTACTCCTCACTGCGTGTTTGTCACAGCAAAGAAGCTTGGGAAAAAGAATTTGGCCCTGAGCCAGGAATGTTTTCACATGCGCGTTTTGCCGCAATTCTCGTGCGTTTTGTCACGTGACAATCTTGGCAAACATTCCTGCTTTTTTTGACAATCTTGGCAAACATTTGCCACAATTCTCACACGTTTTGTCGCATGACAATCTTGGCCAAACGGCACCATGTTTGGGGTGCCGTTTAGGAGAAATGGCACCTAAATGTGCGTTGGGCAGTTTATATCACTTTGAAATTGCGGTTGAAATTGCACCAATTCTGCCTGTGATTCCTAATTGTCTATGTGTGAATGGGGCATTAGATTGTAAGATTCACAAGCAGGCAGGGTTGGCAATTGTTCTTAAATTTACAAACAGTTCGTATTTTACATCTGTCTGTGAAGGTCTGATATGGACATTCAGTGGTCTAGTTACTAAAGCTAAAGTGTGCAAAAGTAATCACATTTTTGTATAGAAACCCATCAGTTTCTAACCTCTGCTTGTTCAATTAAGCTTTGGCAATAAAACCTGGAAGCTGATTGGTTTTTATGCAGAATTGTAACTACGTTTACACTCTCTAGCTTTAGTAAATAAACCCCTTAGTGTCCAGAAAATGGCCAGGCTATAGTTGCTCTACCTCTCACCTTTCTCCTTAGCCAATGGGAAAGTACTGTAACTTGCCCCTTTCCTCCCCACTTAGACATCGCATTATAACCTCTGCAGCAATGCCAGCAGCACTGATACGTCTATTTCCCAAAGAAAACCCCTGGAATTTGACGCTGAGCATGTGCACTCAACTTCTTTGGTCGACCATGGTGAGGCCTGTTCTGAGTGGAACCTGTCCTGTTAAACCGCTGTATGGTCTTGGCCACCGTGCTGCAGCTCAGTTTCAAGGTCTTGACAATCTTCTTATAGCCTAGACCATCTTTATGTAGAGCAACAATTCTTTTTTTCAGATCCTCAGAGAGTTCTTTGCAATGAGGTGCCATGTTGAACTTCCAGTGACCAGTATGAGAGAAAGAGAGCGATAACACCAAATTTAACACCCCTGCTCCCCATTCACACCTGAGACCTTGTAACACTAACAAGTCACATGACACCAGGGAGGGAAAATGGCTAATTGGGCCCAATTTGGACATTTTCACTTAGGGATGTACTCACTTTTGCTGCCAGCGGTTTAGACATTACTGGCTGTGTGTTGAATTATTTTGAGGGGACAGCAAATTTACACTGTTATACAAGCTGTACACTCACTACTTTACATTGTAGCAAAGTGTCATTTCTTCAGTGTTGTCACATGAAAAGGTATAATAAAATATTTACAAAAATGTGAGGGGTGTACTCACTTTTGTGAGATACTGTACATTGGTCCAGGCGGGACCAATATAGCTTTGCAAAAATATAACATACCTGAACTTCAACTTTAAGAGAACCATAATATTTTACTTTCCTTTTCACAATGAGACCTATGATCCTTATGCCTTAGTATTTCCGCCCTAAACTTTCATTTTATTCACTTTTTATTTAAAAAAAAAAAAAAGTCCCTTGCCTAGAAATACACATGTAGCATGAAATTCAGGTTTGTCCCGTTAATCCATAAAACCAGAGAAGATGATCTGTTCCCTGGGCTTTGTATGGATGAATGTTTATGCCTTTATCCTAATCTTCTACTTGTTCTAAACATGCCAGCACACATCAAGCTGTTTCAGTTGTTCTGCGGCAATGGGCACAGCTTGTATGTAACTTTGATCTGTTCATCTCTATCCCATTCTTCAGCCAATTCACTCTTTTCTATTTCTTTGCTGAGCATCTGCAAGAGCTTCTTAATGTATCACAAAGTATTTATCCTCGATGATCCTTATCCAAAGATGTCACAAGAAACTCCACCAAAAATCCTCCTCTTATTCACAGCCAGAATAGAGATAGAAGAGCTGTCCAAATGACGTTAGGGCAACCAGTCACAAATGCGGTCTATATAGCCATATCAGATTTAATGCTCCCCTCACACCTACGCAGTTTGCTTGTGAGCATTTCTGCAGTGCTTTTTTTCTGTGCTTTCTGCTGGCTTTTTTTTTTTTTACCACGATTTTGGCGCAATTTGCGTTTTGCATTTTCTGTGTTTTTTTTTTTTGGGGGGGGGGGTTAAATTGTTGGACACATTTTAAAACCCAAAACGCAAATTGCGGCAAAACCATGGTTAAAAACGCTCTACATGCTTTTCTGCAGCTTCCCTATCAACCACTTTACCACCGGAGGATTTTGCTGTCTTACGTCCAGGCCACTTTTTGCGATTCGGCACTGTGTGAATTTAACTGACAATTGCGCAGTTGTGCGACGCCGTACCCAAACGAAATTTACGTACTTTTTTCCCCACAAACAGAGCTTTCTTTTGGTGGTATTTGATCACCTGTGCGATTTTTACTTTTTGCGCTATAAACAAAAAAAGAGCGTACATTTTGAAAAAATAACAATATTTTTCAAATTTTTTTATATGAAATTCCCCCCCCCCAAAAAATGTAAAAATCAAACTTTTTTTTTCATTTTTGGCCAAATTGTTTTCTGCTACCTATGTTTGGTAAAAAAAATCAGAATAAGTGTATTTTGATTGGTTTGCGCAAAAGTTGTTGCGTTTACTTACTAAGGGAAAGATTTCTGTCATTTTTTTTTTTTTAACGAGAAATGGCGGCTATCTGCGATTTTTTTTGTGGGACTGCGACATTGCGGCGGACAGATCGGACCCTTGACTGACATTTTTGACACTTTTGGGGTTACCAGTGACATTACTACAGTAATCAGTGCTATAAATATGCACTGTTACTGTAAAAATGACACTGGCAGGGAAGGGGTTAATTTTATTGGAGAGGGAGGGGTTAATGTATGCCTGGTGCTTACTAACGTGTGTGGGGGGAGGTGACTGAGTGACACAAGGACAGATCGAGGGTTCAACTATGCTGAACCCTGCAATCTGACCCTGTCTGTCACTTAGGAGATCCGCCCGCTTTGTTTACACAAGCGGGCGGATCTCCAGACTCGATTCCCCGACGATCGGGGAAGAGCGGCAGAGATCACCACCGCTCCTCCCCTGGCCCGACTCCCGCTGTGACTGAATACTGCGGGAGCGAGCCTCCGGCGGCGACCTTGCGTGCGACGCCCACAGGGGGTGGAGTCCAGCGACGACGGGAACGGGCCACTTTGCCGCAGTACAGTCAATGTGACCGGTCGGCAAGTGGTTAAAGTCTATAGAACCTAAAAAATTCCCTGACCCTTTCCAAAAACACAGAGGCACAAAAATGCATCAATGTGAACATGTTTCTTAGGAATCCATGTTAAAAAAAATTACCTGCGTTGCTGCAAAAAGCATAAAAACACATTGGTGTGAATGAAGTCTAAGGGTCAAATATGTGCAGAAAAAAAAGCATGCTGCACTGCCAGTTTTTTTTAAATGGCTTCCCAGGCCCTGAACAGTGGTGGCTAATGTACATAACAATGTACATATACATACAAACTTACGAGGTTCACTAAAAAAAAAAAAAAGGCGCATGACCAGTTTTTTATTTTAAAGTGCTTGTAAACCTCGCATCTGAAATATGAACCAAGGCATATCCCTCTATAGTGTAAACTTGTCTAAACTAAGAGCACTAAATGTAATTTCTGTCTGCTACTTCGTTTCTTTGCTATCAGCATGAGTCATTACAGATAAGTATTCCTGACACCAAGAAAAAAATGGTGATGGGAGGAAGCTCCAGGTGATTGACAGCCTCAGCTCTGTTCCTGTGTGCTTTGTGAAGGTGGGTGTGTCCCTTCCCTCCAATCAGTTCTCAGAGCTCTCCTCACAGATCTCTGAAGTGTGTCATTTCAGCTCTCCACTCCCCTTTTTCTGACAGCCCAGACAAACTATACACATTCTGGACTGAGATTGGATGTAGAGAAGAGTCACCTTACTGGGTATACAGTCACTTTAAGATGAGTTGTCTGCCCAGTATCTTAACCACTTGCCGACCGTTCACGTTGAGCCTACTGCGGCAAAGTGGTTTGATCCCGTCCAGCAACAGTCCCCTCCCCCCACACACGTTAGTAAGCACCAGGCATACATTAACCCCTTGATCACCAATAAAAGTTAACCCCTTCCCTGCCAGTGTCATTTTTACAGTAACAGTGCATATTTATAGCACTGATTACTGTAGTAATGTCACTGGTACCCCCAAAAGTGTCAAAAATGTAAGTCAAGGGTCCGATCTGTCCGCCGCAATGTCGCAGTCCTGCAAAAAAAAAAAATCGCAGATCGCCGCCAGATCGCCGCCATTACTAGTTAAAAAAAATAACAATAAAAATGACATAAATTTCCCATAGTTAGTAGCTGCGATAACTTTTGCGCAAACCTATCAAAATACGCTTATTGTGATTTTTTTTACCAAAAATATGTAGCAGAAAACAAATTGGCCTAAAATGTTAAAAAATTTTGATTTTTACATTTTTTTGGGGGGGAATTTCATATAAAAAAATGTGAAAAATATTGTTATTTTTTCAAAATTGTCGCTCTTTTTTTGTATATAGCGCAAAAAGTAAAAACCGCACAGGTGATCAAATACCACCAAAAGAAAGCTCTATTTGTGGGGAAAAAAAGGACATAAATTTAATTTGGGTACAGCCTTGCACAACCGCGCAATTGTCCATTAAAATAATGCAGTGCCGAATTGCAAAATATGGCCTGGTCAGGAATGGGGTAAAATCTTCCGGTCTTAAAGCGGTTAAAAATACGCTCATTGAGAATTTATTTTGTCAAAGACATGTAGCTAAATACATTTTGGCCTAAATATATGACAAAAATTGAATATATTAGATATTTTTTAACTGTTAAAGTAGAAAAATATTGTTATTTTTTCAAAATTGTCGCATTTTTTTATTAATATCGCAAAAAATGAAAAGCGCAGAGGTGATCAAATGCCACCAAAAGAAAGCTCTGTTTGTGGGAAAAAAAGGACGTAAATTTCGTTTGGGTACGGCGTTGCATGACCGTGCAATTGTCAGTTAAAGTCGCACAGTGCCGAATCGCAAAAAGTGGCCTGGACATACAGCAGGAAAATCCTCCGGTCCTAAAGTGGTTAACTCCCCGCCCCCCCCCCCCCAATACACACACATTTGCTAGGCACTAGGAGTGGGTGGAATGATTTTTCCAAAAATGATTTCTCACCATTGTCAAAATATCACCATTTTAGAAACTATCCATTTCACTCATTGACTTGTTTAGGAGAATTTTTGCCTGGGAAAAAAAAATCTACTCTTTTTTCCTTTTCCTAAAGAGTTTATTTTGGGGTAGGGTACATTAAGGGTAGTATAGTTATTTTTCTTTAGTGTTGTTTATATTTGTTTTATGTGTTTTTTTTTCCTTTTTAACCACTTAAGCCCCGGAGGATTTGGCTGCTAAAGGACCAGGGGTTTTTTTGCGATTTTTTACTGCGTGACTTTAACGGACAATTGCGCGGTCGTGCGACGCTGTACCTAAACGAATTTGACGTCCTTTTTTTCCCACAAACAGAGCTTTCTTTTGGTGGTATTTGATCACCTGTGCGATTTTTTGATCACGCGCTATAAACAAAAAAAGAGCGTAAATTTTGCAAAAATAACAATATTTTTCACATTTTTTTATATGAAATTCCCCCAAAAAAAAAGTAAAAATCAAAATTTTTTAACATTTTTCGGCCAATTTCTTTTATGCTACCTATGTTTGGTAAAAAAAATCGCAAAAAGCGTATTTTGATTGGTTTGCGCAAAAGTTATCGCGTTTACTAACAAAGGGAAAGATTTTTGTCATTTTTGGTGTTTTTTTTTTTAACGCGTAATGGCGGCGATCTGCGATTTTTTTTTCGGTACTGCGACATTGCGGCGGACAGATCGGACCCTTGACTGACATTTTTGACACTTTTGGGGGTACCAGTGACATTACTGCAGTAATCAGTGCTATACATATGCACTGTTACTGCAAAAATGACACTGGCAGGGAAGGGGTTAACTTTATTGGACAGGGAGGGGTTAAGTGTGTCCTAGGGGCGTGATTCTAACTGTGTAGGGACATTCCTATTGGTGTAAAAGCAAAGATCAACCGTTCTACATAGTAGAACGGACAGATCTTCACTTTTACACAGGGAGAACTGACAGGCAGCTTGTTTACACAAGCCGCTCTGTCTTTCTCCCTTCACAGGAGCGATCGCAGTGTGACTGGCGGACATCGAGTCCGCCGGTCACACGCACTGACTTGTCTGTGAACGAGCCGCGGCGGGCGGGCGCGCGCCCGCCCGCGATAGGCTCGCAAGTCAGTGACAGGCGAGTGACGTACCGATACGTCACTCTGCCTGGCCGGGGCTGACCGCCGCAGTATATAGTCGTGCGGCGGTCGGCAACCGGTTAATATATTAGTTATTTGCGTACTTTAATTTTTTTAAAATTTACCGCCATGAGAAAAGTAAAATAATGAGGCTGTTTTCCGGCAAAAGAAAATGTCAAGGATAGTTGAATGGAGCTTTCATAAGCTTAACCACTTCTAGACCGAAAGGATTTGATAATAACCAGGCCATTTTTTGCGATTCGGCACTGCGTTACTTTAACTAACAATTTGCACGGTTGTGAGACGCTGTACCTAAATAAAATTGATGTCCTTTTTTTCCCCCACTAATAGAGCTTTCTTTTGGTGGTATTGGATCACCTCTGCGCTTTTTATTTTTTAAACAAAAAAAGAGCAACAATTCTGAAAAAAAAACAATATTTTTCGCTTTCTACTATATAACACCCCCCCCCCCCCCAAAAAAAAAATAAAAAATCTATTTTTTTTTATCATTTTAGGCCAATTTGTATTCTACTACATATTTTTGGTAAAAAAAATAGCAATAAGCGTAATTTGATTAGTTTGCGCAAAAGTTATCGCGTCTACAAACTAGGGAAAAAATTATGTTATTTTTATTTTATTTCATTTTTTTACTAGTAATGGCGGCAATCTGCGATTTTTAGCGGGACTGCGACATTTCGGCAGACAGATCGAACCCCTAACTGACATTTCTAACACTTTTGGGGGGACCAGTGACATTACTACAGTAATCAGGGCTAAAAATATGCACTGTTTCTGTAATAATGACACTGGCAGGGAACGGGTTAACCTAGGGGTGATCAAAGGGTTAATTGTGAGCCTAGGGTAGTGTTTTCTAACTGTGGGGGGGAGGACTTGTGAAATGATCATGGAGACCTGTGGTCCTATATAGAAGGATCACAGGCACTCTGTGATCATTTCAGAGAGAACAACGTCCTTCTCTCTCAGCGGGGAACGATCGCGGGTGCCCGGTGGCAATCAATGCCACTTATCCCGTGGATCGGCATCCACGCTGCCTAGTGGGGGCAGGAGTGCGCAGCCGCTGGCACGCGTTTGCCCCCTGGAGCGCTTCCACAGATCGCCGTACAGCTACGCCGATTCGTGCAGCGGAGCTAGCCTAGGGTAGTGTTTTCTAACTGTGGGGGGGAGGACTTGTGAAATGATCATGGAGACCTGTGGTCCTATATAGAAGGATCACAGGCACTCTGTGATCATTTCAGAGAGAACAACGTCCTTCTCTCTCAGCGGGGAACGATCGCGGGTGCCCGGTGGCAATCAATGCCACTTATCCCGTGGATCGGCATCCACGCTGCCTAGTGGGGGCAGGAGTGCGCAGCCGCTGGCACGCGTTTGCCCCCAGGAGCGCTTCCACAGATCGCCGTACAGCTACGCCGATTCGTGCAGCGGAGCTAGCCTGCCGCAGTATATATATGCGGTAGGGCGGTCGGAAAGTGGTTAAGGAACCAAAGAGAACCATGTCCATTAAAGGGTTAGTTCACCAAAAGACTGTGCAGGTAAGGGGCGCCTGTAGATAGAAAACAAAGTGTGTGATTTGGACTAAAGTTGCATAATGTGCTTGTTATAGCTGTAGGCTATTTACATACCTCTGAAAGCCTGGCTGAAATACTCCCACAGATGGCATTAGCCCATCCTGCCTTGTTGTTGATTCATTCCCCCTCCCATGTGCTCTTTCTCCCCCTATCACAGTAGGTCTGAGCTCATTGATGCTGCAATAAGGTAGTTAGTAGACCAAACAGGTGGGGAGTTTGAGAGCTGGCTCCGGTGATGATAGACGAAGCCACACAGATTGTTTTTATCTACAGCTGCTTTTTACCTGCATAGGCAGTTTTTTGGTAAAGGTGAACTAATCCTTTAATTTCAACAACAATCTTTCCATAAAATTATTTGTGTATTTAACATATTTTACACATTATTTACCTGTAAAAAGATTCCCTTGTGTAGAAGTGAAAGTCCTGAGACTGCTGCTGGGCACCATCATCTTGGATGTGATCTCAAAAGCCCCAGTAGACTCAAGTGATACTCTATAGCAGTAATGGCGAAACTTTGGCATGCGTGCCACAGCTGGCATGCAGAGCCCTCTCTGTGGGCACGCGAGCAAAGTTGCCGGATTGCTACCCGGGTCACATGACCTCTATGTGGAGGTCCGTGGAGAGTCCAGGTTCTTGGCAGTGGGAATGCGGCAGCAAACAGCAGTGAGGTCGAGCTGTGGGAATCTATCTGCACATGGCGAGTAAGTGGGCAGCCCCGCAGCCTTCACTGGTAAGGTTAACAGATAGGTGTGAGGGAGAAAAGAGCTTTACAGCCTCCTTGACAGCCAAAGAGGCGAGCAGCGGGCACAGCATCCCTGGTGCCCCTCAGAGCCAGGACTCCTCAAACCCCCTCTCTGCTAAAACATCAACAGTGAGGTAAGGAGAATAGCCTGACTGGAGTCCCAGAAGAAGAGGATGGGCAGTAGGCGCAGGCTGTGAGGGAGCCGATGGAAGGAACAGAGCAGAGAGCACACGGAGACTGGCATGGAAGGTCCCGGGCACTATCATACACAGACCTACCTGCAGACAGAGACTGGGACATAGGGGACAGAGCAGGGACTGCAGATAGAGACAGAGCTAGGGATCTCTCTCCCATCTCCCCCCTCACTTGCCTCTCTTTCTCAGCCCCCCTGTCTCTCTCAGCCCCTGTCTCTTTCAGCCCCCCCTCTTTCTCTCAGCTTCCCCTCTCTCCATGTCCCCCCTCTCTCTGTGTCCCCTTCCTTCTCTCAGTCCCCCCCTCTCTCTCACACCCCCCTCTATTACTCACACCCCCTCTCTCTCATCCTCCTTCCTCTCTCTCAGTCCCCTGCTTTCTTTCAGTCCCCCCTCTCTTTTAGACCCCTCCCTCACAGCCGCCTCTCTCTCTCCCTCACTCATACCCCCTCTCTCTAATCCTCCTTCCTCTCTCTCAGTCCCCCCTCTCTCTCAGCCCCCCTCTTTCTTTCAGCTCTCCCTGTCCCCCCCTCTCTCTGCCCCCTCCTTCTCTCAGTCCCCTCTCTCTCTCTCTCTCTCCCCCTCACATCCCCCTTTCTCCAACCCTCCCTCTCTCTCAGTCCCCTTCTCTCTCTTAGTCCCCCCTCTCTCTTACACACCTCTCTCACACCCCTCTGTCTCTCTCTCACCCCCCTTTCTCTCTCACACACACATCCCCCTCTCTTTACCCCTGAGCAGTCTGAGCAGCTCTGGGTGTCACTGCTGCCCCTGGAGGATGGGGATTACTGGGAGCTCAGAGTGGGGTGCACTGCACCTGTTGGGGAGGGTGGGGGCTATTACTGTAGCGGACCCCGTGTGGGGTGAGCGAAGTTCCTCCTCTGGACACATGACTTCTGACACGCCACTCTGTAAATACACATAGTAAATATACATATAGTGCAGCGCTATCAAATAATGATGGAAATGTAAAATACAACATAAATGTGACAATAACAATCAAATGAAAGTCCATAGAAGTCCAGAAAAATAAACTGAAGAAAAAAAATGAAGAGTGGATTCCAGTGACACAGAAATGCATATTCCACAGAGGGAGAAGCCACGAATCAAAGCATGCATAAGGGAGCCAGCTTCCCCAGATCCTTCATGTGCAACACCAGCAACAAAGAGGATGGCAGCTTACCGGAGTGTATTGGCTTCCAGTTTATTGGAAAAACCAGATGCACTGTAGGGAAATATCTTCCCAAGCAAATCCATGCAGTTACTGGTTATCCTGGCATGCTTCGGATCAAAATATCGTTCCCAGCTTGTACATATTAGATATAAAAAATCATAGCATAATATTGTATATATAAAGGCTATTTATTGAATAAAAAAGCACTTAAATTTCAAACTGTTAAAACGAGTATGTATATAAATTATATGATTGCTGCAGTGGTAGCTCTATTCAACATAACAAACGTCAGAGGAGCGTGGTGACATCACATCTGGTCCCACCCAATGCGTTTCTTCACATGTTTGACGTCGTCAGGGGTGTCAGTAATTACACATTCCGAGAAAGGGGTGGGGGCTATGACATGGAAGGAGGGAAGGGGCTGTGATAGGGAACTGACTCTTTCTGAATTAGGGTGCATTCACACTTGCAAATGCACCCTGCCTGCGATTAGATGATAGAACCCCAGCGGGAGTTCCCACGATTAGCTGCAAGTAGGCAGCCTCATTCAAAGCAATGGGAAGCTGCCGGCTCTCGCAGCTAATTACACCTACTCACATATAATATCTCAAGCAGCCAATCATTAGCATGTGATCGCTGTATGAGTGATTACATGCGAGTAAGCGCAATTATTTCTAAAAAAGCCAATAGCTTTCTATTGCTTTCAATTTGCTTTTTTAAAGTTGCTCTGCAACCAAACCTGCACCAGTGAGCCACTGCTCCAACCAATCGCAGCTCTAGCCCAGCCCTTCACCAACTACCACTTTTCAGCTATCAGTGCCCTTGCTGGCAGTGGCTGGTCACAGAAATGAGAGAAGGAAAGATGCAGCTAGGGAGTGAGTGCGCGCTGCCGCCGGCACGCTCCCACCCCCACCCAGCAGCGGGGACTCCTATGCATGGGGCTCCGATTGCCGCCTGACACCCGTGATCGCTCCCCACTGAGAGAGAAGAATGGTCAGCTGTTGTAAACACAACTGACTGTTCTTCTCCCTGGAATGATCAGAGAGCCCATGTGATCCTTCTATATAGGATCATTTGTATGATCATTTGACAAGCCACCCCCCCCCCCCACAGTTAGAATCACTCCCCAAGGCTCACATTTAACCCTTTGATCACCCATAGGGTTAATCCCTTCCCTGCCAGTGTCATTATTACAGTAACAGTGCACACTTTTAGCACTGATTACTGTAGTAATGTCACTGGTACCCCCAAAAGTGTCAAAAATGTTAGTTAGGGGTCCGATCTGTCTGCCGCTAAAAATCGCAGATCGCCGCTATTACTAGTAAAAAAAAAACAATAAAAATTACATAAATCTTTCCCATAGTTAGTAGACACAATAAATTTTGCGCAAGCCAATCAAAATACGCTTATTGGGATTTTTGTTTAGCAAAAAATATGTAGCAGAAAACAAATTGGCCTACAATGTTAAAAAATTTAGATTTTTAAATTTTTTTTGAGAATGTTACATAGCAGAAATTGTCGCTCTTTTTTTGTTTATAGCACAGAAAATAAAAATTGCACAGGTGATCAAATACCACCAAAAGAAATCTCTATTTGTGGGGAAAAAAGGACATCGATTTTATTTGGGTACAGCATCGCACGACCACACAATTGTCCGTTAATGTAAAGCAGTGCCGAATCGCAAAATATGGCCTGGTCATTAAGGGGGAAAATCTTCCAGTCCAGAAGTGGTTAAAGCACCCCCTCTCACCCGTGTTTGCACACAGTGGTGAACACATACGTAGGTCACGCCTACATGTGTAAACAGTGTTTGCCGCAAACGACGGAGTGAAAGCAATAATTCTAGCACTAGACCTCCTCTGTAACTCTGAACTCATAGCTCCCAACTGTCCCTGGTTTTGGGGGACTGTCCCTGATTTGAAACAAAATCCCTCTTTCCCTCCTTCTTCCTTATTTGTCCCTCATTTTGGTCTGATCTATATAGTTGTAAATAAAAGGCACTCTTTATCTTTCAAAAAGTGTTTCCCAGTGCTAAACCTTTTTATCCAATTTATAAGTTGCTGCATTTGTAAGTTTCTGCACTACTGTATTTCTGTAAATTACTTAGAACCCTTATACACATATATATATATATATATATATATATATATATATATATATATATATATATTAGCAGAGGCCCTATAGAATAAAATGGTGGGTGTTGCAATTTTTTATGTCACACAATATTTGCGCAGTGATTTTTCAAATGAAATTTTTGGGGCAAAAGTACACTTTATTGAATTAAAAAAGCAGCACACACTATTTCCCCAATTTTTATTTTATTTTTATAATATGAAAGATGATGTTATGCCAAGTAAATAGATACCTTTAAATGCCTTTACAGGTTACCAGTTTAGAGTTTCACAGAAAGTTTGGTGCTAGAATCATTGCTCTTGCTTTGTTGTTCGTGACAATATCACAGATCACAGTTAACACATACGTGCGGGAGTAATGTATGCATGCGCATTTGCACATAAGCACGATGGGACGGGGCACTTTAAATTATTTTATTAATGTTATTATTTATTTTATACAAATGTTTCTGTTTTTTACATTTTTGTTTTGGCATCAAAGTGGATTTTCTGTCTTTCCGGTCCAGCGATACGGCCACCCGAAGCCTCTCCCTCTGGTCTGGGCGGCGCTGGCATCACTAGTGTGGGCATTAGTGCACATTGGCATGTCCCAGAAGATTGCAGGGAGGGAGGGGGAGAGGAGAACTTCCGCTCAGGGCGCCGTGGCGCTTCGAGCAGAAGTGGGAGCATGTACCTGTCAAAACTAGGTACCCGCTCCCCCCCAAAAAAAAATGACATGCCAAATGTGCCATGTCAGGGGGTTGGGACTACCTAAAGCGAAAGTTCCACTTTTGGGTGGAACTCCGCTTTAACTTTATAGTTATCACAAGGGAAGAACAACATCCCTTGTGACAGCATGGGCTGTGACAGGTCCTCTTTATGGAAAGAACTAGGGTCTATTAGACCCCAGATCTCTCCTCTGGCCTCCTATGTAGCTGATCAGACACTGATTAGTCTAATCGGCTGCTTTCCTGGCCGCTAACAGCCAGTTAAACAAAGGTACGGGACCGGAAGTAATAAAATACTCATTGTCAAAATATTGACACTTTGGGCTCAACTTGGAAATTTTCACTTAGGGGTGTACTCACTTTTGTTGCCAGCGGTTTAGACATTAATGGCTGAGTGTTGAGTTATTTTGAGGGGACAGCAAATTTACACTGTTATACAAGCTGTACACTCACTACTTTACATTGTAGCAAAGTGTCATTTCTTCAGTGTTGTCACATGAAAGGATATAATAAAATATTTACAAAAATGTGAGGGGTGTACTCACTTACATGAGATACTGTGTGTATATACATATATATATATATATATATATATATATATATATATATATATGTATGTATATATATATATATATATATATATATATATATATATATAAATATATATATGTGTATGTATGTATATATATATATATATATATATAGACACATATGTGTGTTTGAGCTTTAGCGTGCACACCTATGGCACTGTATATATTACCACCACTTATACATATCTGTAATAGTGTTTGTCTGTCTGTCTGTCTCTCTCCCTCCCCTTGTATATGGATTATGTTGGATGGAGAAAAACAATGGCAGTTTTAGATTTACACAGCAGATAGTTTTGTACATGTCTAAACACAGCACTATAGTATCAATAATCAATGTGCACATATACATAACTGTATCTACATATGAAATGTGTGCTGCGTTTAATCACACACAAAATAAGTGGGCCACTGCAGGTTTTACACATATATGCACATAAACGCATGTACTTCAGGTGTTTATTATACACAGGGTCTTGTCTTTTAGACCTCTTTCACACATACAGACTGTTCATTTCATCGGTTCAGTCATTTTTTTTTTTCATCAGTTTTTTTTCAGTCAACATCAGTTTCACACCCGTTTTTCATCTGTTGTAATCCATTTTGTATCTGTTGTCATCGGTTTTTCGTTAGTTTTGATTTGTTTTTCATCAGTTTTCATCCATTTTTCGTACAATCCGTTTTTTAACGGATCAAAGTCCTATATCTCATCCGTTAAACTGGAAGCAGGTGAAAACAGATGTAAATGGACGATCATCCATTTACATCGATTTTTTGATAGGAATGCATTGATGTCCGTTTTTCATCCGTCAATGGATGGATGAAAAATGGATAAACGTTCCGTATGTGTGAAAGGGGCCTTATGCTAAAAGTTCACATCTAAACGCAGCATTTTTCTGCCTGTGTGAATGAGCCCTAAGGCCCCTTTTATATATACGGACCGTTTGGGCCCTTTCACAAGGGTGGTCCAATCAGGTCTGCCTGTCAGGCCACTGACACCCGCCGCTATCTGATCCGTTCCTGTCCGCCAAATCCAGACAGTTGGTTACCCTATTTAACCACTTTACCCCCGCTCACTGTACCTCTACTGCGGCAATGTGGCTCGTTCCCGTCCAGCGGCGTAGACCTACGTCGCTGGACACCTCCCCTTGTGGGCTGCACTCGCGTGCCGCCCGCCGGAGGCTCGCTCCCGTTGTATTCGGTCACAGCGGGAGTCGGGCCAGGGGAGGAGCAGCGGCGATCGCCGCTGCTCTTCCCCGATCGTCGGGGAATCGAGTTCAGGGATCCGCCCGCTTGTGTAAACAAAGCGGGCGGATCTCCTAAGTGACAGACAGTGACAGATTGCAGGGTTTAGCATAGCTAAACATGTGATCTGTCCTTGTGTCACTCAGTCACCTCCCCCCACACACGACAGTAAGCACCAGGCATACATTAACCCCTCCCTCTCCAATAAAATTAACCCCTTCCCTGCCAGTGTCATTTTTACAGTAACAGTGCATATATATAGCACTGATTACTGCAGTAATGTCACTGGTACCCCCAAAAGTGTCAAAAATGTCAGTCAAGGGTCCGATCTGTCCGCCGCAATGTCGCAGTCCCGCAAAAATAATCGCAGATCGCCGCCATTACTCGTTAAAAAGAAAAACACCAAAAATGACAGAAATCTTTCCCTTAGTTATTAAACGCAATAACTTTTGCACAAACCAATCAAAATACGCTTATTGTGATTTTTTTTTACCAAACATATGTAGCAGAAAACAAATTGGCCAAAAATTTTAAAAAAGTTTGATTTTTACATTTTTTTGGGGGGGAATTTCATATAAAAAAATGTGAAAAATATTGTTATTTTTTCAAAATGTACGCTCTTTTTTTGTTTATAGCGCAAAAAGTAAAAATCGCACAGGTGATCAAATACCACCAAAAGAAAGCTCTGTTTGTGGAAAAAAAAGGATGTACATTTAGTTTTGGGTATGGCATCGCACGACCGCGCAATTGTCAGTTAAAGTTACACAGTGCCGAATCGCAAAAAGTGGCCTGGACGTAAGACAGCAAAATCCTCCGGTGGTAAAGTGGTTAACATCCATCTGGAAGTCCATTTTCATCTGGACAGGCGGTCCATTTTCATCCGATCTCCTCATAGAGGAGAGCGGGACTCTCAGGTCTGTCTCAGCACAGTGAACGGAGACAGACTTATCATTCGCCTGCTCAGCGGGGATCATCAGATCGATCCCTGCCGAACAAGCAGATTTCAGCAAACGGATCCGCCCTGTGTGAAAGGGCCCTAAGTTTCATCAGTTCAGTCACGTTTTTTCAAAAAGAAAACAGATGAAATTTACATCAGTTTGTCATTCAATTTTCATCCATTTTTTACAACCTCCAACTAGAGTCCTTAACCACATGAGTACTGGAGCCATTTGTTTCATGAAAAAATGGACCGTATGTCTGTTTACATCCGTTTTTTTTGACCGATGTGTTTCTTGACAGAAGAAAAATACACCTTTGATCCGTTCAAAAAAACCGGATGTTGACAGAAGCCGATGAAAACGGATGTGAATGGATGATCATCCATTTACATTTATTTTTCCATAGAGATGCATTGTTTTTCATCCGTCAATGGATAGATAAAAAAACAGGCAAACGATTTGCATTTGTGAATGAGACGTAAGTCGTTCTTCATGTGTCTGTTGGTCAGTGAAATGTTCTGCAGTAACTGGCTTGTGTTTGAATTTGATTTGATGTGTTTGATTCCCCTATAAACCTGAACACAGCGAGTCATCAGAATTAGATGTCCGGGCCCAAACAGTTTAGGGCCCCTTCACACAAAAAACACTATTACACTATTTTTAGAGATGCACCGAAATTTTGGCAGCCGAAACATATCGGCCGAAAATGGTGTATTCGGCATTTTGCTGATAAGAGAAAAGGTGCTGCTAATGGCACAGAAAACTCATGTGACTTTGCCACGATTTTACCATGGTTTTATTGGGCTTAGGCTGGGTTCACACTGGTGAGAGGCCAAACATTGCATGTGATTCGCACCACATTGTTGTGCACATCACACGTGATGTTTGTGGGATGCAAATTCAGCCATACAGTTTGTATAGCTAAAATCCCATTGCATTCACACCCAAAATGGTGCAGGACCCTATTCTTGGTCCACACTGGAATCGGATCGCATGCATGTTCAGACCAATGCAATCTGATTCAATCCGATTCCACAGTTCACACTGCACTCTGCGAACCGATTTGGGGGGTGTCATTAGCTTTAAACTGACATCTGAAGCAGTTTCCCAGGGAACAGTGTGAACTGCCTGCAAGACAGATGCGATGCGGGAATCCACACAGGAATCGCTGTGGTTCCTGCATCACACCAGTGTGAACCCAACCTTATGGTTCGTTTTTTTATTTCTTAAAAACTGCATCAAAAACATACCATGGGCGCGTTATTGATGCATTTTTTACTGCTTTTTTAATGTATTTCAACGAGGAGTTTAGGACTGACACATAAGCATCAGTAGTGTAACCATCGATGGTGCCACCTGCTGATTACACAATAGTGCTGCTGCTTCCTAGAAACAAAAGGATGCTGGGCGCTCAAGCCTCCTAGCGTCCTTCTTTGCATAGCGTGCATTTTTGCTGTACATTATACACATGTAAACGTTAGCTTAAACATTTAGACCTAATTCATATAGGTGTACCATTCTGTACATCCATGTGGGCTGTTTTCAGCCACCCGGGATGCATAGGTGTTCCATGGAGGGGAGTGCAGGCAGCATATTGAAATCAGTGACAGATGGCCGGTTGCATGGACCTCCACACACATCCTGGAGTGTACATCTATGCACTGATCAAGACACCGTTTCCATCCTGACCCACGTATCAGACCCACATCATATCATATCATATCAGATATCAGATCATATATGCATATCAGACCCACATCAGATGTACACTCTGGGATGCACACATGAGGTCCATGCAGCTGGCCACCTGTCTTTTATTTCAGCAGGCTGCCTTCATGGAACACCTATGCACCTGAAGACGGCCCTTCACATGGGTGCTCAGATCAGTACACCATTGTGAATGAGGCCTTTACATGCACACAGCATATAGTATAAACTTGTCTCTGAACATGGGATTGGGAATGCATCTCCAAAATGCAGATCTAAAAGCTGCCACATGTAAGGACTCATTGGGGTGGATTTACTAAAGGGAAAGAGACTGTGCCATTTGCAAGTGCAGTTGCAATCATTGCCCAGAGCTTAGTAAATGTGGTAAAGCTCTGCCGATTTCCATTATCCAACCATGTGCAAGCTAAAATTCAGTTTTTTTTTTCCTTGCACCTGATTGGGTATTCTTTAAAAATTGACACTTCACCACGTTTACTAAGCTCTAGGGATAATGTCCATGTGCTCCCATGTGCATGAGGCCTTGGATTCTTGGGTTTTAGATACACTTTAACTCTTTGGTTTGACCGGAGTCCCTCGTAGTGCTCATGATGTTCAATAATGGGGCAAATCTCAGATAAGCACGTCACTTGGACACCAACTTTTGCAGCTTTCCATCATAGTACATATCCTCAGATATACTCTCTATATTTTTCACCCTGTAGACCAGTGTCTTTTATAACTTTGCAGTCATCATTCTGCTGGGCCTTCTGGTTTCGATGTGATCTAGAGGGACGATTTTTACAATGAGTCGGTCTTGGGAGAAAATGGAAGCTACCCTGCAGATAGCAAGGCTGAATGTGGAGGATTTGTGGAGGATTTATGGAGCACTGCCCGATGTCTGGTGTTCAGTAATACTTTCACTCCCGCCGATTTATGTCTGATGGAACTGGATAAGATGCTGTGTGAGGTTGGAGATTGAGTCTGGAGGCAGGTAGGATGGTTATGGAGTCTTCATGTACATATGTGATAGTGAAAATAACTGCGCGCCTATGGTATATATGTTATGTGGTAAGCTGCACGTTTCAAATAACTGTAAATAGTTATGACAAGCAATCAATTTTCAAAAAACTGCGCTATTCCTTTCATATATATATACAATGTTGTATATGCAACTGTTTCATGGGATAAATATTAAAAGTATATGGAAAAACCAATATCATGTGTAGTGCGGAAATTGCTTACCCACTATATCATGTTTGGCCAATAAATAGCAATAAAATTTACCTAAAACACTCCCATCATATAAAACCTTTGTAAATATTCAATTTATAATTCCACTTCTATAATTATTAAAAACTTATTAAATATCATAAAATGGAAGAGGAAAAACTTTGGTATATTAGTGCGGGAAGAGTCTCTTAGATAAGGTGCAATAGTGCAATGGTGCAAAGAAAGTCTCTGTATATTCGTGACAATATTGTGCTCCCTCGCCGTTCACCGCTGGTGCTCAAGTGGTAAGAAAACTCACTTACCAGACGGAGTGGATTCCTGATGGCGTACGCCAACAAGGAATCAAACCAGGCTTGGGTATTGTGTCTCCCGGCTCCTAGCACTCGGGTCCCCCAATCATGGGCTGTTCTCCCAGGTGGGTGTTTGACACACGGACTCCTTTTCTCCCAAACGGTATTGTGGCTCTCAGAGTGGAAATATAAACAAAAAGGACTTCCCCTCGTGCAGAGTGTTAAAAACTCTTTTTTTTATTTCCACATCAAATAAAATGCTGTGAGCAAATCTTTAAAGCCATTCCGGAATGTGCAAACAAAATGCTCATTTAAAACTCTAGTGCAATAAAACCAAGTCCACTTCAGTGTGAAAAAACTCTCAAATACGAACAGTCTGTAATGACGAAAAATGCAAGGATATTTTTGCCCCTGTCCTCACCGGTGCAGCTCCAGCCTCTCGGTCGGACGTTTTCCGTGTGTAGCGGTAACCTAGCCGGACCCGGAAGCGTGGTCTCCGGCGTACGTTCCACCTGCGGACTCTGGGCGGGGCAATGTGCGTGCCAACTTGACGCGTTTTGGAAGACGTCACATTCTGACGAAACGCGTCAAGTTGGCACGCACGTGTACATGTACATATACACCATATAAGCCAACCATCAAGGAGTCCAGATAAGCTGGGCACTTGTTGGTAAGTGAGTGTGCCTAGGCACCCCTGTACCTATAGCATTATAGCTGTATATCAGCTGTGTGAGAGGTAAGCATTGCTTCCTCTGACAGCTAGTCTTAGGTCATTTTGGAGTGAGGTTTAATGTTGTCACTGCTGGGCTGCTCGCTGTTCTCCTTGCTGGAGTCTCTGATGTCCACCTGCACACCGGGACACCATGCGTAACAGGGCATGCAAAGTAATTGGGAAGATTACCTGTAGGGAGTTTACAGACTATACTGGTAAATAGCCCTTTGCCTCTCCTTTTTTTTTTTTTTATGGGAGGGGGGAGGGCAACTTCCAGAGTTCTTTAAAATCTATCATGAGAAAAAATACAGGGGGTGGCTTTGCTGACCTGTTCCTTAACAAATGTCAACTGCTTACTTTCTAATTAACTCTCTGGATATAAGTCACTGACCTGGAACAAATACTTAAATCAGGAGCTCTTGATTAATGATGACCAAATTGCATGCTTCTTCCAGGTCTGTGACTGACTACTGAGACATCAAAACGGGTAGCTATTTTTTATTTTTTTTGGATAATATTTCACTCAAGACAGGCGTGCTTTAATACTATCTATACCAGTGACATAGAAAGGGAGGTGCATTCTCACAGGGTCCTCACTGGGGCCCCCCGGAAAGGACTGCCTATGTGTGCCCTTTCCACCCCCTCCTCCCTGCATATAAGTTGTACTAGGTATGAATGATTTTTTCTAAAGATAAAAGGTTTATTTTTACCTTAAAGTGATTATAAAGTCAATTTTTTTTTTCAATAAAAAAAGAAACATGTTATACTTACCTGTTCTGTGCAATTGGTTGTTTTACACAGAGCAGCCTGGATCCTCCTCTTCTCGGCTCCCCTGGCCCCTCCCTCCCTTTGAGTGCCCCCACAGCAAGCAGCTTGCTATGGAGGCACCCGAGCTGAGGCACAGCTAAGTTTATCCTTTCAGACACAGAGCCCCTCTTTATCCTGATTGGCTAACTGACTTTGATTGACAGCAGTGAAAGCCAATGTGTCTTAGCCAATGAGCAGGGGAGTCCAGGATGGCTGATACAGTCTTGGACATCGCTGGATCGAGATGGGGCTCATTAGGGAGGCTGCTGCATACAGAAGGCATTTTACCTTAATGCATAGAATGCATCTAGATAAAAAACCTTCTGACTTTACAACCCCTTTAATGCATTTTTGCATTAAGGTAAAAACCTTCTTTAATTAGGATCCCCCCAGCCCCCTCCTTATATTTACTTGAGCCTGATCTCGAACCAGCGCTGTGCTCAAGAGCTGTGGCTCTCTCCTTTCCCTCTCTCCTCACAGGACAGAGAGGCAGCAGCAGGAGCCATTGGCCCTTTCTACTGTCAATCAAATCCTGTGACAAGTGAGCGTGGGTCAGGGACAAGCCATACTGTCTGTTTCTCTGGATGCAGACAGAGTGGCTCGGGATCAAGCCTGCATAAGTGCCCCCATTACAAGCAGCTTCCTATGAGGGTATTAGCTGAAGATGAAGAGATGGTGGTGCTGGCGGGGGACCCCAGAAGAGGAGGATTGGGGCTGCTCTGTGCAAAACCATTGTGGTAAGTATGGCATGTTTATTACTTAAAAAAAAAAAAAGCTTTAGAATCACTTAAATGTAAGTACTACGGTATCCCTTGTGCTGAATAAATAAAAGATTAAACTTAGGGTTTAAATTTGCAGCTTTTATCAATATAATACTTAGTGATTCTGACCTTGTTCAGTCTCTTTCTATTATGTGATGGCAGCTGCATTCTGACTGTGCTCCTGTTTTGTCACCCTGTCACATGCGTCCTTGGTGGGGACTATAAGCAGCTGCAATGAAACATCTTGAGCAAGCAGGATCCACCAATGACACTATCATTAACCAGTCCAGAATAAAGATAGGCAGCCAACACTGGACAAGTGCATACTCAGAAAACAGTTGAAAAAGGCAGTAGAAAATCAGCAGGACTGAGTTCAAAAAGAATGAAATATCGCAAAAAAAAAAAAAGAGCAATTTATAAAAATAAAAAAAAAGTATTTTTTCTATTATAAAGAAAGGACTTTATGAACTCGATGTCATCCAGTTAGGGTTTCGATCTACTTTAAGGTTTTATCCATTCTCAACGCTCCACTATTGCTTCCCAATAAAACCAGTGTGTTCCCTTTTAAATAAATCAAACCAACATGTTGTTAATCGTGTACATCAGCTCAGTTCGTATTTCATGTGTTGAACTTGGTGACCCGTGCAGCCCCCAGATACTAAACGCACGCCTATTGATTCTGCTGGAATTCAATACAGATTAAGAAGTGACCGAACACGTTTCCTTTAAGACCTCTGAGCGATTCCCATAGAAGGACACCGATTTATTAATTTAGTTAACCTCCAGTTTTGTCTGGAGATAATCCCATCAGACCAAGTTTTCATTTACAGTCGCTCTGTCTACCATCTCACTTTGTTTTTCCTTTATTTGTGGAGTCACAGACGTATTAAATATGTATGCTGCCTTCAACTATTTAATTGTCCTCGGTAATCACACAATCTATACTAGTATGAACTCCTGGCAGATCTCTCTAAAGACTTCTTTTAAGTCTTTTTTTCCCCAACAGCTAAAAAGCTTCATTGGTTTTAGATGAGATCACTGTTGCCCGTTCCACGGTTATATTTATGATGGGAGATTTTACTACATATTGCAAAAATCCTGCAAAACACGATTATTGTTAGATACTGTCTGGGGCGTAAATACAGGGGTTGCAGGGGTTGCAATTGCTACCGGGCCCCATGCTCCAGGGGGCCCGGTAGCAAACCAGTGGGTGAACTTCCAGGATCTCAAAGGTCACACTTGCGACCGGGCCCTGGCATTGCACCACTGTGGGGAGGCCCCAAGATTGCAGGAAGGGGGCCCACTGCAGAACTTGTGAAAGGATCCTGCTGCGGGACCATAATAAAAGGCCATGCAACGAGAGTAAATAGCCCCAGGATTAGTGGGAAGAGCCCCGGGCTTGAAGGGAAGGGCCCCGGCCAGGGGTCTGGGGGGCCCTTCATGGTTTCTTGCATCCGGGCCCTGAAGGTTCTAGTTACGCCTCGGGATACTGTATATAGTTGTCTGATTTGCAAGAGAGGATCCACTTTTCATTTTTAAATGTGAAATGGAAAAATTACAGCTGGAATCAATAGGCTGCTATAGAGCAAAGCAGACAGTTCTTATTTCAGACATATTTGTGGATTAGTGAAGAGCAAATCGAACACTTAAAAAATTCACAAACCCATTGAAGTGCATAGGGTCCAAATCCAAATGTTGTTATTTATTATTTTTTAAAGCCCATTTGCACGTTTTTGGTAAAAAATGGGATGGGTAGCTGGGCACTACCATGGGCACATATACCAATGCAAAAAAAGTTTTAAAAATACATCTCAGCGGGGCCCTAAAGTAAAACTAAACCTTAAATTTTTTAAAAAATTAAAAAAATTGCATGTCATACTTACCTGCTACGTGCAATAATTTTGCACAGAGCAGCCTCCTCTTCTCTGGTCCACTGCCAGGGCTCCTGGCTCCTCCTCTTCGGTGAGTGCCCCCATGGAAAGCCGCTTTCTAGGGGGGCACTTGTGCCGTCTCGCTTCTGAGCTGCCCTATCTGTGTCTATAGACACAGACAGGGCAGCTCAGGCCCTGACCTCAGCTCCCTCCCCACAGAGTTTGATTGACAGCAGCGGGTACATATAGCTCATGCTGCTATCAATCTGCTCAATGAGGAGTGACAGAGCCGCTGCTCTCCTTCACATCACTGGATCGAGATCAGGCTCAGGTAGTTATAAAGGGAGGGCCAGGGGATTCTGCAGCACAGAAGGTTTTTTACCTTAATTTATAGAGTGCATTAAGGTAAAAAATCATCAGGCCCAGTTCACACCGCATGCAGTGCAGTGCTTTTTTTTTCTGCATCGAAAATGCATGGAAGGTAGGTTAAATGGGTTCCAATGGCATTCCAGTGCTTTTCAGTTCCAAAAAAATATATAACATGCTGCTTTTTATCCTGCACAGAACTGTACTGGAATGCGGCAAAACGCATTAAAACAAAAATTTAAAAATGCGCATGCCGAAACACATCCATAACGGATCTGGAGGATGATTTTGTGGTGTGACAACCACTATTAGTTCACCTTTTTAGAAAAAATAAAAGGTGAACTAACACCAACTTGGTCCCCACTGCATTTACCTCCACACAGCTGGTCCAGCAGTTCAGGGATTTAAAATCCTTGCTCTTTTCCCTCTTCTCTGTGCAGCACTTCTGAGACGGACCAGAGCAATTTACTAACCAATCTGAATCGCTGTGGTCCATCCTGGAAGCACTGCACAGAGAAGAGAGAGAGACTGCTGGACCAGATGCATGGGCACTGACAGCTCAGCATCCCCGCAGGTAAGTAAAACCAGGAATGGGGGGTGGGAAGGGTAGTTCACTTTTTCAGTGTTTTTTAGTGTAAGTTCACTTTTTCATTTTTTCGGAAAAGGTGAACTAACACTTTAAGTAACATGCTCCGGGGAATGCCTTACACCTATACACGAAGTGGCACACCTGTACGATGTACACTAGCAAAAATGACATTTAGGCTCGGTTCACGATCTGTCAGGTAACTTGGTCCCCTGACAGGTCACGTCCCTTTCAGTGCAATGGAACCGCTCTAATCAGAGTGAGTCAAGTTGCTCCGACTTAGGAAAAAGGTTCCTGTACTACTTGGGGGTCACTTTAGAGTGACTTACATTGACTTCTATTAAAAAAAATTTGCAAGCCACGATAAAGTCACGCTGTGCGGCGCAGCTTCAAAGTCTGACAACTTTGAAGCCACGCTAGTGTGAATTGAAACTGAAGTATCACTCATATGGGGGAACCAAACCATACACTTGTGTGAAGGGCCACCTTCCTGGAATGCATAGGTGTTCCATGCAGGGGCCTGTAGACAGTCTTTTGAAATCAATGACAGGTGGCCGGCTGGACAGACCTGCACAGACCTCCATGCTCATCCTGGGATGTACATCCCTGTGGGTCCAGTGTGTAGATCAGAACGCAGACAGACTGTACTGCACTCTTATCAGTTAGCATTGGTTAATGCTCTCTCTCTCTCTCTCTCTCTAAAGAACTCCTCCCCTCTTTATTAGGTAGATGAGGATAGGGAAGGTGTTCTGTAGTCCCGGAAACATTTTCTCTCCTAGAGTGACAATGCTGCTTCTTCATAGATATATAGTACTGTGAGTGACTGTTGTCTCCCTAGCATTGCAAGTGTATTGCTGGCAAGATCACTAGGCAAAAATAAAATAAAGTCTGAAAAGGAAAACGAGTGTAGGACACCATGTTTATATACTAGTAAGTTGCAATATATTACATTTTAGTTTAGATAAACTCAAAGTGCTGATCCACATCCAAACTGACTGCCTGCTATTTGTTACCGCTCTAAGAAATATGTTTTAAGAGGAACTCTTTATTAAAGCTGAACTCTAGCAAACCCCAAATACTTCCCATATCTCCCGCCTCCTAATTGGAGCTTGGCCCCTTCAAATACATTTTTTAATCCTGTTTTAATTCAATGGATATTCTTATTTTTGCCCCTAAACTTAGCCACAGGAGTCCTAAATCTTCTTTCTTCAGCAGCAGAGGGATCTGCAGGGCTTCATACATCACTTTTGTTTAATGTATCTTCTACACCTACACGATATCCTGCTTTGCTGAAAAAAAAACAAAACAATTGGAAAAAGGAAGGTATATGGCGCTGCCTAATATTCAAGGGAGTATGGTGAGACAGAGAGGCCCGGAGTAAAGGAGAGAAGAGACATGGACAAAGGGCCGGCATGACAGGGGTTAAAGGGGTTTGGGACAAGGAGGAGTTTTCAGCCTAGTACAATAGAAAATATAAGTGGTGGGACTTTTAATTGGTGGTTTTGGCCAGGAAAGGGTGGAGCTACAGGGAGAGGTCAAGCTAGGGGCCTCAGGAAGTCCTCAGTCAGAGGAAAGCTGCATTGGAGAATATTTCCCACCCTCCCTCCCATTTTCTTGTATTTTCTTGTTCTTTCTGACTTTTGGTTGTGAGGTCCACCGCCCTTGTTTTTGTTTTTTGTTTTACCAGAGGCTTTCTTCTTTTGGGGTGGTTCTTTCTCATGGCAGCAAGTGCAAACTTATACTTGTTAGGGACCCATCTGAGGTACGGCTCCCAGATGGTGCAAACTTATACTTGGTAGGGACCTGTCTGAGGTACGGCTCCCTGATGGTGCAAACTTATACTTGGTAGGGACCTGTCTGAGGTACGGCTCCCTGATGGTGCAAACTTATACTTGGTAGGGACCCGTCTGAGGTACGGCTCCCTGATGGTGCAAACTTATACTTGGTAGGGACCCGTCTGAGGTACGGCTCCCTGATGGTGCAAACTTATACTTGGTAGGGACCCGTCTGAGGTACGGCTCCCTGATGGTGCAAACTTATACTTAGTAGGGACCTGTCTGAGGTACGTGCTCCCCTCATTCCCAGGACCGCACTCACCAGATAAAAGAACCCCTACAGGGGTAACAGGCGTCACTGATTTTGGGGATGGTTCTCATGTATATACCCAGTTATAGACCAAGATGCCGGCAGATGGTATACCAAGTATTTACAGTATCTATATTCCCTTGTGGCATTATCTATGAGGTAGGCTGCAGCCAGATAGGTATATCCTAGCACGGACTTTTCATTAAAAAAACAAAACAATGTAACCTAAACAAAGGTCCCTATTAACATACAATAAAAATAAACCCCCAAAATAAATGAAAACCCCAAAACTCTGACTCTCAAAACAAAAATCATTTTTTTATAAAGTAAAGCCCTGCAGCATAAAAAAGAAGGTTGCTATGAATAGGTTTGCAGCTAAAAAAAAAAACGTTGGCCTTAAATCAACCACAAAATAAAATAAAGGCAAATTAGTTCACAAAAATAAAAACAAAAAAGGCTAAGGGGTTGATTGCCCAAAGAGCTAGTAATCAAAACTTTTACCACCCCCTCTTACCTATGCTGATAGCCTCCCCCCGTCTAAAGCAGCAATAAACTCAAAATTTTAAAAAACTGCGAGCAGGTAGGGTTTTTATGACAGGAGAGACCCTAATGGTTTCCCACCCAAAAGGGAGAGTCTACATCAGGCAGGCAGTGACATAGATACCCAAGGAAGGACCCCAAGCAGGAAGTAAACAGAGGAGGAGAAGACTCAAGGATGAACTGTCATGTGACAGCTGTTTAAGGTAAGTAAAAAGGGGCTTATTAAGAGGGATTTTTTTTTTTTAACACAGTGATCAGATAGAACGGTGGGAGGGGGCATCTGTATCCCAGAGAAGGGCTTAGGGGCTCACTAACACCATACGTGCATGAAAACTGATGGGAAAACCGACATCAGTTTCACACCAGTTTCCATCAGTTTTCATGCATGTCAGCTATGTGCCCTATTCACACCAATGTTGATGTCATGTCAGTTTTTTTCCCATGCAGAAAAAATCTGCATGTGAACTGGGCACATAGAGAACAATTGTTTTTTTTTGTGCTCTTGCAAAACATGTGCAAAAAAACTGACATCTCTGTACCATGGTGTGAACGAGGCCTTAAAGCGGAGTTCCAGCCTTTTTTGTGTTTATTAAAAGTCGGCAGCTACAAAAAGTGTAGCTGCTGACTTGTAATAAACACACACTCACCTGTCCCATGGTCCAGCGATGCGGCCACCCGAAGCCTTGATCCTCTCCCTCTGGTCTCGGCGGCGCTGGCATCGCTGGTGTGGGCACCCGGCTGTGACAGCTTGCGGGTTCACAGCCGGGTACGCACTGCACGAGTTGCGCTGCGCGTCTTGATTGGCCGGCAATCTTCTGGGACCTCTGACATGTCCCAGAAGATTGCAGGGAGGGAGGAGGAGAGGAGAACTTCCACTCAGGGCACTGCGGCGCTCCGAGCGGAATTAGGAGCGGGAACCTGTCAAAACTAGGTACCCCCCCCCCCCCAAAAAAAAAAAATGACATGCCCTGATCATAAGCGCTTACAATCTAATAGGGTGGGAGAATTGGTAAAAAACGTAATAACTGTGGGAGATAAGCTGATGGTAGAGTCAAAAGTTCAGTTGTTATTTGAAGGCATAATAGGCTTCCCATATGGGGGTATACACACGTTTTGGCTGCAATACCTTGCATCACAGTGCGTATGCAGTACCGTCTGTCGAACACAACCCATTCATGTGAATTGGACCACATCACAACTGCCACAGTATGGTAATGCAGGCTTTAAACCCCTTGGAGCCAGTGCCTCCTGGCCCTTTAAGGGGCTTAGGATGCCAAGAAGCAGGGTTTATGAACATTTGACCTTCATGATTGGCTGTCACAGCAGTCCCATGATTGATAGCCCTTGCGATCCGGAGCTTTCCGTTAGCCACTGGTAACTGGGCCTGTAGCAAACAGGACACGTGCTCTCGGCACAGCTGTATTTACATATGAACAAAAATATGTGGTCCCTTGTTGCCAAGGCCCACCCACCGAGAGCCCTCATATTTGCACAAGGCCAATGCCAAGAGGTGTAAATAGATCGATAGGGTCTCTTGGGATTATATGGAAGCCACACTCTTTCATGGGGCCTGGGTCCACGCATCATGAGCTTTATCATGTCCCTCTATGCCCCATGCAGGCCCGGGTCAGGGTCAACGACACCCTATCGAATGCCTTTCATATCTCCAATGGGACCAGACAGAGATACCCCTTATCCCCCCTTATTTTCATCTTGTCATTGGAACCCTTCCTGAATTGTATAAGGAACGACGATGGTATCCATGGGATAACATTCGCCGGTAGAGAATATAATATAGCCGCTTATGCGGACGACTTGCTACTCTTCTTAACAGATCCTATTGTGACTCTCACCTCGGTTCTTAAAGCGTTTGGCACTTATACCTCCCTATCCAACTTAAAAATACATTTTTCAAAATCCTTTGCCCTAAATGTCACCCTGCCGCCGAACGAAGTGAAACACTGCCAAGAGAACTTTCGGTTCACTTGGAAGTCGGACTCGATCACGTATCTGGGAATCAGAATTCTGTCCAATCTACAACATTCATACGAATGCAACTTCCCCCCAATCCTCACTAAAATAAAGAAAGACCTACAAGCTTGGACCAAATTGACATTTTCATGGTTTGGTAGGGCGGCAATCCTGAAAATGAACATTCTGCCACGCCTACTTTATGCTTTACAAATGATACCCATCTCACTCCCCCCGACCTTCTTTTAGTCATATAAACAACTAAGCACTGCGTTCCTATGGAATGGCAAACAACCACGCATAATGTACAATCATTAAACACTGCCTAAAAATAAGGGCGGGATTGGACTTCCAGACTTACATACCTATTACACTGCTTGTCACCTTTCCCGAGTAGTTGACTGGAATGTGCACGGACCCCAAAAGGACTGGGTGATCATTGAGGGGGGATACACCATGCTAGACTTACACTCCTTACCCTGGCTATTGGACATTCACGTTCCCCAAATGTTGAAAAGCCACCCTCTCATTGGTTCGACTATTCGGATCTTTAAACATGCCTGCAACTCACGGGATATATCCGCAGTGCTGGGACCAATGACCCCGGTCAGGTTGAACCCTGATTTCCCTCCGGGTATGCACCGCCAATATCTAGCACACTATTGGTCCCTTGACCAAATGCGCATCCTTCACTTCTATGAGGGAGATTTCATAATCCCTGCCGCTTCCATCGCTACACGCATGAAAAAACCTCCCATACCCCAATGGCCTTGTCTTCTATTCCACCAATACTTGGGCTCTGTAACCCGTAAACACCCCTGTACGATGCCCCCCACCCCTTTTGACAACCTCTGTCTGCAGGAAGGCCCACTTCGTAGACTTATATCCGTAACTCATTCCCTCTTGCTTGAGAAACTCAGCCAGCAAAAGGACAAACGCTGTGAGCTGTGGGAAAAAGGCCTCTCTCTATCGCTCTCTCAGGATGAATGGGAACACATTTTTACGATCAATCACAAATGCTCTCTAAACGTGTACACTCAGGAAAGCGGTTAGAAAATTGTCTCCCACTGGTACCGCACCCCGCAGCTCTTACACAAGCTTTTTCCCTCGACTCCACAGACCTGCTGGAGATGCTTATCGGAAACTGGGACACTACTCCACATTCTGTGGTCCTGCCCGAACCTATCTTCTTTCTGGCAGGAAGTTCACACGATTATTAAACAGGTGACTACGGATGATTTGGCCTTTACTCCGGGCCAATTTCTTCTCCATCACTCCCCCCTCTCATGTAAAACATGTACCAAATCTCTCACGGTGCACATGATAAATGATAAAGGCCAGACAATGCATTCCAGTACTCTGGAACTCCACGCAACCCCCCTCAATTAAGCAGTGGCTTACACGCCTCAAGGGAATAGCCGAAATTGAAGAACTCATTCACGTTGCAAAAGATTCCCCTACTAAATTTTACAAAACGTGGGCATGCTGGATTCACTACACGTCTACAGCGGAATTTTCTCCCATATGCCAATAAGAGTTTTTCACCTTGGATCACACCTGAAGATCCAAGATCTCCCTTATGGGGGATCGCTTCCACTTTTGGCCAGGCTACCTCCGCTCCCCCCCCCTTTTTTTTTTTCTTCTCTCTTCCTTTCTTTTTTCCCTCTCCTTTTTTACCTTTCCTTCCCCCTCTCACCCCCCTCCCCCCAGTGCCCCCTTGCCCCCCCCCCGTTTATGCACGGTGCCTAATGGCCGTCTGGCAGGCACGGACGGCACGCATCCTCAGCCCGAACTTCATACCCGAACTTTGTTTACCAATATGCAGACAACTCCCTCTCTCCCGTTCCTGGTTGCCACGCTCCTGGGATATTGGAGTACTTTAGGACCTGTTCTGTTATACCACAATCAACCTGTTTGCACTTTCCCGACCTACATAGAGCCTTTTCACTGCTAAACCGCTCCTCTGTTCAGATATATTATAGTTTGTCTGTTACGGGTTCCTTTTCCCGCACTAGGGGGTTAAGGCTCCGAGGGTTTTTGGCTGGTTGAGGTTTTATGGCTAATGCCCGTCTATATCTCAGGTCAATACTGTATATTACTTTTCTATTGCTGGTTAGTTGTCCATTGTTAGATCCTTTCTTAAGCTTGTACTTTGTACTTACCTAATGTTGCTGACTTATTTGTCTGTTATGCACTTAAAATTCAATAAAAATTGTTTAAAAAAAAAAAAAGTAAATAGACAGGAGGTAACATAAAGCCTCCTCACCACCTGTCAAACACCCTCTAAAAAAGCAATCCACCACTGATTGCTCTTCAGCGGACTTACGCTAGTATTAACAAGCCCTGCATTTGCCAGGACTGCGACTCTTGAGCCAACAGAATTTTTATTCATAGACATGGTAGATCCAAACCTGAACCACATACCTACTCCTTATTAAACAAGACCATTTTTTGAAGCTACACAAAAGGTAAATCAACCCGCATTGTGAAAGCATTGTCCATAAATGTATAGATGTTGACAACCTAGACTCTTACACATTTCATCCATTTAATGTAAATTCCACCCCGTGAACGGGTACCTGATTCCCTTCCTGCAAGCTACCGGTATTCCATTTTATTTGTCATCGCTGGTGAGGGAAACAATACCTATCTTAAAATATCTTGTTCCCTTCCTATCTTTCCATCTTAGCTAATCAATTTCTCTAGATCATTTTGAAGTCAAAGTCACCACCTAACAAAGTCACCATCTTAAAAGTTGAAAAAAAATAAAAAGCCATTAGATGATGCTGAAATGTGAGGAAAACATGCTGGAGGGGGCAATTAGACTCAGGAACATGCCCCTAAATCAATAAAACGAGGTTATTCTGGACACCAAATATTAAAGGTGAGAAATGGAAAGTGAAACGGAGAACCCGCCTCAGTGATTGCTTTTTCAGATTACCTCTAACTCGGTAAGGTCACTCTTCTCGCCCTCTGTGGACGTCTTGACCTGATACAACCCATCTGATACAGTCTAATTTGATACATTTTGTGACTGAAGCACATTTCCTACTGAGGGAGGCTGGTTCAGCTCTATGGAATAATAGGTCTTTTTCCACAGCGGGGAACACACACAGTGAGAACATTTTCATTCTCTCTCTCTCTCCCTTTTTTTTTTTTTTTTTTTTTAGTAATTGTGCTGGTAGCAAAAATATATAATTATTGCACCACTCTTTAAATTTATCATTGCATTTTATTATAATGTTCTTTACGTTGATTTGGTGTCATTTCATCTCTTTTTGTTCTAAGTTTCAGTATTGTTCAAGGTATTTTAAAGGACGTGGTAAACCCTATTGTCAAAATCTCATATACCTTTTAAATCGATGAGTTAAGTGATTCTAAAGGTTGTTTTTTTTTTTTTTTTTTTTTTAAATAACAAGCACGTCATACTTACCTGCTCTGTGCAATGGTTTTGCACAGAGCAGCCCTGATCCTCTTCTTCTCGGGTCTCCCTGTTGGCGCTCCTTGTTCCTCTCCCTTGACCAATGCCCGCAATGGCAAGCCCCTTGCTATAGGGGCACTGGTGCGTGCTCGCTCCTAAGCCCTGCTCTATAAGACGACGGAGCCGAGCGTAATATTGTGTCCTGTAATTACATAGGGGACAGTGGGAGTGCAGCAAGGGATCCAGAACCAGAACTATGTTGGATGTGAAGCTTCTTTAACTCTGGAAAATAGCAAAAATTAGCGGAACGGGCAATGAGACAGGTCTGCTACCAAGGTCTTTGTTCAGTCATTTTCCTTTTAAAGGGTAACAACATATATCCCTGTCTCCTGAATGTGCTCCTGTGTTGCCAACCTGTTATACAGGCTTCAAGTGGCCATTTTAACACATTACATAGCTATTTTTCATCATCAGGAAACCCAGCCTGAGAAATTTAAGTGGTTGTAAGGCTGAAGCTTTTTAAAAAACCTTCTGCATGCAGCTGTCTCCCAGACCCCCCTTATACTTACCTGAGCCTGTTCTCGATCCAGCACTGTGCAGGAAAGCAGCAGCTCTCTAAGCTCGCTCCCTCCTCATTGGCTTAGAGACAGCCATTGGCTCCCACTGCTATCAATCACAGCCAGTGATGAAGGAGCGGGGGGCGGGGTTGAGCCGCCTTCCTTGCCTCTATGGACACACAGAGCTGGTCTGGAAGTGAGCCCATACGAATGCCCCGTTATCAAGCAACTTGCCATTGTGGGCACTTAGTGTGGGGGACCAGAAGCGCTGGCGGAGGACCTGAGAAGAGGAGGATCGGGACTGCTCTGTGCAAAACCACTGCACGGAGCAGATTAGTATAACATATTATTTTTAAAAAATAAAATGTAAGCCTTTACAGGCAGTCCCCTGGTTACAATAAAGATTCTGTAGGTTTGTTTTTAAGTTGGATTTGTATGTAAGTTGGAACAGGTACATTTTTTAAGTGTAACTCCGGACAAAAAATGATGCTTAGGTTTTTTGGATGGCATAGGGAAGGGCTAACACCCCTGTAATGTTTGTTTTTCTGTCTGTGCCCCTGGTCAGAAGATTCCACCTCACTTTCTGTCCCTATGACAATTGGATTTTGAATATTTTGGGTTTTCGTCAAAACAAGGATTGGTTATAATCTTCAGTGGAGACACCCTTTTCCCATGAGAACTCTTTCAGGGGTGAATTTCCCTTCCTAGGAGTAGATTTCCTCTCACTTCCTGTTTCTCCCTCCATTCGTGAGCATGAGTCATTCATAACTCGAATGTTCATAACTCTGGGACTGCCTGTACAATCACTTTAACCACATAACGACCGCCCGCCCCAGTTTTACTGCGGCAGGCAGCCGCTCCTGGGCAAATCGACATAGTACTACGTCCCCTCGCTCAGGAGACTCTAGGGGGCGAGCGCACGCTGCCGGCGGCGCACTCCCTCCCCCGCTCGTTCCCTGGGGAGCCAGCGCGTGTGACCGGCGGCTCCGATGGCTGCCGGCCACTCACGACCTCCTGCAGCAGAGGGAGAAAGACAGACGGCTGATGTAAACACAGCCGTCTGTCATTCTCCCTGAAGTAATGACAGAGGCTATGTGATCCTGCTGTAAGGAGCGCATGTCTTTGTGATTACTTCATAAGCCATGCCCCCTGACAGTTAGAATCACGCCCCTAGGGACACACTTAACCCCTTGATCACCAGTAATGTTAACCCCTTCCCTGCCAGTGTTATTATTACAGTAACAGTGCATATTTATAGCACTGATTACTGTAGTAATGTCATTGGTACCCCCAAAAGTGTCAGTCAGAGGTCCGATCTGTCCACCGCAATGTCGCAGTCCCGCCAAAAAAATCGCAGATCGCCGCCATTACTCGTTAAAAAAGAAAAACCAATAAAAATGACATAAATCTTTCCCGTAGTTAGTAAACGCAATAACTTTTGCGCAAACCAATCAAAATACGCTTATTGCGATTTTTTTTTTAACAAAAATATATAGCAAAAAACAAATTGGCCTAAAATGTTAAAAGATTTTGATTTTTTACATTTTTTTTTAGAGAATTTCATATAAAAAAATGTAAAAAATATTATTTTTTCAAAATTGTCGCTCTTTTTTGTTTATAGCGCAACAAATAAAAATCGCACAGGTGATCAAATACCACCAAAAGAAAGCTCTGTTTGTGGGAAAAAAAAGGACATTAATTTTGTTTGGGTATAGCATTGCAAGACCTCACAATTCTCAGTTAAAGTCACGCAGTGCCGAATCGCAAAATAGGGCCTGGTCTTTGAGCAGCCAAATCCTCCGGGGCTTAAGTGGGTAAAGTCTGGTACATTGCTAGTTTTTCTTTAGTTCAACCCAGCATGCTGAATGAAAAAACTGATTGCTCAGGTTGGAGTAGCTGTACTAACTATGCGATGTTCGTACAGCGATCTTCTTTGCTGTTCTATTGTGTTCTGACAGGGGGTCGGCCCTGCTAAAACACTGCGATCAGTGTTCCCAGCCATTGGCTGAGAGTGCCGATCGAGAGGCGGTTGGCAGACCTTTTTCGGTCATGCCCCTTCGACAGAAGCAGGCTGAATGGATGCAGTACACAGGAGCCGAATGTTGGCCGGTTTCTTTTGAACTGGCTGATGCCACCTGACATTCGGGCCATGTGTATGGGACTTAAAGCGATTGTAAAGGATCACCTTGTAAAACAACCCATTTAGCTTAAAGTAGAAATGAAAGGCAAAACATTTTTGTACACATATAAAAAAAAAAAAAAAAATTATAAATACCTTTTTTCCCTTTTTTTTTTTTCTGTTTCAATAAATTTTATTGAGTTTAAAAGACAACAACAAATGCAAAACCAATGTAACGTATAGTGGTGAAAGTAAGAACAAACAAGGATAAAGGGATAAAAATGTAAACGCAATGTCTAGGAGTTGTGATTAGACAGTGCCGTATGGAAGGGAGTACATAGGGAAGTATAGGGGTACCGACCACATAGGAAGGTGTATATGTTCTAGTGGAAAAGGGCAGGCAGTATGCCCCCCCACCACACCCCACATGGGCACATACTGTGAAGGGTGATGGGAGCGGTGGGCTCCCCCGGGGCCCACCATTCCATTCCGGTCATTGTATAAAGAGAGCATTTCAAGGGAGTTTACCAGTCACATTCAGCCATGAAGTCCATCTGTTATCAAAGGCGGTACAAGTACCCTGATTAATTGCTAACATGCGTTCAAAGGTATAGTTGCGCTATATTGCAATTGTAACATCATTTACACTAGGAGACTGTTGGGAGCCCCAGTTTCTGAGTATGATGTTACAAGCAGCCAACATTTTTTTTCCCTTTTTTTATAAGTGATGACATTTCCTCTGTTCTCAGCTGCATAAGAGCTGGGGGAGGAGAAGCAGCAGCACACTAAGCTTTCCAGTCAAGTCTGATCTTCGGAGGAGAGCACACTGAGTTTGCAGCATACCTAGAGAACTGACCACACTGTGCTCTCCTGCTTAGTATGGTCAGTTTTTAACCACTTTACCACCGGAGGATTTTGCTGTCTTATGCCCAGGCCACTTTTTGCGATTTGGCACTGTGCGCCTTTAACTGACAATTGCGCGGTCGTGCGACGCTGTACCCAAACCAAATTTACGTCCTTTTTTCCCCACAAATAGAGCTTTCTTTTGATGGTATTTGATCACCTGTGCGATTTTTACTTTTTGCGCTATAAACAAAAAAAGAGCGTAAATTTTGAAAAAATAACAATATTTTTCACATTTTTTTATATGAAATTCCCCCAAAACAAAATGTAAAAATCAAAATTTTTTTAAATTTTTGGCCAATTTGTTTTCTGCTACCTATGTTTGGTAAAAAAATCACAATAAGCGTATTTTGATTGGTTTGCGCAAAAGTTATTGCGTTTACTAACTAAGGGAAAGATTTCTGTCATTTTTGGTGTTTTTTTTTTTAACGAGTAACGGCGGCGATCTGCGATTTTTTTTTTGCGGGACTGCGACATTTCGGCGGACAGATCGGACCCTTGACTGACATTTTTGACACTTTTGGGGGTACCAGTGACATTACTAAAGTAATCAGTGCTATAAATATGCACTGTTACTGTAAAAATGACACTGGCAGGGAAGGGGTTAATTTTATTGGAGAGGGAGGGGTTAATGTATGCCTGGTGCTTACTGACGTGTGTGGGGGGAGGTGACTGAGTGACACAGGGACAGATCGCAGGTTCAGCTATGCTGAACCCTGCAATCTGACTCTGTTTGTCACTTAGGAGATCCGCCCGCTTTGTTTACACAAGCAGGCGGATCTCCAGACTCGATTTCCCGGCGATCGGGGAAGAGCGGCGGTGATCACCGCCGCTCCTCCCCTGGCCCGACTCCCGCTGTGACTGAATTATAGCGGGAGCGAGCCTCCGGCGGCGCGTGCGCCGCCCACAAGGGGGGGAGTCCAGCGACGTAGGTCTACATCGCTGGACGGCAATGAGCCACTTTGCCGCAGTACAGTCAATGTGACTGGTCGGCAAGTGGTTAATAGGAAAGAAAACGGATTGGCAGGAACACCTGGATTTCACATAAAGGAAGCAACTCAAAGAGAATGGGATAATTTCTTATACAAGTACATGGTACAGCAGGCACATATCAAGAATAGGAAGTGTTGGGGCAACAAATGGTTTAAGTCCAGGAACTGCTGGAGTGCTGCAGATAGGCAGTGGCTGCGAAGAGGCTGAAGGGGATAAGCAGCACCAGGAAAAAAAAAGTAAACAAAGTATTTTACTCAGGCAGTTGTAATAACAAGCGATTTAATACATTGAATGTCATTCAGTTAGGTTTTACATCTTCAGCATTGCTATTGTGCAAGAAAAAATGACTGCATGGATCTTGGCACTGCTGAATAGGGACTATTATGTAGATGTTCAGGAAATATAGGACCCTGCACACCATGTTATAGGAAGGGAGGCAGGACAAAGTCACAGCAAAAATTCGTTTTTAATGCTTTTTGTAGTCATTGTACTCTGAACTCCCGGTGTGAGCCATGTTCTGTTTTGTATAATAGTCTGTATTTGCTGGCATTACATCCCTTTATCTTTTTTAAAACCCAACAAATTTGTTATGTTGGAGAGCTTTTATCTTTTGCTTTATTTCTTTTGTAACTGAGAATGATACAAGGCTTCACACATGAAAAGGAGAGTAGAGCCCCGACTGTGGCTGCAGATTAGACTACATAACAGCAATATGCCGTATTTTATATTTACCTGATTCTAGAAAATTATGTTCTTTTAGGTCCGGCCATAATAAGTAACAAATAAAAATATGCATAAAACCACAATACCTTTTCTTTAAAGTGGGCGTCAGGGAAAATATATAAAAAAATCAGCACACCTCTTGGATACGGAAACATTTTCCAGTGTTTTATCCCCTTAGAAATGCTGCAAGTATGGAACAATAGCGGTTGATTTTCCGGGAAATCCAGCATTTTCCTGAATTCCAGTTTGGGCTGACAACATAGAGGACCGTTTATAACACATTTGTTAGAAAAATGTCACACATTCATGTAGGCTGGACAAATTTTCCCCATATTTTTTATAATAGAGTAATTCCTTATGATCGTCAGCCAAAATGCTGTATCTTCTCATTGTGATATTTTAGAAAATTATACTGATCATAGGAAATAATCTATTACAGTGAAAAAAGGGGAGTAAATACCTCCCAAATTTCTGAGATGGGAATGAGGGACACCGATTGTCAAAGGTATGCAGGCATAGGACACACCCCCTGTCACGCCCCCTTAAAGGAGAATTGTAAAAAAAATGATTAGTTAAACCCACAGGCACTTCTTTTTTTTTTTTTTTTACCACTACTATTCCTTTATATTGCCTTTTGATATTTACAAATGCAGCAATATAGAAATTGGATGAAAGGTTTAGCACCGGGAAACACATCTTGAAAGATAAATAGTGCATTTTATATACAACTATATAGATCAGACCAAAATGAGGGACAAATGAGGGGGGAAGAGGGACAGAGAGACTTTCTTACAAATCAGGGACAGTCCCTTTAAATCAGGGACAGTTGGTAACTATGGGAGTATGTTTTAGGTGCGGAGGCAGAGTCTCTCAATAGAGAACAACTGATGAAATCAGAATAAATACAAAGCGTCCAAGAAGTCCATCACTAGGGCAACCTAGTCTGGGAACTATAGCTGGCTCTGGGAATCAGGAGAGATAAGAACACAAGGAGAAGTGCCACTAAGTGTAGTAGGACTGGTAACATTTATTGGACCCCCAAAAGGGGCTTTTCTCATGAGATAAGTAAAAACAGGCTCATCATGGGTTACGTTCCGGAACATCAGATGGAGGAACAGCTCGCTGAGCTGCTGGGTGTATCCCTGTATTTACCTTGGGGACGAGTAGGAGGAACCTGGCTGGTGTCTCACTTAGTCCCATGGAATGCAGCGTGGAGGGCGGCATGGAGGCGGGATGACGTCAATGGGACCAAGATGCAATGTGACGCGTTTCGGAGCATGCGCCGTGCTGTACTAGAGCATGTGCTCTCCTTTGACAGGCTTGAGCAGCTTGACTTGTTACCAGTCCTACTACACTTAGTGGTGCTTCCCCTTCTGTTCTTTTTAATCTATTACAAAAAATATAGGAGAAATGTATCCAGTTTGCACGAATGTGTGTAATATTTGTCCAATTAAGGTTTTATAAACAGACTCCCTATTGTTTTTGCACAGAAATCCCAATCAACATTGTCAGTCCTGCCTGGTTGACGACAGAACACTATCCTCACCCCGTCCCTCCCCCCGTCCCTCTCCACATGCATACAATTGATAGAGATTTGCATGATGGAAAAATTTGTTTTGTTGCAGGTTAGTTCATTATATTAATCATTTTGTTTCATCAAATTCATTATGTTTGACTGATTTGCTTTTTGGAATGTGTTTTTCGTTTATTCGGATTAATTTTGTATATTCAGATTTGTTTCGCATTCGTTGTTCCAAATTGATTCATATTTCAGAAGTTATTTTGGAAGATTGGCTATATTCAAACCTTTTATTGGTCGAACTGATGGATTTTTTTTCCACCAGAATTACTATGTAACTATGGAAGTTGCTCGGCATTCGGCCTGTGTGTACTTGGCTTGATGGTGTGATAGGCAGTGGCTCAAAAGGGAAGGACAGTGCAGCAAGGTCTGGGCGATAGGAGATCCAGTGATCCAGTAACTCATGCCACCTTAGGCCCCTTTCACACGGGCGCCTCCGCTAAGCGGAACTAGCTTGCTCAGCAGGGATTTCTCAGCTAATCCTCAGTGAGCGGGCAGATGACTGGTCCTGTCTGCTCCACTATGCAGAGTGAACACGGACACAGTCCTGCTCTCCTCATTGGAGAAATTGGATGAAAATGGACTGCCTGTCCATTTCCATCCGATGCTATCCAATCTCCCGGACGGATGGAAAATAGGACCACCATCCATCTGTTTTTGGCAGACAAGATCGGATAGTGGTGGGTGTCAGCAGACATTTGTCCGCTGATATCCACCGCTCAATAGAGGAGACTGGAGGGTCAGATCAGGTCTACCTGAAAAACTGACAGGTGAACCTGATCGGACAGCCCATGTGAAAGGGGCCTTCGGCTGTGTGGCTGTGGCATGACAGGGAGAGAATGAAATAATAAAATATTTTTAATAAAAAAAATAAACTGTTTCCATCTTTGCGGGGGTGTAAATGGAACTGAGGCCGTTCCAACCAGCTGCCCCACACTCCCTGTCCACTCACCGTTAAGGACAGGGTGCCAGATCAAGCCCGCAACACCTTCAACCTCTTCTCTTCTTAGGAAGGAGATGGGCGGGCAGTGAGATCAGGAAGGGGAAACCCTCAGCGCCTTCAGTGACTGCTTGTCACAGCCCCACAGACCACAAGAGGGTGCCAGTTCCCCGATGCAAGCATCTCGCTCCAGCAGGCTGCAATGCTGCGTCCTCAATTATTGGCCGGCGCGGCATCTTAGTCTGCGCACGTGCAGGTGGGGGCCGCATGGAGTCAAGACACCTGCTGCAATTTAGCCCAGGCACCAGGCTGCTAATTTCAATCACCAATGCGTCATGGCGCCTGGGGTTGGTCGAGCCCTAAATTACCTTTTATACCTTACTGTATTTATTGCAATATACTGCAGCTGTAGTGCATTTTTTATAATAATAAATGTTAATGCTAGATAAAAACAAATTGGATCTGAATCAATTTGGATCATTTGTTTTGTCGTTACTTTATTTTGGATGCTTTAACCATAAACCACTTTAGCCCCAAGCCTATTTTTGACACTTTTTATTTACAGGTTAAAATCAGAATTTTTTGCTAGAAAACTACTTAAAACCCCCAAACATTATATATATATATATATATATATATATATATATATATATATATTTTTTTAGCAAAGACTCTGGAGAATAAAATGGCGGTCATTGCAATATTTTTTGTCATGCGGTATTTGCGCAGCGGCCTTTCAAACGCCATTTTTTTTGAAAAATTACGAAAAATCACATTTCACTGCATCTAAAAAAAAATAACCAGTAAAGTTAGCCCTTTTTTTTTTTTTATTGTGAAAGATGATGTCACGCCGAGTAAATAGATACCCAACATGTTACGGTTTAAAATTGCGCACACAGCCGGAATGGCGACAAACTACGGTCAATAAAAATCTTCATAGGCGACGCTTTAAATTTTTTTAACGGTTAGCAGTTTCAAGTTAGAGTGTAGCTCTTTTTTTAAAATTATTGCTTACGCTCTGGCGATCGCGGCGATACCTCACATGTGTGGTTTGAACAGCAGTTTCATTTGAGTCCCGACCAAAGCCGGAAGCGGCTTAGATCGGGTCTCCGATGACGTAACCCGGAGGCGGCGTCCATGACGTCACATCCGGGTTACTCGGCTGCTAAAGGCGGCAGTTTTAAAAAAGTGAATGTATTCAAAAATGCCGTTTACGCCGTTTTGAATACATGGAAGTGTAGTGGAGGGGTCTTTTAGACCCTCGATCCCTCCATAAAGAGTACCTGTCACTGCATATTGCTGTCACAAGGGATGTTTACATTGCTTGTGACAGCAATAAGAGCCCATTCACACTAGCACGACTTGTGAGGCAACTTGTGTTGCCCCAGGTAGCTTGACATAACAAAAGCAATGTTAATCAATCAGTGCCGTCTTAATTGGCACTACTGAAGTTGCTCCGACTTCAGAAAAGGGTCCTGTACTACTTTGAGGCGACCTGTGATCCGACTGTCCCATATACTTCAATGGGAGTCGCCTCCTTATCTTAATTGACACGACTTGTTATCAGACTTTCCAGGAAGATGAAAGAGATTAGCTAGGCATTCCCCACAGACAAAGTCGTCTGTCTCTTTAAAGTAGTGCACAAGTCTCTTCCAAGTCTCTTCCAAGTCTCTTCCAAGTCTCTAAACAAGTCTCTTCAAGTCACGGGGCGACTTTCTGGTAGTGGTAGTGTGAACCGGCTCTAAAAGTGATCAGATTTTTTTTTTTTATAAAACTGTGTTAAAATTAAAAAAATAAACAAATAAATAAATAGGAAAAAAAATGTTTTTAGCCGCCACCGTCGCCGTTAGCTAGAGGCATCATCCCGGTACAACCACTTAAAGTCAGCTGACGTAGGTCTACGTGGCTGGTCGTAAAGTGGTTAAAGTGTTACTAAACCCAGGACCCTGCATTCACTTTATCCGGTCTCTCACAGTACAAAAAACATGGACATGCAATTATTTTAGTAAATATAAACTGTTAGATGCCTTTTCTCATCAGCAGTTAGAGCAGTCTTGTGACTTCTATCAGTATCTGTTTAAAACTTTTAGGAGGAGTTTTCATTCCCCTGTAATTGTTATATAAGGTTACAGGACCCCTGACCCTCTGTCTGATTGGCCCTGTGCTAATCACACGCACTCTCCCAAGAAAAAAAACACTCTCTAGCAATACATACCAAACTGAGCATATGCAGTTTGCCCCCAAGGCTCTGTTCTATCACCAATTAGATTGGGAACTGAAGGGGAGGAGCAGAGAAGACAGGATCAAACAGCCTTGCAACAATGCAAAAGATTAACCCCTTAGGTTCCACAGTGAGTATAACAAAGGTTTTACTGCATATACAGACTGATTTTACTGTAGTGGGTTTAGTAACACTTTAACATAAGGCACAAACTATTGCATCATGTCATCCGAATGAAACAAATGAATGTAAATGAATTAGTTGTTTCATTATATTATTTCTGAATAGCTGAAACTCGTTACTATTGTGATTTAGAGATTCGAACATACCTGCATCTCCAGATAACAATATTTTCATCCAAATTTCGATTCATAGTGAAACAAATTGCACGTGTCTAATGATTGAGACATTGACTTCTTTCTCAGCAAAACAAGCTGCAATCTTGACTCTCTAGAGCAGGGGTGTCAAACTCAATTTAATCGGGGGCCGCATCAGCATTATGATTGCCCTCAAAAGACGTCAAGAGCCTCTCAACCATCAAAAGCTGAGTCCCCCACCCTCCCTTACATCACAGTGCACCTCCCTTACCTTGTGGTGCTGCTGGGAAGAAGCTGGAGGCATTGCTGGAAAGCAGAAAGTATAAGGACTGGAGCTCTCCTGCAGCTACAGGAGAGGTGCGAGGGCCACATGAAATGGCCTGGAGGGCCGGATTTGGCCCGTGGGCCTTGTGTTTGACACCTGTGCTCTAGAGCCTGACCACATACTGCATGTAGGGATGGGGCTCTTGGAAGATGTAGATCTGGGGACGTGCCTACATCAATAGGAAATGAGCTCCCAGCTACTATTACTGCAGGAATTGTAAATGCCTGATGATGATGATGATGATGATGACATAGAGGCTGATAAAAGTTTAAGAACAAGAATACGTCTTTTCTCCTTCTATGTTACTCTTTAAGAGAGCTACCTAAAATTAAGCTATTGCCCCTTGGTAAGCAAAGTTCTGGTTAAAAGAAATCATTTTTTTCTTTAAAAAGTCTAGGTTTGTTAGCTACAGTATGGTTGACTGTGATATTTCTTCCAATATTAGAGAAATAAAGTAGATATGAGTTGTCCAGAAAGTGGCACTTGCAGCACGTTCTGCAGAGAGATAGTGTTAAAAGCCTATTTCACCTATAACTGGTGTGATTGCCTTAAGATCCAATCTGGATTCCAGCAAATCATATGAAATGACAGCTCTGAAATCATTCACTTGTGATATTTCGTACCTGGATGGATCTCACATTCCTCATACAGTGAGTGACAGAATGGAACTGGCGAGCAGAAAAATGGCATTTTCCCTATTTGAAACATGAAAAGAATACAAGGGGGTCGTTTTTAATGGTTTCTATCGTAGGATTTGTGTAATCATTTGTGATGAACTGAAAAAATAGGTTTTGTTTCATGAAAACTGGGAGAAAGGGAAATTGTCTTTCATAGCCAATCAGATGCCTCGCCTCATTTTTCTAGTCTGTACTACAAAGGTGGCAGCTAAATTTGGAAGTTTTAGTTAAATTTCACACATTTTTGTAAAACGCATTGGAGTCAAACTTGAAGGTAGAAACTAAAGCCTAAGGCCCCTTTCACATGGGTGCACCGCCCGACGGAGTCCGTTCTGCTCAGCGGGGGATCGATCCCTTTGAGAGCAGGCGGATGACAGCACCGTCTCCGCTCTGTGTGCGGAGACGGAGCTGTCAGATCCCCGCTGTCCTCTATGGGGAGATCTGATCCTCCAGACGGATGGAAAATAGGGTTTCCATCCTTCTGGATTTTACGGACAGGATCGGATCGGAGAGCAGTGGGTGTCAGCTGACATCCGCTGCCCCATAGGGATGCATGCAGCATCCGATCAGGTCCGCCTGAAAAACTGACAGGCGGTTTGGATCGGATCGGATCACCCATGTGAAAGGGGCCTTAATGAATCAGCTACATTCCAGGTACTACACCAAAAGATGTGTTTTTGTTAGAAAGCAGCCACAGAGTAGAAAGTCTGTCCCCTCTCAGTATGGTGCATAGAGGGACTCTGTGTGGAAGCAGTAGTCTCTCTGCAGAGGATTAACACATCCCTGCTATAAATGGAATGGCATCCAAAACACCCACTCTTAAGGCCCCTTGGACACGGGTCCATCCATCTGTAGTGCATCCCTGTTGGTGCTTTATTGCACCCTAGAGGCACAGGTGCAGCGTCCAGCATACTAGTGTTAAGTTAGTGTTCTGTGCGTTAAGGGATGAGGTATCCGAGCCCAGAAGATATATGTTCTGAAAACTCATTCATGAATGCAAAGGGCCCTGAAGGAGGGAAGAGGGATCCAGTGATGGATCATTAATCTCTGCACAGTTAGATCTGAAAAAAAATACTGGTTAGATGAAAGAAACCATAGCTAGTCATTGACTGAAAACATTTTGTAGATTAAACAGTAGATTCCAAAATAGTTAGATTATATATTCATTTTATAATAAAAAGTACCCTCTAAAAGGATACACTTAAGCAGAAGTGGCCTTTTTTACGTTGGCTTAGGTTTGGTGGCCTTTGACTTATTCACATTTTCTAAAAACCCTAAGGCCCCTTTCACACACGGAGTCCGTTCAGATCCACCTGTCAGTTTTTTTGGCGGATCTGAACGGACGCCCCATGCATCTCTATGGGGCATCGGATGTCAGCAGAGACATGTCCGCAGAAATCCGATCTGATCTGTCAAAACCGGACGGATGGAAACCCTATTTTTTATCCGTCTGGCGGATCGGATTGGATGAGAAAAATGGAGTCCGCCTGATGGACTCCATGTGTGAAAGGGGCCTTAGGCTTGGTTTACACTTACAGATGGGTGGAGGTACAAGCAGGCCAAGTTTTTATTGCCCCATCAAGTTGCAAAGGCAGTTATACAGGCGAGCGGTACAGACATATCATAGCATTGCAGAGTGCCAAAAAATATCTTCTTCGTTGCATTCAGTGGGCAGTGCAGACTATCAAGCTCAAATCTTTCAAGTTGATGGAGTTACACTGCTTGTAGTTTTGGCACAGCTGTGCAAGCTTTGGATCCAAAACATCGCTCTGGGATACGGGAGAAATTAGGGCTGCTGATAGGGGGCCCGCTGCACACATGGGGGCTGAACTGCAAGGGGATCGGTGGGGTGGGACGGGAGGATAATTACAGAATGATGCACTATGTCTCTCCCTCCAGCAGCTATAAACAGGTTTCAGCTGCTCTCCTCCTTTCCTTCCCGCCAGCTTTTAGTTGCTGAAAGAAGAATACACAGACACAGTGCATCATTCTCTAATTGTCCCCATGTTCCACTGAACTGATCCCCCCTCCCTGTGCTTCCCACATCTGATTCCCCCTGTGTGCCTGCCCCCCCCCCCCTTATCCTCCTGCACAGGCAGATTGAGAGAAGGGCCCCATTGTTTTCTGAACTGGAATTACACAGTAATGGCGCTTTTCCACTGCATGGAACCGAACGGTTCGGCTCGCTTTTGTGCTTTTCCACTGCTGGTACCGCATGGTATGGTGTAGGAACGGTTCGGTACGGTACGGTACAGCGGTGCTTTTCCACTACATGGAACCGAATGGTATGGCTCTCTAAAACAGTACCACCTCGATTGTGGTTCCAACAGGTACCATACCGGTACCATATCCCACAATCCTTTGCATGCAGCTGACTATTTGTCACTAATAGCCACTGATTGGTCAGAGAATTGTTGTTATCCCACCCACTATCCCACCCACTTACTTTAGTACTACTTTAGTGGAAAAGCAAACCATACCAAACCGTAACGAACCGTTCCAACACCGTACCATGCGGTACCATGCAGTGGAAAACCAAACCGGGCCAAGCAGGGCCAAGTAGAGCCAAGTAGAGCCGGTACTTGCAGTGGAAATGTGCCATAATAATGGCACTTTTCCACTGCAAGTACCGGCTAGTACCGGCTCGGCTCTACTCGGCCCTGCTTGGCCCGGTTTGCTTTTCCACTGCTGGTACCGCATGGTATAGTGTCGGAACGGTTTGGTACGGTACGTTTTGCTTTTCCACTAAAGTAGTACTAAAGTTAAGTGGGTGGGATAACAACGGGGTGGGTGGGATTCTCTGACCAATCAGTGGCTAGTAGTGACTGCATGCAAAGGATTCTGGGATATGGTACCAGTTTGGTACCTGTTGTAACCACAATCGAGTAGGTACTGTTTTTTCAGAGCCGTACCGTACCGTACCGTTCGGTTCCATGCAGTGGAAAAGCAAACCTATACCGTACCGTACCGAACCGTTCCGACCCTATACCATGCGGTACCAGCAGTGGAAAAGCACAAAAGCGTGCCGAACCGTTACAGTTCCATGCAGTGGAAAAGAGCCATAAGAGATCAATAGGGATTGCTCCTGTGTCCATTCATAGCTGAGGATAGTAAACTGTGTTTACTATGCTTCATTTTATGAATGCACAGGAGACTGTGTTGTACTGTTTAGCTGTTGAGTGATCCAGGGATCACTGTGCTGTCTGAACAGAATTTCAAACGTTTTGGCAGGTGTCACATACAGTACAGAGTGCATTTAACTGTTTGCCTGGAGTTGATTGCTTCAGCTGACTGTGTCCCAGTTTTATTGTTGCCTGTGTCCACAATAGAAAGTAATACCCTCACTAATTGCCCTGGGTGGGTCATCGTCATCTAGACAGAAATAAGTTGTCACCAAAACAGAAGTCAAGGAGATATCCTCTATTGCAGATACTACCAGTGACAACTACCACTGGCAGGATTCTTCCTTAGTTTAGGGAGATATCATGTTACATTCTTTAGTGTCCCCAAGAGTGGGAAGTGTAGAGAATTCTCCAACATAGGGGCAATAAAAACAATAAAAACCCACCAGTAGTTCTAACTCCTTAGAAACTCTCTCAGAAACAAAACAACAAATATGGTTGGAGGTACACTTTAAGTTAGTTTGCAGCAGTGAATAACAATACCCAAAGCAGTCAACACAGCTGATTTAGGAAAACAACAAGAGAAGGGCGCACCGACCTTGTGCATTACCACTTAAAAGTTTATTAAAATCAAAGAAGGGTAGCGTACAATATGCTCACAAACGTAGCCTATGAACAAGCATATAGGAAATGGGCACCGCTCGCTTCCAGGACATTTCTCTACTGCTGGATAGCATGATGGAGTCCTCAAAACCTGATGTGGCTTACGCGTTTCGAGGGAGGACCCTCTTCCTCAGAGCCAAAATTGACAGCTGATTTAGGGCCTGGGGCTGGAAGGGGGTTCATTGGGGGGCTGTTGAGCCAATTTAAACTTAGAATAGCTGTAATTATGTAGACATAGCACAAATCTAATATTGTATTATTAAAGCGGAGCTCCACACAAAAGGGGAAGCTCCGCTTGTCCGCACCCTCCTCAACCTTCACTGCCACATTTGGCACTTTTTTGGGAGGGAGCGGGTACCTGGGTTTGACCCAAGATGGCCGCCAAAGTAATACATCAAATTGGAGAGCTGTCAGCCTGTGACTGCAAGAAGACATAGAGCAGGGGTCTTCAAACTATGGCCCTCCAGTTGTTAAGGAACTACAATTCCCATCATGCCTAGTCATGTCTGTGAATGTCAGTTTCACAATGCCTCATGGGATGTGTAGTTCCACAACAGCCGGAGAGCCGTAATTTGAGGATCCCTGTCATAGAGGAATGAAGTTTCTCACAACTTTCTTCTTTTTCTACATCCCTGCTTTGGTTGAGCGTCACCTACAGTGGGGAATGCAGACTGCACCTGCCTACACACAGTAATGGTCCATAGTAATGTACTGACTGTGCTGACCGTTTTCCTGCTACCTATCCTTGATTTAGACTTAATGTTAGGTACAATAACTGTAGGGAGGTCGGAGGGGGGCCATTAAAATTTTGCTATGGGGCCCCATGGAATGAAGTTACAATCTGGCTTTCAGAAACCATTTTTTTTTTTTTTGCGGAATTAGGCTGTCACTCATTTAAAGATTTTTACTCTTTCTACTTAATCATTGATTAAATCTAGCACCAGACGCCAGCTACTTAATTCTGCCTTCTATCCAATCAGAACTGACACTGTCAATAATGCATATTTGAAATATCAATCCATAAAAGCCATCACAATTGCACTTTTAAATATATTTTAAGGTGCCTGTAAGAAGCAATAATTAAAAAAGGGACTTTTATGGGCAGAGCATAATTTACAGCCTACTTGTAATGCACCATTCCCTGGCAATGGCCTGAGCTTGGGCAAAACAGCCTTTATTCCACTCTGGGTTTTCTCAGTTAACTGGTATTAAACCATATCAATTAAATATGAAATGTCACAGGCTCTCCCTCGAGAGATGGGTGGCCTAAAAAGTCAAGGTAATCAGTGAAATGCAAAAAGTATCCGAGAAGTGCTCAGATCCTTTTTTCCATCTCCAATTATACTGGATAATGAACTGTACCAAACATAATTTGGAAATTATTTAAAGACTGGATTCACAGTGTGTGCCCAGTAAGTGTATTGCAAATGTCTCCATCTCAACAGGCTAATCTACATCAGCAAATTATTTGCTGCTTTTCAGCTGCTTATTAACCGGTTTATTTATATATGTACTTTTTTTTTCCCATTTGTATAACAACTCTAACCTAATGCATTAATAGCCAAGACTCCAAACAAATTGCACTTTTCAGTGCCGTCTTCAGGATCTTTGAATTTGTACAAGCCATCAACATTCCAGCTGGCAGAAATTCATTGATTTACATGCACCGATGATGCTGTAAGACAGAGCTGCCTTTTCAACGAGAGACACTTTACATAATTAGACAAACCCTGACTGTGTAGATGCTATTTGATTTCAAAAGTCGAGGCAAGCAGATTTTTCTAATCGATGTTGTTTTTATGCCGCAGAAAAATTCAAAGAATTCACTTACTTATGCCTGACGCTGGTTTTTTTTTTTTATTTTTTTTTTTAATTCACCCCCTGGGTTCAAAACATGCTCAGAATCACAACTGGAATATAAGTAAATATACTTTTTTAACCTATTCCAAGGTGTTTTTCTGAGCCGGGTCTGCTGCTGCTTTATAATGCTCAATCTCTTGATTTGCCTTTGCCGTGAGTTGCCTACTGGTGGAAGGTAGGAAAATTGCTTAAAGCGGTAGTATACTCAGCTATTTGACTTTTACCTACAGGTAAGCCTATAATAAGGCTTACCTGTAGGTACAATTAATATCTCCTAAACCTGCACGGTTTAGGAGATATTCAACCTGCATGCAGCCGCTGACGTCAGCGGCGCATGCGCTCTGAAGGTCTGGCGGACCTTCAGAGCTCCTTGACGGATTTTGCGGGAAAGTGAAACTCCCGTGCACATGCGCGGGAGTAACGTCATCGCGGCTCCGGCCACTCACAGCGCCGGAGCCGCCGAACCAGGAAGAGACACAGAGGGAGCATGTCAGCGCCCTCAGCGTTGTCCAGACGACCGTGACGGCGCTTCGTTCTAAGGTAAGTATTTCATAATGAGCTAGTATGCGATGCATACTAGCTCATTATGCCTTTGTCCTGCAGGGTTTGTTTGTTTTTTGTTTTTCATGAGTATACAACCGCTTTAATTGCCCCATCAACGCAGTCAGTGTATATGGGGGAATCCCTCCCACAGCGCTATCGTATTCTGGCAGGGGGCCTGAGAAGCCTTTCCTGCCTGCAGAGCACAAATAATACTGCTTACTTCTATAGCCGCCAGCAGTAATCTTATGTAAAAAATACCACAGGCTGGTTGTACCCAAGTTGATTGATAGATCGACTTTGGTACAAGCAGCCTGCCCATATATGGGCTGAACCTTGGCCAGCTTAATATAAAATTTTTTTCACTATCCACCAATTACTTGGAGCCAATAAACCTCCTGCTCCTTTATATTGGATACACGGATGAGTCATTAGTGAAAGAAACAGACACATGGGTGCTTTGCTGCATTGTTTAAGACTGCCGAAACCTATCTTGCTAGTTGAAAGCAAATCTGTGCTTTGCCCATTAAGGGCAAATCAACAGATTTACTTTAATTTCCCACCTCTCCCTAGCATATCCTTCACTTCCCTATTAAATTTCCCCATCTATTAAACAGGGGTCAAAGTATATACCTCGTGTTATCTACTGTATAGGGGGTACCATGTGACAATACTGAGCCAATGAGCACTGTCACATATGTAGACCATAGTCCTGGGTAAGTCTTGTAGGACTTTCCTTCGCTGTCTGGTGGCTGAACAGAGCAGTGGTGGAGCAAAAGGAAAGTTAGGCTGCCCATCGTTGGGCCGTTATTTTTATCAGCCAGCGGGCTGACCAAAAAAGATGAGCAGATTTCCCCATCCACACATGCACAGCGGGGAGGATTTCTCCATCTACCTCACTTGTGTGGGGGAATCTGTTCATCTCGTCCAGTGTCAGAATACACCGATCAGCACTGCAGCCACTGATCGAATGACATTTTTACAACATTTTCGTTTGATAGAAGTCGAACCGGCCACATTTTGACCCATTTATGGCCAGGTTAAGTATGTGCTACTAGTGAGGGCTAAGTTAAAGGCTCAGTTCACCTTCACCAGAAAATAGCCTATACAGTCAAAGAACCCCAACAGATAACAGATAATACAAACCTGTGAGGCTTTGTAAAATGTTCTTTCATTTGGGCCCTCCTGCAAGCCTGACTGAAATATTTCCGGTCAGTGCCCAGACAAGGTCATGATCCCCTTCCCCCCCCTTTGTTCTGGCTCGGTCTCCGGTGTGAGTGAGCATCCAACAGGTTTTTTTTACATTTTAACAACAAGAAAGGACGTGAGGGTTGCTAACTGGGAGTTTTTTGCCCATGCTTCCAGGGGCGCCCATATAGTCTACCTGTTTGACAGTATAATTACTTAACATTTTACAAAGCTAAACAGTTTTTAAATATCCACTGGGGTCCATTGACTGCATTATTTTCTGGAAAAGATGAAATTAGCCTTTACAGGGTGACTCTGTTACGATGGCTCTGTAGTTCTGAAGCTGTATCTTACAAGCTTTAGTGGTAAAAACGAAGGACAAAGCTGCACTCCATGGGGCCACATCTTAAAATTTAATCAGAGTAGTTGGCTTCTTACACAGTCCCTACCCTAAGCCATGTCCCAATGATGTGTTTAACCCTTATTGGGCTTATTCATAGAGGTAGGTCTACAAGACACTCTAATTGCGGGGAAATGTGTCAGAGGGGTGTGGCTTAAAGCAGACACTGTGTCAGAAGCCAACTACTTTGAATAATTCTTATGATGTGACCCCATGGAGTGCAACGTTGTACTTTGTTTTTTTATATATATGCCAACTGGAATAAGCTTCTGGAGGCCGGCACCCGATGCTGAGGGGGACCTGAGGAGCACAATTGGGACTTGAAGTGGTAAAGTCATTTCTTTGCTTCTTTTACAAGCTTTAATGTTACTGAATTATCGACCTAAATACTCTTTGAAGAATCTCCCCTTGGCATTCCTTGTGAACAGTTTCAGCAGCCCATAGGAGATATGTATATTTATATTTTCTCATAAAAGCAGGTAGAAATACAACAGACTTCTCTAAAAATAATGGTGATACATGTGGTAGATCTGTTTTTTAAAGACAAGATTTTACCTTTACTCGCCATGAACTACAGTCATTCACTGCTGTATTGCTTAGCCAACCCCTTTCTCTTTAGCCAATAGCCAGTAATCTGGTGAACTGGGTATCCCATATGCTCACATTTTTGTAATGCCGGGGCAGGGGGATGACATTCCCAAATACACCCAGAAGACTTGTTGTCTTTTTAGATATAGCAAGCCTAATGAAATCTTGTGTTGTTAGATGACGGGACATCCTATATTGACATCACTGCTCAAGTACTATACTTATGGGAGATAGCACCCAATAGGAAAGCATACTTTGCCTTTATTGGACTAAATGCATTACAAGGGGTAGAGATCCTGTATTAAAAGTAGGATTACTTTTGGATACTGCCAGATGAAATGTCACTGATGGAGCCAACTTTTCAACGGCTCACTCAGCACTCTGTATGAGATACATGCAGGATTATTTAATACCATAATGTAAAGAGCTGCGAGGATGTACAAAGTGTAATATCCCATAGCAACCAGCCAGGTTATAGGTTATTGCAGTTAGCTCAGAAAGACTTTACTGCTGATGGGTTGCTAAAGTAGATTTAAACCCTAATTGGGAGGCATTTCATTTGCTAAAGCATTATAAAAAGTCCTTTTCCTCCTAGATATTATTTCCCCTTTTTCCATCTATATTTGTATCTTAGTGCTGCTGATCTCTGACTGTGCATTCTGTTTTGGCAAGGCCAATTCTAGTCTTCGTCAGGAGCGTGCGTGACAGGCTGACAACACAGATGCAAAGCTGGGACAGATCGTTGTCACCCTATAACATAATAAGGACCCTCATGACAGGTTCGTCAGACATTATAAGACCCCTTGCATATGGGCATCAAAATTTACAGATTTTTTTCTCAGGAACTTGTGATGTCCCTGTGCAAGGGGCCAAAAACTGTGTGAATAATGTTGAGTAAAGGCAAATAAAGGCGTGCAAGCATTTATAATGAATATAATGCATGAATGATACAATTATTTGCCAGTATTGTAATATACTAACGTATACTCATTTATACTTGCGTAAACATTAAACAAGTAAACATGTGAGTAAGGGTCCATTCACACTAGCGTGACTTGTCAGGCGACTTGGTCGCCTGACAAGTCGCGGTCGGTCCCTCGCCACAGGTCGCCCCACAAAATCCTGTCACGCCAGTCTGAATGAGCTCTAAATCACTGCACTCAAACGTAAAATTTTCTGTTTTTATTTTACTGCACACACACTGCAAGAATTAAATCCTTGTGTATGCCTAGATTAACAGAAAAAGCACTGGTATTTACCTGATCCCCCTGCAGATGGCACTCTCCTCTTTTTCCCTATGCTTCAGTTTGTGGACTGTCCCTTGGTATCCTCACCTAAAGGCCCTGCATTGTACTTCATGATTTCAGAAGGCATGTGACCTCTGGAGTGTAGGGCAGAAAGGACTGTGGGCCCTGGTCCAAGAGCCTGGAGGGAGCGAGCAGAAGTGCAGGATCAGATAATAAAAAGTGCTTTTTACAGTACCCTAGACATAACCAAACATTTAAGTGATATTAAAAGAGAAGTATGGATCTAAAAAAAATCATACCCTCCTAGGTGGATGCATCACTGATCCCCTGCTGCATCTGTCCCCCGCTACTTCTAAGACTGAGAACTGAGTGTTTAAAGACTGCTGATCGCTTAGTTCACAGCTTTCAGTGAGCAGAGAGCCAGTGACTGACAGTCATTGGTTCTCTGCTTACTGGAGCATTGGGCTGTGGAGGGGGTGGGAGCGGCTGGCTCAGTGTCCCAGCGACTCACTGAGAGGCTTAGTCAGCTGCCAGTTCAGGCATCTGGGTGGAATCCAACTATAAAGTATCTTTCCCGACCCCGACCGGTAAGTGACTTCAGCCTAAAATGGGGCATAGGAGTGCAGGAACAAATTGCACTCCTGTGACCTACAGGAGAAGTATAGCCAAAAAAAGCTTTGGCTGTACTTCTTCTTTAATTCCTGCAGTGCAGAGGCAGCTTTACTGCAAGGGAGGAGTTTTGTTTTTCCTGGAGCTCAGCTTTAACATTTATAGATGTTTCCTATAACATAGCAAAATCTTCACTTTTTTAGTTCAGGTCCACTTTAAGTTTATTTGAAATGAAGGTGGTAACATCTACTTAAAGTGGCACTAATAGAAATCCCTATTTTCTGAAAATAATCCATATGTATCCACTACTTAACATCCCTGTAATCTATTTTTCATTAAATTGTGTCTTACTGTGATTTTCTGCCTACTTGTAAAATCCTCCATGAGCTCCCAGACCGCGTCTTTTCCCACTTATGCCTCGTACACACGCATCGATAGTTGGCCGTGAATTTTCGGCCAACATCCGATCGGCCGATTTTCGGCTTGTTAGTATGATGCTTTCGACAACCGACTCCGACTTTTCGGCCGAAAAAAATCTGGTGTGCAGGCTATAAAATTTTTGTTGGCCGTCAACAGAACGGCCGATTTTCCGTCAGTCAGTACAGATTTCGGCAGACAAAAATCTGATGAGCAAGACTGGGCATGCTCAGAGAAGAAAAAACACACGGAAAGTAAACCAGCAAATGACATCACTTCTGAAGTTGGTTTTTGTTGGCCGAGAAAATTCATGTGCAGTCTAGAGCACATTTCAACCAACACAACAACACTGAACAAAAGACGGCCGATCGGTCGGCCGATAATCGTTGCGTGTGTACGAGGCTTTACTTTCACTTATTTGGAATGAGCAGTGCACGTTAGTTGTACTCATGTGCATTGCTCTATGCACACTACAAATATCACAGTCCATAGTCCATATAGGGCACAAGCAAGAGAGGGTGGCTATCTTCCTACATATAGTAGGACCATGAAGAACGGACTTAGCCATCCTGCAACAGGAAGACAAATCAATGCCGTTTAACCACGTTTAAGACCGGAGGGTTTGGCTGCTCAATGACCAGGCCCTATTCTGCGATTCGGCACTGCGTCATTTGCGCAATCATGCGATGCTGTATCCAACGAAATTTACGTCCTTTTTTTCCCATAAATAGAGCTTTCTTTTGGTGGTATTTGATCACCTGTGCGATTTTTTTTTTTCTTTTGTGCTATACACAAAAAAAGGGTAACAATTTTGAAAAAATAATATTTTTCACATTCTTTTATATGAAATTCTCAAAAAAAATGTAAAAATCTAAATTTTTTAACATTTTAGGCCAATTTGTTTTCTGCTACATATTTTTGATAAAAAAAATCACAATAAGCGTATTTTGATTGGTTTGTGCAAAAGTTATTGCGTTTACTAACTACTGGAAAGATTTATGTCATTTTTGTTTTTTTTTTTTACTAGTGCGATTTTTTACAGGACTGCGACATTGCGGCGGACAGATCGGACCCCTAACTAACATTTTTTACACTTTTGGGGGTACCAGTGACATTACTACAGTAATCAGTGCTAAAAATATGCACTGTTACTGTAATAATGACACTGGCATGGAAGGGGTTAACAGTATGGGTGATCAAAGGGTTAAATGTGACCCTAGGGGTGTGATTCTAACTGTGAAGGGGTGTGGCTTGTGAAGTCATCACAGAGACATGCGATCCTATATAGCAGGATCACATGACATCTGTGATAACTTCAGGGAGAAATACGGACGGCTGTGTTTACATCAGCCGTCCGTCCATCTCTGTCAGCAGTGGGAGATTGCGAGTGGCCAGCGGCCATCGGAACCCCCTGTCACACGCATTAGCTTCCCCGCTGACGAGCGGGGGCGGGACCACGCCAACGGCGGTGCGTGATCGCCCCCTAGCTCCTCCCAGGCGAGCGCCGTACATGTACGCGAATTTGCCTGGGAGAGCCAGACTGCCACCGTACATCTGCGGCATGCGGTCGGCAAGTGGTTAAATAAAAGGAATTTGGAGGAGGCTGAGAGCAATAGACAGTACTTTTTAAAGTTAATAATATATACCTGAAAAGATTTTATTTTTTTAAACCAAATGGATTTTTCATTTTTCATATCTCTTATTGGATAAACCCACGCAATGCTGCTATTCAGTATATGCAGTACATTCCATGATTAATAGCCTTCATGAACACATATGGGAGTATTCATGAGCTTGTTAGGCATTTTATTTCTATTAATATTATATATTTGTTTGCAAAATAATGAAACTTACTGTAGCAGTTGTTTAGCCAGTGCACAGTATGTGACCGAGCTGTGAATTACTGCGCTTACGAGAAGCTTTCAGTATCAATATTTGTAACGCTTGATCTTCCCGAGACAGAAGAGCTAGTTCAGCATCCCGGACATTTCCACTCGGCATTTGCACAAAACCAACTTCGACAAGATTCATCTTCATGGTGGGCTCAGATCTCTGCAAGTGGTGTTATAGCATGATAATTCATTAACACGTCCATGAATTTCTATTTATTCCCCTCCATTCTCTTCAGGAATAATCCATGTATTGTGCGCCATACAATCTCATCTGTAATGCTTATTATTGCATACAATCCTAGAATAATCAATATTTATGCTAGTTAGATGTATCTTGCAAATAAGAGCAAGGTCCTCTAAAAAGGAGCTTGATCTTAGAGCAGAATGTGTGGACTACAGCAAAAGACAGAGTTGAAAAAAAATATATGTTTCTCTTTTGTTCATTGACGGACACAGCTTCAGATCTTCATAACTGTTGAGTTATACTGCCCCCTACAGGAGTAGGATGTGAGGCAGGAAAAAAAGTCTGGCTATGCCTATAGGCAGTCCCAGGGGGTATATCCCCTTTCTCTGGTATAGGCACTCAATTTTTTTCTGCCTAATCAGGAGTAAGGACCTAGTTCCTTGCTGGGATCTTTGGTCCTGACAATTTTTTACTTTTAGATAGAATTTTTTTTTTTCCATCCGTCCGGATTTCACAGACAGGATATGAATCGGATAGCAACGGGTGTGAGCGGAGATGTCTCTGCTGACACCCGCTGACCCATAGGGATGCGTGGAGCATCCAATCGGGTCTGCCTGAAAAACTGACAGGCGGATTGGATCGGATCGCCGTGTGAAAGGGGCCTATAGGCACTTATTTTTATTGTTTTACATAACTATACTTGCAAAAGGGGGAAGCCTGAAGTGATCTAGCAGGACTTAATTTTCTGACTAAAGTTCCACTTTAATGCATGTACTGCATAACTATAAATAGCACCATAACATTAACAGCATTATAGTTTTTCTGTAAGAGCAATCAGAAGAATCTTGACATTCTGAAAATGCTGGGCTAATCCACCCAAGTGGAAAAGCCTCTTCTAGGAAAGGACAGGAAGTCCAGGATCCTCTTCTAGGAAAGGACAGGAAGTCCAGGATCCTCTTCTAGGAAAGGACAGGAAGTCCAGGATCCTCTTCTAGGAAAGGACAGGAAGTCCAGGATCATCTTCCTGTCACTGAGCTACATAGTAGCAACATAGTGTAGTTATCTTATGGAAGAATTTACCCCATTCGTTTTGGTGCTAATAGTAGATGCCTTCCAACTTAACCTGCTCAGTCTTTTACAGGCAACAACACTTTCCTTCACTCATTACAGATAATAGCTAGACTACAAGTATGGGTAGAGGGCACATATATTAAATGTCGACAGCTCTGTCATGTAAAGAGCAATGAGTCTGGTGGGTCAGAGCATTTCTTATGGTTGTCTGACAGCCCTTATCTGTTCCCTACATTTCATCAATTCCTGTCTTCAAATTCAATTCAACTTTTTATCTAGTAATGCCTCAGGTTTAAAACCTTGCTGTAGCCAGGCTTGTAACCATATTTCCATTTTATTTCTCAATTTTCATTTTAAATATAAAATATTTTTAATTATTATATATTTAAATGTGTTTGTATTTTCCAGATTTTCCAATATTTTGCAATTCCAGCCCTACTTTGAAATGGTTTTACAACAAAAGCAAAAAGATCATAGCTGCCTTAAAGCTGAACTCCAGGCATGCATAAAAGACAAAAATTAATGCAGCTATTTATTCTCTATTAAACTATTACAACATGTGTTTTTTTTAGTGAAATCGGGGAGGGGAGACAATGCTCAAAGATATTTGTATGTGTCTTAATATATACCATGAACTTCAAATTATATATGACAATTCACATAAATAATACCAATACACTTAAATCATGACCTATAAAAAGTGAACCCCCAACTGGTTCTTCAAAGTGCTAAACATAAAGTGTCCGTGCTTGGTAATTAATGATTCAAATATAAAGTGCTAGTGCAACTGTGCAATAAATCAGGATATTAATTCCAAAGTGCTGCATGCTCAGTGCAAAAGGAATGTCCACATGCAGGATCAAACACTGGGGGGAATCCGTCACTGAGTAATGCACCCACTTACCAGACCACCCCTTGGGGTCTAGCTCGGGTAAATGGTCTTTGGAATGGTTCCTATTCTTCCCACAGCCGTTTCCTATGTGAATCTCACTGGGATATATTTGAGGATCCGTTCCACTATCCTGCAGGAGCCGGATGATATGTCCACTTTATGTCCCCTTTGGTGGATGTGGTGGTCTGCAGACTGCTCTCAGCACGGCACCAAGCATCTGGCACACATCTACTGTGAGCAGTCGGCAGGTGGTTCATGTAAGCAGGGTAAGTGCAATATTTTTATTTGCTACTAGCCTCCTGCACTCACCTCTACAGCAGTACAGGGTAGAAGAGGAAGTACTAGGAGCAAATAAAGTGCCCTGCATGTACACAACCAAAATGTTGATAGGAGAACAAAAAGTGTGAGCAGAGGGATGATCTCATCAGACTGCTTCTGCTCTTTGAACAATATAATAGCGCACACATACACAGAAAAAAAATTGTTTTCAAATCTTGCAAGGCTATTTAAAAACACCTGCTTTTATGAAGTAAATTATTATTATTATACAGGATTTATATAGCGCCACCAGTTTGCGCAGCACTTTACAATGTGAGGGAAGACAATACAGTTACAATACAGTTCAAAACAGGAGGAACTAGAGGGCCCTGCTCGTTAGAGCTTACAATCTAGAAGTAAATTTGGGGACTTGGTCACACTATAGTGTAGGACCCACTGAAAATGGAGTACTTTGACGTAGTGGTGGGCTTAAGCACAGTATTGGCCATATGGTGTGACCAAATCCCCATAGGACCCACTGAAAATGGGGTAATTTGACGTAGTGGTGGGCTTAAGCACAGTATGGCCATATGGTGTGACCAAATCCCCATAGGACCCACTGAAAATGGGGTACTTTGACGTAGTGCTGGGCTTAAGCACAGTATGGCCATATGGTGTGACCAAATCCCCATAGGACCCACTGAAAATGGGGTACTTTGACGTAGTGGTGGGCTTAAGCACAGTATGGCCATATGGTGTGACCAAATCCCCATAGGACCCACTGAAAATGGGGTACTTTGACGTAGTGGTGGGCTAAAACACAGTATGGCCATATGGTGTGACCAAATCCCCATATTTACTTCATAAGAGCAGGTGCTTTTAAATAACCTTGCAAGATTTGAAAACATTTTTTTCCGTGTATGTGTGCGCTATTATATTGTTTAATTTGTATATTGGTCTTTTAGCAGCACCAACCTGAGAATTGTGCATTTAGGGTGTGCCCCCCAATATCCGTTTTGCTTCTGCTCTTTCTCTGTCCAATCAGTAGGCTGTCATCCACCTGGATGAGTGATGGGGTGTTAAAATCTTGGGCCTGGATATTCAGAATTCCACATTTTTGGCAGATAAAATAACTCCGTTATATACTGTACCATATATTTTATCTGTGTATTTAGCAGCTTGCCTGGAATTCAGTTTTAAGTCCTTGATTTAGAAATAAAGATTGATGTGCAACTCCTATATCTAGTTCATTTTGCGGAACCACAGCAAAATCAGGCTTCATTTCACACTACCTAGGGGAAGTCAGGTATTGAAATGATATTGTTCTGATGTTATCATTCTCTGTGGCTATTTAACTGAAAGGGATCAACAGCTAGAAAAAAAGCATATCAAGCAACCAAATTCAATTTTCTCTGATATGTAAATATGGTTCATATCTCTGACCACAATAGTAATTTTCTCTTGGCCGTGCTTCAAAAAATGACCATTTATAGGACAAATGTTTAAATCCTTACTCCAGTGAAAGTGTTGCATAGAATATTTCCATCAGGTTTTTATTTCTGTCTGCAACCAAATTCTGAGGATTTTCTCTCACCTCCTGTCTTTGTGAAAACCATTCAAGAAATTGGGGGTGTACTAGGGCAGTATAGCCCAAATGGCAACAAAAAAAAACATTTTTGGAATGGTAAATGGAAGGGTAAATCTCACCAATAAGGATTGGTGGCTAAAAACCCTTTTGACTCCCAGATTATTGGTCTGTTGCTCTTTTTGGACTTTGGTCCACTTGTGGGCTAGGTGCAGTGTTGTGTGATAGGCAGCAAACACACAGACTGCAAGTTTGGCAATAGCAATATATTGTATAATTATATTGTCTGGAGCCACTTACAACTGTTCTAGTAATGGAGCAGCAAAATCAAGAATGGAAGATGTCAACAGCATCTGCCACAAGGAGCGGAATGCAGCCTGGCTGGTCAGCACCCCAAAGGGTAGGCTTCCTAGAGAGATAGACATAGTCCCTGCACTGTCCCTACTCCTCCGGAACCTCTCCCTGTCCCTAAACACTGTCCCTGACAGACAGGGATCCTATCCCTACACTAGCCACTAGCCAAAATCACACCAAGCCTGGGAGCCAGGGTCCTAAATAGACTCTGTTTGACCCAAGATGGCCACCAAAGTCACATAGGGGTGCCTGCATCCAATCAGATAGTGGCTCCCCTTTGACCGAGGAAATCATAGAGAAACCACGTTCCCCTCAACTTCCTCCCCCAAATGCATTGCCCCTGCTGTTGAGTGCCACCTGCAGTGGAGAATACCGACTGCACCTGCCTACACACTTGAGGGCCCCTGTTTAAAGGGATACCCTGTTTATGTTTAAGGACAGCCTCAGCTGAGCCATTGTTTCTCATATGAACGAATATTCCAGCACTAAAAAACTTGACAGAGCCTCTAACGCTATCAAAAACTAAATACAATCTGGTGTTGAACTTTAACCCTTTCCCACTTACAAGCAGTTTATTGACATTCCCCAGCATGATTACTCATACTCATTACTGAAGTTATGTTTGAGTAGAACTATGGCCTCTCATTAAAAAACTACGTTCTGCAGAACTTATTTTAAGTGCATGGGCGCTTGCAATTTTCCAAAGTCACACAAATAGCTGTCCATCCTTCTTTGTGAAGCCCACCTAATTCAGGTTTTTGCCACGGTTTGGCAACAATGCTGCACTGATGCTGATTTCAGAGCTTTCAGAGCATTCTTATGTAGGCCGTGCCTGCTTTTACAACAGTGGAATAAAATATGATGCAGGGAGTATGGCTATCAGAATTTTCACTGCTGATTGCCATGCCTTTAGCTTTTTAATCAGGACCTGGCCACAAATAGCCCTGACTACCGATTTCTGAATTGACAGCACTGCTTCTATTGATGAAACCTTCCCATTGTTAGCTGCATTGTCTGGTAGGGGAAAGTGTATGAGATGGAAATAAAGGAAGATTTGGCTCAGTTAGTGAAGGTAAAGGAAGTTTTTTTACTCACAACATAGCACAATGTGACTTATGTGCTAGACAGTGCTTTCAAAATTAATATAATGATTATAAGTTAATATAAGAGTAATATATGGTTATAAGCTTCTGAGGATGTCACGTGATGAAGAAAAGCTTCAAGCGTAACTCTTGGTGCATCATTTCCGGTCTAGGTGGAATGCACACCGATGCCCGGCAGCTTCCTGCATGATCGGACGGTACGGGTTTACACAGATCGGATGTTTTTAATGTGTTGCCTAGTATAGTGAATGTTTTTTTTTTTTTTATAATAAAACAAAACATTTTTACGCTATGAGAGGTTCCCTCCTCTCACTTTTTTAAAGTGAATAATCACTTTAAAATTGGAACAATGGCCTATCAATCCATTTAGTCACGAGGAGAGGACATCAGACAATTGCCAAGAAACATAATCTTGTCCCTGGGTGACCATAAAGCAAGGCTGGCCTTCTTTGCTATACAACAAAGGGGTCAACACCATCTGGTGAGTGCGGACCTTCATTAAATACCATTCATTCAATATAGCAGCACCGGAGAGCATTATTTTGGTGTTAAGGCACAAGCACTTCTTATATTGTCATATGGATGGACTTTCATTATGGATATGATGGCTATTAACATCTGGGACTGAGTACTTCATGTAAATACTTTATTAACCACTTTATGTACATGTATAGTTGATCACGTTATTTTCATTATTATTTTTTGCTTTCATCTATAATCATTGTATTAATTTTGCAAGCTGTCTAGCACAGTGGTTCTCAACTCCGGTCCTCGGGACCCACCAACAGGCCAGGTTTGCAAGATAACTAAATTACATCACAGGTGATCCCATTTGCTGCTCTGTGATTGCAGTATTCTAGTCTGCATCTCCCCAAGGTAATACTTAAAATCTGGCCTGTTAGTGGGTCCCGAGGACCGGAATTGAGAACCACTGGTCTAGCACATAAGTCACATTGTGGTATGTTGTGATTCAATACATTTGTTTTTGGGACAGCGGCTGCACTTTAGGAGACACGTTGGCACGAGTGGTTATTACCATAACATTTGTAAAGGAAGTTTTTTGTTAACTTTATAAAGCTTGTGGATCACATAGTAACTGGATTTTGGACTTGCTTAGCCTGTCACTCAGGAGACTTTAGATCAGGCATGTCCAACCTGCGGCCCGAAGGCCGTTTGCAGCCCGGAACCTCAGGCAATGCGGCCCACTGCCCCCTGACAATTTCTTTTTTGCTGGGGAGGAAGGAAGTCAGGTTGGGGGCACGGCCACAGCAGCTTCCAACTAACAGTAGGCAGAGGCTGCCTCAGAGGGGGGAGGGGAGCATGTGCAGTGTTTCTGACTCCTACCACCATGACCACTTCAAATCACTGAGGTGGTCATGGTGGTTAGAGTGTTCCTTTATTATCACTCAGAAGAAGTAAACCTCTGTATACTGATTCCATTTCATTTGATCATACTCTAGTTGTGTTAAATTAGTGCGGGGGGTGCGGCAGCACAGGAAGGGCGCTGCGGCATTTTATTACTTATATACCTTAACTATAGTATATATTTAATATGCGGCCCGAGAAAATTTCTCTACACTCAATGTGGCCCAGAGGAGCCAAAAGATTGGACACCCATGCCTTAGATGCACTTTCCTCCCCTTTGACAGTGAGCATCTGACAGTTTGCACGAGCCATGAAAGTTTCCCTTTAAGCAGAACATTTGAGATGAAGTCTGTAAGCCGGCTGAGTCTGGTGCATCTGCCAGCAAATTGAATTTGCTTCTCTCCAAAATGACCTGTTACTCTTCAACATATTTTACTGATCAATATTTTACATTTACAGTATGTCTGGGAAGCGCAATTACCTATTTGCAGTGAAACGAGTCTTTAGACTAAAAAGTCATATTAAATTAAGCAACATGAGTATGCTGATGCAGTAAAGATTCTGCAGGATAATTAGATTGCTATGAATTGTCTTTGTTTGGCTTCCACCGTCTCTGAATTAATCAGCAAAGACACTCCTTTCTTATCTCCAGCACATCAAGAAGATCCTTTATAAAGAGCAGAATTGGATTGAAGAACTAAAATAGTGACTTAAATAATTTGCTGTCTGTCCCTTGTAAAATATGAAAAACTGAACTGTGTTGTATGGCCAAAGCAAACTGCATGTCTCTACTGCTTGATAAGAACATCTTGGCTAAAGCTATAGAAATTTGGAAAAATCGTCTTTTTCTTGGGTTCCACTGAATTAAGAGATACAATGAAGAGGCTTTTTGCCTTCTGCCTTTATCGTGATTATGTAATCATTAAAGTGGTTCTAAAGGTTTTTGCAAGAAGGTAAAAAACCTTCAGTGTACAGCTCTCCCCTCAGCCCCCCCCCCCCAATACCTAACTGAGGCCGATCTCTATCCAAGGATGTGCATGAGAGAAAAGGATCTCCTGGGTCTCTCCCTTCCCATTTGCTGAAATGCTGCCATTGGCTCCTGCTGTTGTGAATCACAGACAATGAAGAGGGAGCGTGGGGGGTGGGGATAAATAAGCCAAACTCTCTGTGTCTTAAGGCTCGTACACACTTGACGAAAATCGGACGAAATATCCTCCGATTTTTCTCTCTCGTGCTCAGCGGTCATAACCGTTTTTTGTTGATGTCTTGTCACATTTTTTTTTTTTTTGGGATATTTGTACCTAGACTTCCGGGTCGTCATCAACTTCAGATCATGTGCGGTCTTTCGTATATGATTTTTCGCGGAGGCACTGCATACACATTAAATGAAAATTGGTCGTGCTGGGGACGGATGATAAAAATGTTGGTGCGGAAAGTTGTGTACACACTAGCCAAAAATCATGCGATTTTACCCCGGACGGGAATTTTCAGCAGATTTTCTACTAGTGTGTACCCCACTTTATGGACAGCTTGAATGCCCCCCATAACAAGCCACTTGGCAGGGGGGAGAGACCCAAAGCATCGATGGGGGAACCAAGAAGAGGAGGATGGGGGCCGCTCTATGCAAAACCACTGCTTATATTTGCCTTCGCTGGTCAGACCCCCCATATCAACATAATGACCTTTTTAATTAACAGCTTCCTGTTTTTAATATTTACCTTATTTTAGACACAGTGATGTCATCATATCATCAGTGATGTCATCATATCTATAGATGCATCGAAATTTGGATGGCCGAAACAGCAGCTGAAAATGGTATTATCGATATTTTGCCAATAAAAGAAAAAGATGCCGATAATGGCACAGAAAATACACACCACTTTGATGTGACTTTACCGCGGCTTTGACTTGACTTTACTGCGATTTTACCGTTTTTTTCACTATGCTTATGATGTGTTTTTCATGGGTCATGTGACTAAAAAAACGCATCAAAATATAACACAGGTGAGTTATTAATGCATTCTTGCTGTGTTTTCAATGCATTTCAACAAGGAGGTGCGTTTTTGGTGCAGTTTTTTTAACTCCCCAAAAATGCAGCAAGTAAGATTTTTAACACCACAACGAAACCAGTGTGAAGACATATATAGAATTCAAAGAGATACATTTTTCTTGCACTAAAGGTGCCAATAATGGCTGACAATAAATTCATATTATTTAAATTCATGATATTAATTAATAAGTTAAACATAATACAATTCTGTATACAAATATATATATTTTTAAAAAATTGTCATTTTTGGTTTGGTTTTCGTCCAAGTGCATCCTGCATTTTCCATTTCGGTTTTGGAACTAAAATTTCCATTCGGTGCATTTCTAAGCATATTGACATGTGCTTCTCTATGCAATGAATACCGTCAATTCTATGTAATGCAGGCAGATCATGATGTCAGTTTCTACAGCACCCACATGTTATTAGTATCACTCTCCATAAAGCCAACCTGTATTTTTCCCTTTGATATTTATTTTCCCCCGACTCCTTTGCTGTCCCATATACCTATGAGAGCCTAAAAAAAATACCTCTGGTCATAGGTAAGGGTCTAATACTCATTAAGTCTATGGGGGTGTAATGCAGATGGACACTCACTTTATTGCTCGCTCCCGCAGGCTCCTCTCCATGGGCCATTTCGTCTCCAACTTTATCAGTGTTCGTGAATTGTATGTGAGAATATGAAAGACTCATCCAGACTGTCCAAGGAGTTCAACTTTAAAGTGGTTGTGAATCTCACACATGAAATATGAACAAACCATATACCTTTTATAGTGTGTGCTTGTCTCAATTAAGAGCGCTAATTGTCATTTCTTTCTGTTGCTTTGTTTCTCTCCTATCAACATCAATCACTTCTGAAAAGTTTTCCTGACACCAAGAGAAAAATGATGACAGGGGATAAAGCTCCAGCGGATTTAATGCCTCAACTCTGTTCCTGTGTGCTGTGTGAAGGGGGGCGGGGCTGTCCCTTCCCTCCAATCAGCTCTCAGAGCTCTCCTCACTAAGCTCCACAGAGTGTAACTTCAACTCTCTGCCCCCCTGTTCTAAACACTCAGACAAGCTGTATAAATTCTATCTTCTGTAGAGAAGAGAAAACTAAGGATAAACAGGTACAACTTATGTGGGAGGATTTATTTAATCTCTGTGTATCACCTGAGGCCAGTCACTTTATTGGGTATATGGAAGGGTTTACAACAACTTTAAAGGTTGGTCTGGGTCAGAGTTGGCATAAGGCTAGGGACTTGTTTTTCACAAGACCTGTAGATTAGCAGTTCAAGCACCAAGCACTGCAATGTGAGGGAAGGGAGAACTCATCAGATTCTCCCCATTAGTTGAAAGAATTAGGTATCTTATGGGGCTCTGAGTGGAGAAAGGGGAGGTGGAATATGTGCAGGGAACATACAGTATCAGTGGTGGAGAAACTTAGCTGTCTAGCACAAGTGTTACTTTACCTTGAAAGGGCAAAGCACTGGTTCACTGCACATACACTTTTCAGAGTTTAGGATTTTTTTTTTTGCTGTCTGTGTTTCTTTAGGAAAGTTTTCCTTCACTTCTTGTCCTGGGAAAATTGTGGGGAGATTGCCCTCTCAGTTGACAGTTGTCACCGAAATAGTTGGCCATAGGTCTCTATTTCTATTTTGGTGACAAATGTAATATTATGGATTTCCCATCACTTTCTGTATCAGCAAAAATGGTCATCAGGACGAATGGAGAGTGTGACGAACGCCCATTTGCTGGAACGTTCGCCACGGGCTACTGGAGTAGTGTGGAGGCCAGCCTCCTGCCCACGGACTATGGGCCCTGGCTTGTAGGGGAGTGCACCTCTGTGTGGGGGTATATGCTGGGGGACAATGGGAGTAGTGTTGCTTTGGACTCAAATCCATGTCACCCCAAGATTCAGACTCAGACTGGGATCAATGTTACAGGCTTAAAGCTGCCTGTTGCAGCAGAGGACTTCTCCACACATTGAGGTCTAAAGAGATGCTAATGACGTCTACTGTGGGGATGTGTATTGACAGTTATAATAAGGTGTGTTGAAGGTGGAGACGTGCAGTCTGGGAGTCTATGTCTTCTGCTTTCATCTGTTAGAGGTGAAGTGTGTTCACACTTCTAGGAATGTGTATTCGGTTATGTTTTGGGCTTGTTGTTTGTTGAATTAATTATGATAATGTTGCAATGTCATTCACCTGTGTCTGTCCAGATGGCCAGGTATGTTAATTACTGGATATACAGTATATTGCAAGTGAGTTGGTGAATAAAGTTCATTTGTTTTACCCTTCATTGAGCTTCGGCTAATGTTTGAGGGGAATTGAGGGGCCAGGTCACTGCATCACGTGAGAATCTGGGGACTTAAGACAGAAATACTTGGTCCAAGTATTGGGGATCTGTTACAGAGAGGAGCAATAAGTACCTAATATATGTTTTTATCCTTCTCTACTATATCCATAACAAAAACATACACTTTAAAATGTAAACTCCTCCCCACAGCCGTAAAGCGTTTCTGTGATGGTACGTACCGTCACTGGGAGTGAAAGACAGATACTTAATAGTTTGAATTGCTTTAAGTGGGACAGTAATATTTGTCAGCTGTTTGATTCTGAACATGTTCATTGAAAAAGCTAATCACATTGGCTTTTGTTCCATGTCCTTCAATGTCAGAGACTGGCTTTCCCTATTGTTTGTGTATTGAGATCATGTGTATTCCATGTACTTCAATTGACAGTCTTGTCCTATTGTCTGTTTTGAGATGGAATGTGTATTGTGTTAAGTCTGCCTGTCCCATTGTTAAATGTTAATGACCTCACATTGTTCTTTCCAGATGGCTAGATAATTAGTTCAGGTTAATTCTGTTTCTGTATACAATTTCATATGCATATGATAATGTATTCAGGCAGAGGGGAGGGATTGTGTACACTGTATGGGAGCAACTGAGTGTAAAACTCAGTTTTTATTGGATTGTGAATTTCATGTCCTGTTCCCCACGAGGTCCACCTGGGTGGTAGCCTTGTGGGGGAAAACTGTATAAAAGAGCAGCTGTACCATTAAACCGAGAGTTCTACTTCACCCTCAATCTAGAGTCCTGTCTCTTATTGGGGGAATCTGCTACAAGGGATTGCTTTGCTCTTCATACTCCCTTGAATAATCACTAAGCTCTTGTAATAGCTTGTTCCTGTTCCTGCTTCACTCTCTGGGGAAAGAAGGGTTCACCCACTGGAACCTGGAGCCTTGTCGTAGGTCCAGGGTGGTTAGAAGACGGCAAAACCCCAACCAAGCTGCGGCGGTTCGTGGGGTCTGCAGTGGTTATGGTGTCTGGTGAAGTGCTTGGAGCCCTCAGGAAGTACTACGAGCATCCGTCAATGGAGGTACCCAGTCGGGGTGCCAGTTGATCCGTTACATTGGTGGCAAGCAGTGGGATGGCGTCCTAGTGCGAGGATGAAACGTTATGAAGCGAGCTAACACCCGTGCAGCGTCCCCATATGAGGAGGAGTTTCTCTGGAGGTTGCAGCAACACTTGGCCCAACATGATGGGCCTGTATCAGAGGTAGGCATACTGGAATGGAGAGATGCCACTCGAAAAGAACTGTGGTATGAGCCTTAGAGGATGTGCAGCAGAGGCGGAGAGAGAGCCTTCCCAGTGAAGAACAGCAGTTCCAGGTATAGGTTGCCCTGCGGTTACTTTTCCTAGGAGAGCAACCCCTGGATGAGTGGGTGATGGAGCTGTGAGACCTGATTTGGAAGGAGTTGTGGCTGGATGAAGCTTATCGGGCACTAAAGTGGTACGCCACCTGTCGCAACCACTGGATGGCTGACGACAATATTCCGGAAGGTGAGGACTATAATGGCCCGGGCTTACTGTGAGAGGTCTTTGAGGAGAGCAATGACTTTGGATGTCCAGCAGAGTGTCGGCTCTGGGACATCCAGGGCACCAGGGAAGCCCTACTGAATCTCCCCAGTGCGGACGACCTGGGGTCAGACCTGAGTCATGTGGTCAGAATGGAGTGGGAACTGGAGCAGGACTACCAACGCCTGCTCTGCTCTATTCCGCCCCAATCTACCTGCAAGCAGAGCCGGAGTGCTGGGCAGTAGATCCAGACCTACAACCCTTCAGTTGGAGAGACATTATAGACTGGTACTGGAAAGATCCACCGATAGCAGGTGGAGATGGGACCGAGGTCTCTCTACCGGCCCTACAGGGAGGCTGGGCAGGCGGCCCAGATCCCCAGCTACAGCAGGAGTTACTGGGAATAGAGACAGTTGGTTCTACTCCCCAGCGGCAGACAGAGTTACAGAGACCCGAAGGTGTCGTCCTTCCTCCCCAGCGGCAGTATGTGTTACAGGGAGCTGAAGGTGTCGTCCTTCCTCCCCAACGGCAGTGTACCTTCCAGGGTATAATCCTTTTCCCTAACCACAGGGAGACAGCAACCCTGACCCCCATGGTGCAGATGGGACCGTGGTCTCTGCACCAGACCTACAGGGATGCTGGACGGCCGGTCCATATCCCCAACCTACCCCGCAGGAATACCAGGAGGAGGAGGTAGGCAATCCCTCCTCTCTACAGCAGACCCCCAACCAGGTCCTGGGGGTAGTATTCGCCAACCCCAACCCAGCAGAAGAGCTGGCAACAGAGCAGAGTGCGGCTCTGTACAAAAGATGGAGTTCCTGTGGTACTGGATGGGACTACAGTCTTCACTTGTATACCCCAGGGATGCTGGACAGTCGACCCAGATCCCCAACAGCCTGAAGAAGTGAGCCCCTCTACCCTGTCTTCTCTCCAGCGGCTGAAAGGACTCCCGAGAGAAGGGCCAGTCCACGCTTATCCCCAGCGGCGGGTATGTGCTATGAAAGAGGAAGAGGTTGGCTGGGTGAGTAACGCTGTTTTCCAGACAATTTGGGGTACTGGGTGGGTGCAGACATTGGGAGGGCCTGTGGAACACAACCTACCTTAGAGAGGTTGGAAAATCGCTATCTTAGCCCCCTAGGCCCCTCTTATGTCTAAGTCACCCTGTGTCTTTTAGGGGCAAAGGGTGACCAAGAAGCCCAGTCTGGCCTGCGCAAACCAGACTTCCACAGACTGATCAGCTATGAGAGCTCCATGCGCCTTGCCAGGACAAACTTACAAACTGTGTGGAACTTTATCAAGGAAGCTACCATGATGGATTTACTCTTTGGGACTTGTTACCCGACTAACTCAGGCACAGACCAGTTGGAGGTCTGGTACCCGGTTAGTCTACCTTTGGGGGGAAGATATGTGATGGTACACACCATCACTGGGAGTGAAAGACAGATACTTAATAGTTTGAATCGCTTCAAGTGAGACAGTAATATTTGTCAGCTGTTTGATTCTGAACATGTTCATTGAAAGAACTAATCACATTAGCTTCTGTTCCATGTCCTTCAATGTCAGAGACTGGCTTTCCCTATTGTTTGTGTATTGAGATAATGTGTATTCCATGTACTTCAATTGGCTGTCTTGTCCTATTGTCGATTTTGAGATGGAATGTGTATTGTGTTAGGTCTGCCTGTCCCATTGTTAAATGTTAATGACCTCACATTGTTCTGTCCAGATGGCTAGATAATTAGTTCAGGTTAATTTTGTTTCTGTATACAATTTCATCTGCATATGATAATGTATTCAGGCAGAGGGGAGGGATTGTGTACACTGTATGGGAGTGGCTAAGTGTAAAACTCTGTTTTTACTGGATTGTTAATTTCATGTCCTGTTCCCCACAAGGTCCACCTGGGTGATAACATTGTGGGGGAAAACTGTATAAAAGAGCAGCTGTACCATTAAACCGAGAGTTCTACTTCACCCTCAATCTAGAGTCCTGTCTCTTATTGGGGAAATCTGCTACAAGGGATTGCTATGCTCTTCATGCTCCCTTGAATAATCACTTAGCTCTTGTAAGAGCTTGTTCCTGTTCCTGCTTCACTCTCTGGGGAAAGAGAGGTTCACCCACTGGAACCTGGAGCCTTGTTGTAGGTCCAGGGTGGGTAGGAGACAGCGAGACCCCAACCAAGCTGCAGCGGTTATGGTGTCTGGTGGAGTGCTTAGAGCCCTTGGAAAGCACTAGGAGCATCCGTCAACTGAGGTACTCAGTCGGGGTGCCAGTTGATCCATTACAGTTTCTGCTGGTGATGCAGTTTGTGTCCAGAACTTCATAGACCTCAGTTGTCCTGAAACCTTCCTACCCATTTTCTAACATAGTAAAGACAAGTAGAAATCAAATAACTGTTATCTCTCACAGACCTGTAATTTATCAATCAAATTTACTTTCCTTACTTGAGTATGTCTCATGCCACCAGGCAGAGAGAGAATAATGGAGCAGAACCAAAGTTTGCCTAGGTGAGTTTTAATGTGGTTGTAAACCTTGGACATGAAATATAAACAAAGCATAGCTCTCTATAGTGTGTACTTGTCTCAATCCAGAGCAGTAATTGTCATTTGTGTCTGCTGATTCATTCCTCTGCTATTAGCATGAATCACTTCTGACAAGTTTTCCTGACACCAAGAGAAAAATGGTGACAGGGGAGGGATTTCTAGCTGATTGACAGCCTCATCTTTGTTCCTGTGTGCTGTGTGAAGAAGGGGGGGGGGGTGTCCCTTCCCTCCAATCAGCTCTCAGATCTCTCCTCACTGATGTAACTGTAGCTTTCCACTCCCTGCTTTTCAGAGCTGAGAGATCCTGTGTAAATTGTGCACTTTGAATGGATGTAGGAGAAAGCTGGATATAGATAAACAGGTACAACGTATCTAGGAGGGTTTGTTTCATTTCAGTGTATCATATGGGGCCAGTCATGTCACTTGGTATATGTGGAGGTTTACAACCACTTTAACGGTTTCCGAAGACAATACCAAATGGGACCCTCCTGTATTATGTGTCTTGTATCTCAATATAGCTCTCTCAGCAACCTATATATTACAGTACAGTATCCTAGACACATCCTATAAACTGGAATTCCATTTTTAATGGCAGCATTAAAAGGCAAATAATATATAGTATTTTAGTCACATCTGTGGCTCACTCCAGACAATCACAAGCTACAGTAGAGAGTCCGCACGTGGTCTTTCTTTCTTTAGCTTCACATCTCAGTTCTCTAATAGATCTCAGTGTCTATTAGCACACAAAGTATTACAGATGATTAGATAACTTGCTGGCAATTTTTTACAAAAAGAAGCAATATCACGTTTGGTAGCTCTATGGATTTATTAAACACAGCTTGTCTCAATCTTTATACAGTGGTTTCCCATCATCCTGTTTACGAGGAACAAGGCTAAAATTCTAGCTGAATGCAGTTTGCGATTTTCAGTAAGGTATAAAAAAACACATTGTCATGCTGATAGGTTCACACTATAAAGAATAAGCCTCTTGGTGGGACAATCATTTTTTGTTTTCAGCAAATTACAGATTTCATATCGCCAACAATGGCACTGCTCTGTGTCTGAAGTTTGGCGCTGCGTTTGTTCTCGTCTCTCATGTATGTATTAGAGATTGCTGCCTTTACTGAGCCGTCATCAACGTCTGATGGTGTTTTAACTTTCCACTCTCCTTCAGAGGTTCTTGGAGTTCTTTGGACATCTGAAGAATAAAAGGGACAAGCCTTTGTGTTTAAATGACACACAAATGACAAATATGTGACAGGAAAAAGGAAACAGTGAACAAAGCCATTCTCCCATTTCTTTTTATTAAATTTGATGTTATTATAGTGTCTTTTACTGGTAATCTATATGCTTTTTTCTTATTTTTTTAAATGATTCTAATCCTAAAATAAATAAATTATATATACAGTGCATTGCGAAAGTATTCGGCTCCCTTGAACTTTGCGACCTTTTGCCACATTTCAGGCTTCAAACATAAAGATATAAAACTGTAATTTTTTGTGAAGAATCAACAACAAGTGGGACACAATCATGAAGTGGAACAAAATTTATTGGATATTTCAAACTTTTTTAACAAATAAAAAACTGAAAAATTGGGCGTGCAAAATTATTCAGCCCCTTTATTTTCAGTGCAGCAAACTCTCTCCAGAAGTTCAGTGAGGATCTCTGAATGATCCAATGTTGACCTAAATGACTAATGATGATAAATAGAATCCACCTGTGTGTAATCAAGTCTCCGTATAAATGCACCTGCACTGTGATAGTCTCAGAGGTCCGTTTAAAGCGCAGAGAGCATCATGAAGAACAAGGAACACACCAGGCAGGTCCGAGATACTGTTGTGGAGAAGTTTAAAGCCGGATTTGGATACAAAAAGATTTCCCAAGCTTTAAACATCCCAAGGAGCACTGTGCAAGCGATAATATTGAAATGGAAGGAGTATCAGACCACTGCAAATCTACGAAGACCTGGCCGTCCCTCTAAACTTTCAGCTCATACAAGGAGAAGACTGATCAGAGATGCAGCCAAGAGGCCCATGATCACTCTGGATGAACTGCAGAGATCTACAGCTGAGGTGGGAGACTCTGTCCATAGGACAACAATCAGTCGTATACTGCACAAATCTGGCCTTTATGGAAGAGTGGCAAGAAGAAAGCCATTTCTTAAAGATATCCATAAAAAGGGTCGTTTAAAGTTTGCCACAAGCCACCTGGGAGACACATCAAACATGTGGAAGAAGGTGCTCTGATCAGATGAAACCAAAATTGAACTTTTTGGCAACAATGCAAAACGTTATGTTTGGCGTAAAAGCAACACAGCTCATCACCCTGAACATACCATCTCCACTGTCAAACATGGTGGTGGTAGCATCATGGTTTGGGCCTGCTTTTCTTCAGCAGGGACAGGGAAGATGGTTAAAATTGATGGGAAGATGGATGGAGCCAAATACAGGACCATTCTGGAAGAAAACCTGATGGAGTCTGCAAAAGACCTGAGACTGGGGCGGAGATTTGTCTTCCAACAAGACAATGATCCAAAACATAAAGCAAAATCTACAATGGAATGGTTCACAAATAAACATATCCAGGTGTTAGAATGGCCAAGTCAAAGTCCAGACCTGAATCCAATCGAGAATCTGTGGAAAGAACTGAAAACTGCTGTTCACAAACGCTCTCCATCCAACCTCACTGAGCTCAAGCTGTTTTGCAAGGAGGAATGGGCAAAAATTTCAGTCTCTCGATGTGCAAAACTGATAGAGACATACCCCAAGCGACTTACAGCTGTAATCGCAGCAAAAGGTGGCGCTACAAAGTATTAACTTAAGGGGGCTGAATAATTTTGCACGCCCAATTTTTCAGTTTTTTATTTGTTAAAAAAGTTTTAAATATCCAATAAATTTTGTTCCACTTCATGATTGTGTCCCACTTGTTGTTGGTTCTTCACAAAAAATTACAGTTTTATATCTTTATGTTTGAAGCCTGAAATGTGGCAAAAGGTTGCAAAGTTCAAGGGGGCCGAATACTTTTGCAAGGCACTGTACATATATATATATATATATATATATATATATATATATATATATATATATAACATATCTTGTAAAGATTGGGGTGATTAGACTCAAGTGGTGCATGCGTTTTCAAAAAGTTGTACCAGTTCAAAACTGAATTTTAGGGTCATAGCAGCTGACTTTTTTTTTTTAAAGTAACAGAAAAATTCACAGAAGACAGCAATTTCCCATGCAGGGGTTATACTGCAACTTGCAAAATACTTCAGCCTCCTGGCTTATTCACTTGCCACATGGCTGCTTTAGGCCTCAAGCCTAGGTCTTAGGTCTGCTCCTCAGACCAACACAAAGGTTTCCTTAAAGTGAAGCTCTCTCATAGCTTACTCATAATCAGCTCCTTGCTGCTCTGTCGTTGCTTACATCTGCCTCCTGCAGACATGCATGCTCTCTGACTTAGGACTCTGATAGGAGTCCTCCTGACTCCCATGCACAGTCTGTTGGGTGGAGTCCTGAGCTCTAACCCCGGGTCTATTATAAACCCAGCCCACACCTGTGAAATCAGCATGCCTGCCTCTCCAAAAATCTGGCTTAGCCCCAGTTCACATCGGTGCGATTTGTCATGTGATTTGACAGGTCAAATCGCATGTCAAGTCGCAGTCTATTGCTGGCAATGGCACTCTCCCAATCAGTGTGACGCCGACTTCCAAAAGTAGTTCATGCACTACTTTTGGCGACCTAAAGAGGAAGTAAACCCTCCTCTACAACTTGTACCTATAGGTAAGCCTATGATAAGGCTTACCTATAGGTACTGTAAATATCTCCTAAACATGCACCGTTTAGGAGATATTTACTTTGCATGCAGCCAGTGACATCACTGGCGCATGAGCTCTGAAGGAACGGCCGCTCGTGCTGTTCCTTCAGAGCCCAGTGCCGTGACCGTCGGCTCCAGCGCTCATGCGCGGGAGTGACGTCATCGAGGCTATAGCCAATCAGATGGCCGGATGCCGCAATCCCATAAGAAGGGCGACACAACATGTCACCCATGAGAGAGTGGAGTGGTCGGCACTTCGGGGCTTCGTTCTAAGGCAAGTATTTCATAATGAGCTAGTATGCGATGCATACTAGCTTATTATGTGTTTGTCTTTCAGGTGTTTGTTTTTTTTTAAAAGAATTCTGAGGTTTTCAACCTCTTTAAGGGGTGACTTTAATAGACATTTGTGCATGAACCAGCACAGATGTCTTTCAATTCGCCCCCGAAGTCGGACTGAATCTGGCATTGAAATCATGCGAGTTCAGATGAAGTCGCACGATTTCAAAGCCGTGTTCAGTGTGAAAGAGGGCTAAAACTGCTAAAATAAACAGTGGCACGAGCTGGCATCTCTACAATATATATTTATATACTGTATATACACAGTACTGTGCAAAAGTTTTAGGCAGGTGTGAAAAAATGTTGTAAATTAGGAATGCTTGCAGAAATGGAAATGTTATTAGTTTATTTTTATCAATTAACAAAATTGAAAGTATATAAACAGAAGAGAAATCCAAGTCAAATCAATATTTGGCATGACCACCCTTTGCCTTCAAAACAGCATCAATTCTTCTAGGTACACTTGCACACAGTTTTTGAGGGAACTCGGCAGTTAGGTTGTTCCAAACATCTTGGAGGACAAACCACAGATCTTCTGTGAATGTAGGCTGCCTCAAATCCTTCTGTCTCTTCATGTGATCCCAGACAGATTCCATGATGTTTAGATCAGGGCTCTGCGGGGGCCAAACTATTACTTCCAGGACTCCTTGTTCTTCTTTAGACTAAATATAGTTCCTAATGACATTGACTGTATGTTTGGGGTGGTTATCCTGCTGCAGAATGAATTTGGGGACAATCACACGCCTCCCTGATAGTATGGAATGATGGATAAATATCTGCATTCTGTATTTTTCAGCATTGAGGACACCATTGATCCTGACCAAATGTCCAACTCCATTTGCAGAATGCAGCCCCAAACTTGCAAGGAACCTCCACCATGCTTCACTGTTGCCTGCAGACACTCAATATTGTACTGCTCTGCTCTCTAGCCCTTCGTAGACAAACTACCTCCTGCTACTGCCAAATATCTCAAATTTTGCTCTACAGCTGGATTCTCTTGACATCTGTCCAGAGCACCTGCTGCAATCTTTCTGCGCCCTAGTTCCTATGTTTTTCATACAAAGGAACTGGAAACTAAACTAAGAGACTCAACAATGCATGTAAACATAGGAACTGGGGTGCAGAAAAATGGCAGCAGGGGCTCTGGATACATATCTATCCTGCCATACCATCAGGGAGACATGTGATTGGCCCAAAATGTATTCTAGAGCAGGACAACAACCCCAAACATACAGCCAATGTCATTAAGATAATTGTAAAGTCTTGTGTTTTTGTTTTTTTTTTTAAGTAACAAACATGTCATAGTTACTCTGTGCAGTTAGTTTTGCACAGGGCAGTCACCTCTTCTCAGGTCCCTCTTCGCTGCTCCTGACCCCTCCCTCCTGTCGAGGGGCCCCCACAGCAAGCAGCTTGTTATGGGGGCACCCGAGCCGAGCTGCAGCTCCATGTGTCCATTCAGACACGGAGCTGCCATTCAGCCCTGCCTCCTCTCTCTCCTGATTGGCTAACTGACTTTGATTGACATCAGTGGGAGGCAATGGCGCCGCTGCTGTGTCTCAGCCAATCAGGAGGAAGAGTCCTGGACGGCTGAGAGACTCGTGGACACTGCTGGATAGAGGTAGGGCTCAGTTAAGTATTAGGGGATGCTGGAGTGGCTGCTACACGCAGAAGGTTTTTTATCTTAATGCATAGAATACATTAAGGTCAAAAACCTTCTGCCTTTACCACTTCTTTAAGAACTATCTTCAGTATAAAGAACAAGGAGTCCTGGAAAGATCGATTGGCCCCTAAAGAGTCCTAATCTCAACATCATGGAGTCTGTCTGGAATTACATGAAGAGACAGAAGGATTTGAGGCTGCCTAGCCTACATCCACAGAAAATATATGGTTAATTTCCAAGATGTTTGAAACAACCTACCTGTGTGCAAGTGTACCTAGAAGAATTGATGCTGTTTTGAAGGCAAAGGGTGGTCACACCAAATATTGATTTGATTTAGATTTCTCTTCTGTTCATTTATTTCCAATTTAATAAGAATAAACTATTAAGACTTCTATTTCTGAAAGCATTCTTCATTTACAGCATTTTACACACCTGCCTAAAACTTCTGCACAGCACTGTGTATTTATATGAACTATTCCATGTCCTATGGTGTTATTGTCATAATATAGTCCACTAGTTTAACCACTTGCTGACCAGTCACGTTGACTGTACTGCGGCAAAGTGGTTAGTTATCGTCCAGCGACTTAGACCTACGCCGCTGGACTCCTGCCCTTGTGGGCGGCGCGCGTGCCGCCGGAGGCTCGCTCCCGCTGTATTCAGTCACAGCGAGAGTTGGGCCAGGGGAGGAACGGTGGTGATCACCGCCGCTCTTCCCCGGTCATCAGGGAATCGAGTGTGGAGATCCGCCCGCTTGTGTAAACAAAGCGAGCGGATCTCCTAAGTGACAGACAGGGTCAGATTGCAGGGTTCAGCATACTTGAACATGCGATCTGTCCCTGTGTCACTCAGTCACCTCCCCCCACACACGTTAGTAAGCACCAGGCATACATTAACCCCTTGATCACCAATAAAAATTAACCCCTTCCCTGCCAGTGTAATTTTTACAGTAACAGTGCATATTTTTAGCACTGATTACTGTAGTAATGTCACTGGTACCCCCAAAAGTGTCAAAAATGTCAGTCAAGGGTCCGATCTGTCCACCGCAATGTCGCAGTCCCGCAAAAAAAAACGCAGATCGCCGCCATTACTCGTTAAAAAAAACACCAAAAATGACAGAAATCTTTCCCTTAGTTATTAAACGCAATAACTTTTGCGCAAACCAATCAAAATACGCTTATTGCGATTTTTTTTACCAAAAATATGTAGTAGAAAACAAATTGGCCTAAAATGATAAAAAATTTTGATTTTTACATTTTTTGGGGGGAGAATTTCATATAAAAAAATGTGAAAAATATTGTTCTTTTGTCAAAATTGTCGCTCTTTTTTTGTTTATAGCGCAAAAAGTAAAAATCGCACAGGTGATCAAATACCACCAAAAGAAAGCTCTGTTTGTGGGAAAAAAGGACGTAAATTTCGTTTGGGTACGGCGTTGCATGACCGCGCAATTGTCAGTTAAAGTCGCACCGTTCCGTGGCCCAGACGTAAGACAGCAAAATCCTCCGGTGGTAAAGTGGTTAAAAATCGAAATGGTTACCAATATTTCATCTTCTTCCTTTGCCAAGTCAACATCTATGATTTCTTCTCTATCTTCAATCAGTCCCCATGTGTGTCAGACTGAGGCAGTGGCAGTAGAGGATCCCAGCTCAGGCACTGATAGGGGGCAAAGCTGAGGCAGAAGCCTCTCTTTCGTCTACAGTACCTTGCCATGTTCTGCACTGTACAGGACCAAGCCTCAGTCCTGCAGATTACACAGAGAGTGCAGCTCTACCAATGCAATCAGTAAAGCTCAAACACATACACAGTACTGATCCTTCTCCAGGAACATTTATACTCCATCTGCTCAGGTGTCGGGCTTGTCTTACACCCCATATGGTTCAAAAGAGAAACAGCAGTGCATCAAGATATGTTTTTTACTGAATTTTATTGTACCCAACAACATTGTACAGGTACTTACTGTAAGTCTGATGCAGCTGTTTCTATCACAGATTGGCTTTTTGGGGTGACAAGGCATAAAAAGTATTAGAGATAGTGTTTCATCAAACAAAAAGGGTAAGACAAGGGGGGGAGAAAGCGGGACTTTAAGTGAAACGCACGGTGGGATTAGCCGTGCGCCTCCATCCCTAATATCAATTGAGACAATAGAAAAAAGGTTGGGACTTTGAATGAGAGACATGACTGAGTAAAAAATAATTATATCATATTTATTGATGCATAAAAAGGGGGTAATCATGATGTATTGCACGTATAGGCTGACATGGTATAGTCACAATAAAGTAGTAAAGTACATGGTGTACACCCCAACAATTACAATCTCAAAAGAACCAACATGGCAATGAAACAATAGTACAGAGTATTAACATGACAACATAACATCCATTGACTGACGCGTTTCGTGGACTAACGCCACTTCTTCAGAGTCGGTGTATGATCATATCTAAAAGTAAATGAGTATAAGCGTATAGGTGCATTGCATTAGATGGTAATTTGGAAATTGGGGAAGAAGGGGAGAAAAAGGGGGGGGGGAATAGGAAGCAAGATCCCCATAACCCCAACACTTACACAGTAGCTCCAACAGTGACTGGTACTGGGGTGTACACCATGTACTTTACTACTTTATTGTGACTATACCATGTCAGCCTATACGTGCAATACATCATGATTACCCCCTTTTTATGCATCAATAAATATGATATAATTATTTTTTACTCAGTCATGTCTCTCATTCAAAGTCCCAACCTTTTTTCTATTGTCTCATCAAACAAAAAGGCACCTGGAAGCATAGCTACATGAACCTTTAAATCCTGTTTTATGGGTAAATGGCAAAAAAAACAATAAAATAAACCCTTTAGCACTTCCTGATAGCGGTAATGCTTGCCCACCTCTTTCTGGCAACTGCACATTCCTACTGGCCAGTGAAGCTGCCCATCATAAAGATGGACCTTTAGGAATATGTGGGAACAGGGTTTCAGAAGCATCTTCAAGTATGTTCAGGTACCTTTAGGTGCGTGCACTTTATATCTGCAGTAGTTTTTGATGGCAGAGTCTCTTTAAATGAAATTTTATAAGCATGTTCTAAAAGTGAGAACTGCGCAAGGTGTGTTGTGCGATGCTGAATGCTTTTTGATGGAATTGACACCCATCAATATTGGGGACTTGTTATGCTCCAATAAAGTTTGTTAGACTAAGCATGATCTGAAGACCAGTGGAGTCTGTTGCATTCACAGGAAGATCTATAGCTGGGTCACACTAGAGGCAAGGGAGGATCAATAAAGTGGAGCTCCACCCAAAAGGGGAAGCTTCACTTGTTTGTTAACTCCCCCCCCCCCCCCCTTCGGTGCCACATTTGGCACCTTTCAGGGGGGAGCAGGTACCTGTTTTTAACAGGTACTCATCCCCAGTTCAGGCAGACCTCGCAGCCAAGTGCGCCCCCCCTTCCTCCTTCCCCCGCCACTGGGACATTCATAAAGCGCTTGGTGCATACGCAGTAGGGAGCTGACTGTAAAGCCGCAAGGCTTTACTGCTGGTTTCCCTTACAAGGAATGGTGGAGGCAGCACCCGAGAACCAACTGAAGAATAAGCTGGGGTGCCAACACTGCAGGATCCCTGGACAGGTAAGGGTCCTGATATTAAAAGGCAGCATCTACAGTATTTGTAGCTGCTGACTTTGAATTTTTGGAGGGGGGGGGGCTGAAGCTCCTCTTTAAGAGTTTTTTCTTTTAATTAATTGCCAAGCAAGTAAAGAATACACAAATTATTATAGCATTGTATTTATTATTACAATTAATATACTAATGCAACCAGTATGTGTACCCAAATTTGGGTACAGCAGAACTCAGACTGAGGGAGGGAAAAGCAGCAAAAGGAGTCAGTCAGTTGGGCTTCATGTGTTAAAAAGAAACACATTGATAGAAGGAGACAGCAAAGTGACATGAAAATGAGCCAATCAGTCTGCTGCTTCTTCTTTCACTCTTAAGTCACAGACTGAGGGATGGACAAGACCTGTATCAGTGGTCTCTTGGTTTGCCAGATAGAGTTGTGCTGCATGGGCTCTGTAAATCTCAGGAGTTGGTTAACATTTTTCAGCTATAACTTAGCTCATGGAGCCACCTGCTTTATCATTCAGAAGCCTGTAGGCATTTGCAGTCTGTACTCCACACTAATGATGATGCTTGACCGAAGCGGCAATGCAGAAGGGGAAGGAAGTTGTTAGGAACTTGGTCCCTCTATGACTCCCTGCGGTCATCAGGGAGATAGATGTCTGATTTGATGCTGGCACCCTATTGACCTTGGTGGCCATCTTGGGCCAAGGCAGAGTCTACCCAAGATTCTCGATCCCAGGTTTGGCTTGCTTTGTTCAAGTAGCTAGTGTAGGGACAGGTTCCCTGTCTGGCAGGGACAGCACATAGCGGCAGGGAGAGGTGCATGGACTATGCTATCTCCATTTGGGAAGGCTCCCATTTGGGCGTGGACCAGCCAGGCCACATAAAAACTCCTCGCTGCAGAAACTGTCGGCATCATCCCAGGATACGTTCCTCAGCTACAGTTTTGGAAGTGGCTCCGGTCGGCTGTGCCTACCCACCAGGCCTAATTGAGCATTGTTGGAACTATTGTAATATATTGTTCTACTTCATCCCCGTCTTTGTGTGACTTCTGCAAGTCAGCACACCATGCTGCACTCTACCCACAAGCCAACTTACATCCATAGAAATGCCCACAGATACCCTTTAAGAGTAAACACCTGAAGTTGAACAACAACTGTAACTAATCACTGATTATACAGAGGTAAATTACAGGGTTAGCCGTACGTAGGTAGTGTATAGGACAGGACACCTTGCTGCTGTTTTCTCTTTATGCATTGCTTTCCTGCTGTTTCTTTTTTACGCATTGTTTATTTGCTTTAGAATTATTTCTGCAAGAAACCCTATCAGCTCATTTTCCCTGCATCTTGATGATGTCTGAACGTGCTGCTTCTTGTTATATAATTCTCAGATTTTCTTCCCCCCATAGCTTCTCATTGCTTCTAAATATATGCACAAAAAGCAATGTACTTTCCATAAGAAAATCTTCTAATTTGCCTCTTTAGATATTTCCCGTCCTCTCCTTTACACTGGTTTATATTTTCAAGAGGAACTATTTCCACTTCTGTAACTCAGAAGAAACCTGTGCTTGGAAAAATACATGGGCTGCCACTGCCGACCTCCTTGTGAATATTCTAATTGCCTGGCTTTCATGTCCTTCCTCTGACTTCAATACTTCTCAGTCGCTGACCCGGAGCAAACACACAGTCAGTGAGGTCAAATCTGCTGATAACTGTATAATTGTTCCAGGTCAGTGGCAGAGCATCAGGGAGACAGTCAGGCAACTAGAAATGTTCAAAGTAAGTGCCGGCAATGGCAAGCTTCATGTTTGTCCAAAAACGGATTTCCTTTACAACATCTCTTTCTTCTTGCATTGCAAATCTCTGTTCTACCATTTTGGCTCTACTAAGAATTAGTGTAATCACAATAAAAGGCAATGATTCCTCTAAATGACTCAAGAACCCAGCCCTGTCCCCACACCATACACTGTTTCCTTTAAACAGGTTGTCCCTATTGTTTTATGCATGGTTAAGATGCATACCCTTTGATGATCGAATGCCACCCCTCTGGTCACTAAGGCAGCTCTGCCTGCACTAAACCCTTCAGTTGTTTTCTCGACTTCTTTCACCCAGGTTCAATAAAAGAAATAATTTTATCCTAAAGGAGACCACAGCTATCAAGGGGGTAAGCATGGAACTGCATGGGGGGTGGGGTGGTTTAGGGAGGCTGAAAGTGAGAGGAAATCTGCAATAGGGACACAGAGAAATTAAAAACTATATATATAACATGTGTCAGGGGCTTTTCCCTACTCTAGCAAACAAAACATTTCTGTCTCTGCTGCTCTTAGAGAGTTGTCTTAACTTCCAATGGTATAAAATGAGGAAAATCTCTCTAATGGAACCCAGAAAGCAGTAAATATCTGACAGCAATTCTAACCCTTCCCAATTCTACTGCTTTTTGATTCTTTCATCTCATTCACACATATGAATGCTATGATATATCATCCCACTCTTACTTGACTCTATGTATAGTTACCCCAGACATCACATACCATAGCTCTTCCATCCCAGTCACACCCAGATCTATTTGGAACAACTACAGACGTCCTATACCATAGCTCTTCCATCCAAGGCACATCCAGATCTATGTGGAACAACCCCAGACATCACATACCAAAGCTCTTCCATCCCAGTTACACCCAAGTCAATGTGGAATAACCTCAGGCATCACATGCCATAGCACTTTCATCTCAGTCGCACCCAGGTCTAAGGTGGATAACTCCAGACATCTCATATCATAGCTCTTCAATCTCAGTCACACCCAGGTCTATGGAGGATAACCTTGGACATCACATACCATAGTTCTCTCATCTTAGTTATACCTAGGTCTATGGGGAATAAACCCAGACATCATATACCATAGCTCTTCTATCCCAGTCACACCCAGATCTATGGAGGATAATCATTAACATCACTTACCATAGCTCTTTTATTCAAGTCACACCCAGTTCTATGGAGAATAACCCCAGACATCATATGGCATAGCTCTTCCATCTCCGTTACACCCAGATCTATAGGAAGTAACCCCAGACATTATATAGCATAGCTCCTCCATCCCACTCAAACCCAGGTCTATAGAGGATAACCTAGGACATCATCTACCATAATTCACTCAGCTGCAAGGGGAGCCCTCTCGTTACCTCAGCCTCCAGTCAGGTACGTGACACTGTCTGTTTAGTTTCACATTTCCTTCAGTTAGCATCAATGATGGAAACAGCTCTCTTATATTACAGTCACGTGATAAACTATGTTTTTGGGGTTGTATTCAATATTTGTAAAGATAGATCACACAAATACTTATGAGAATAACATTTAATAAAAGTAATGACAGATACAGATAAAGGCTTACAATACAAAAATACAGCATTAAACCCAGCACAAACATTATATCATAATTCTACCATTATATCATATCTCTAGTTCACACAGATCAAACATCCCCATCTGGTACCATGTATTATATCACGGTCACATGATAGTCTACATTTTTTGGGTTGTATTCAATATGTGCAATGAGAGATCACACAAATACCTTTACATATAACATTTAGTAAAAGTAATGGCAGATACAAATAAATAAAATATAAAAATAATAATTAACTAAAGATGCTGTTACTGCCACGGGTCCCTCCATTATGGCGTGGCACAGAGGATCAGTGTCAGACACATGCATGATGGCAGCTCTGAGATTAGACAAGACTTACAAGTTCTTGCTGTAGTATATTAGTCTTGTGTGTAGAACATTGTCAACCCCCACTGCAAGCAATATGACCTTTTAAGGACTTGCCAGTTTGCAGTGACATTCTGTTGGTATGAAGTAAGTTAAGGTGAAGCCATACTTATGTCCTTATATTGCCCCTCAACCAAGATCTGGAGGCTTACCATCACAACTCCCACAAAAACACGTGGGAAATAACCAAAACAATGCAAGTAATGTCTGATTTATTCAATAAAAACAATTTACCTCAAAAAATGAAAAGTGAGCACACCTCACGAAAGGTATGGCGTCTGATGTCTGCAGAGTAACCTTAATGCCCCCCTACAGGAAATGTACTGCACATTCCTTCTCTTAGTTTGTAACATTCTTTGTACTCACAGTTAATGCTAGGTTGGTAATGGAAAACAATTTAAATAATGAAAATTGCCACAGAAGTAGCGGTAGGAGCAGAAAGCTGAAATTGCTTCAGTTTATCAAAATCATTGGACACCATCTTTTCATTATTATGCGGAGCGGGGTCAACCGGGCCAAAGCTGCGCAGTAAATAAAAGCTGGGCTAAAACAGTTGTTTATTTATGATTAGGCGTGTGATATTTATAATGAGGACGCTATGTTTATGTTCTTAAATGTGTCAGGGCATTAACAATATTAACAACCTTTAGATATCCGGCAGTGTTCTACTTTGCGCTGCCAACTATAGTATATTTCTGGGAAGTGAAGCATTGAAGATATAGTTGATATGTATGGTGTCTTAGGTTTGATTACCCATTACAAATAATAAATAAGAGTTTGTTTTCTTTTACCATACTAAAGGGCTCATTTAAAAATCATGCAGAGAACAGTGATATGCAATACAATGTAGTTTACTGTAGCCAATCAAAAATTACTTGTTAGTAGGGATGGGCTGAACACCCCCCCCCCCCCCCCCGTTCGGGTCGTTGCCGAACGGGGGAAATGGTCAAACCTGAACGGTGAATCCCACTGAAGTCTATGGGAGCCGAACAGGAAAAATCAAAAGCGCCCATTTTGAAGACTTTTATGCAAGTAATTGGCCATAAAAGGGGTATGGGGGTCTGGGTACTGCCCTGGGGGACATGTATCAATAAAAAAATAAAATGTATTGTTTTTTTAGGAGCAGTGAGTTTAATTATGATTAAAGTGCAATACAAATTAAAAATTCCTTTAAATACAGTATAGTGCCTGGGGGGTCCCCTTAATGTGCCTGTAAAGTGGCGCATCTGTAGCATGCAGAATAAAACATGCTGCAGCAAAAATGACAATATTTCTAAAGAAAAAAAAAAATGCTTCAAATCCCATTTAAAATGACCTGCAGTTACAATTGCTGGCACCTGGCTGTTAAAGAAACAAAGAAAAAATTGGCCCCCCAGTTCATCCATACCATACCAGACACTTATCTAGGCATGCAGCCTGGGAAGTCAGGAAAGGGGGGGGGGGCGAGCGAGTGCTCCCCCCCCCGAACCATACCAGGCCACATGCCCTCAACATGGGGGAATGGTTGCTTTGGGGTGCCCCAAAGCACCTTGTCCCCATGTTGATGGGGACAAGGTCCTCTTTCTGACAACCCTAGCCTGTGGTTGTCGGGGTCTGCGGACTTACTGGAATCTGGAAGCCATCTTTAACCATGTGAGTGGGTATCGGGTACCCTTACCCATTCACCAAAAAAGTGTACAAATAGTAATAAACATAAGAGACATTTTTTGACAAATCCTTTGTTAAAATATATCCACAGGGGGCAATGGTCTGGTTCCCACCCAAGCACGCCTCCATCCCAAATTACATATATTTTTTTTATTGTTAAAATATACTGTCCCTCACTGTAAATCTATCGTCAATCAAGCTGCCCGCTGGATCCGAAAAATAAAAAATAAAAAAATGAAAAACGCTCTAGGCTCCTGGGAGACCTCCCGCTATATGCCCACTCTGCACTTTGACATTTCTTCTATAGGCAAGAGACGGGGGCCACCTGGCTACGTCACCTGGTCACACCCCCCACTTCTGACATGACATCAGAAGGGGGCGGTGCCACTAGTGACATAGCCAGATAACCCTGCCCCTTGCCTATATAAGAGATGCACCCCTACCCTGCACGCCCAGATAAGGATCTGGTATGTATTTTGGGGGTGGCCCACACTATTTTTTTTTTTTTACATTTTTTTTCTTAATTTTTTTACCAGCACTTTTTTTTTTTTTTTTTGTATTGTTCAGCTGTCAGCAGTGAAACCTTTCACAGCTGATGACTCATCAGTTGTTAATGATGCCGCAGCTGGCTTCCTGGCCCCGATCCTTAACAACCAGCTTACACTGGACCCTGGTTGGGAAAAGCTTTGCCCAATCAGGGCGCAGAATGCACTGTGCAGCTCTCAGTGCATTGCAGGGTGTTTGTCGGGGCAAACACTCTGCAAATTCGGGTGTATTGAAGTGGTTAACTGTGTTGCAGTGCATCAAAATGAATGGGCTGTGATGTAGCCTGATGCACAAAAAAGTCCTGCTGCATTTTCTAAAGTGCAGAGCAACACACATTGTGGGACATTATCCATTCTATTGCACAGCAAGGAGCAATGAGACAGTTTGAGCCATAAATTCCCTCAGCTTCTCAAAAGTAGTACTGTGACAGAATTAAACCTGACTCTGACCACTTCCTAATTTGGGGTGTCTGTATAGTGTGAAATTCCACTGTCTCCAAACATCCCAAAATTTGTCATAGCTTGCTGCCTACAATCACAGATGCAGAGGTTGCAAATACACAGAATAACGTTTGCATAGACTTGGATACATGAGAAGCAGCCTGATATGTGCCTAATTGTGTTGCTAATTTGCCTAATAAATGCCCCCTATTATGCACATTATGGTGTGTTGCACAGGTGCATTCTAGATGTGGTTGTGGTATTATTTAAAACACAGTGTGCTATCCAGAATTATGGTAACGTGTGCAATTATTATAAATTATGCAATAGCTGTGCTACCTCAAAATCATGTGCAAAATATCAATATGTGTAAAATTAAATAAACAATACTTGGGATGCTGCTGCTATTTCCATTGTGCAATCACAACTTACTTATGTAATCACCAATACAGATAGCGGCGCTGCCCCCTACACTCTGTACTCTATACAATAGATACAGTGCCACAATTCATAAACTACGACATTAAGCTTTTATTGGTTGAGAGGTGTGAATGTTCACCTTTATAGTCAATCTGGGTCCCATCCAATGAATATAGCTTAGTGGACCAAGCAGAACCCAATTGTAGCAGTATATAAGCTTGAGCTCCCAAGGGGATCCTCACACATGAGTTTTTACCCTATATTGTTCCGACAACTGTTTTTTTAATGTATATAGCGGCAAATTGCCACAGTAGAGCTCTGTGTATTGGTGATGCTTGCGGTTTGTTGTATTTTTTATGTTTTTTGTTTGTCTTCCTTGTCTGGTATGCAACATTTCAAGTTGCACCTTTTATCTTGTGTGAATCCTAATGCTGGGGGCCAATCAATTTTTTGTAACTTTGTATAAACCTTTGGATACATTCAAATTTCAATAAAATTAACTTGTTCTTGAATAAACCCAAAGACGACTTTTTGATTATGATTGGCTAGCTGGGCCAAGCTCTCTTTTTGGCCAAAAATATGATTGATTAAAAATTATAAATAGCAAACATTTTCATATAAGCTCATTAATGCTCACCAGGGAAACTCCTCACCACTAGGTAACTCAAGGGTTGCTCAAACTGCTTGCATCAAGCCAAGCATGCATCTGCTTTAGGTTGTAATGAAATCTATATGGCATATGCTTGGCCCTGTAATAACATCTGTTTTTAAGTACTCCCTCTGAGGTCCAATATTCCGAATATCAAAGATGTTGTCAGTGTGCAAATAATAATTGTCCATTTGATATGATCTCAACCCTGACATATGACATTTAAGTTATTTCTATATGTCTTTTTTCACCTTATCTTTAATTACCGTGTGTACAGTTAAAGAAATAAAATTGATGCAAAAACAAACAGAAAAGTATTTCACCTTGGGGGCATTCACATTCACTAACCATGTGAGTGATAACTAGTGATTAACATTTTTAATTAATTGCGACTGCAATTAGAGACAATTTTGCTGTCATTTATTTTGGAGATGGATATATTTTGTTAGCTTTATTAAATACGAGTGGTCATCGTTAGCTGGGGAAGTGTCATGTAATTATACTGTTGATTAAATGTTGCTCTGGGAGAGTTAGAGTGAAGAATTTTCATTAATTAATGTGTTTTACACTCAAGTAAACCCAGGTAGATCCTCACGAAAAAAACTGGTTTTGGTTGCAGATTTATGTTACATGGTATACATTAATTATTTCTATGTATTTATGCAGCACTGACATATCATGCAAGACTTTGCTAAGTACATTAAAACTCCTGTTCTTTGAGTGTTAATATCGTTCCTTGGAGGCATTGACACTTCCAACTGACTGTAAGTCCGATGGTAAATCCAAACAGGGTTTTAAAAAAAAAAAGTATGAATTGTGCTTAGCAAGTCTTCTTCCTTAGGAAGCAGTAGTTTATCAGGTCTGAACTCCCTGTTTTAGGTACTACATAGCAGAAAAATATGAGACAGGACTCAAATCCATGTGGCACCACATCCCAGTATAATATTGACAAAGGAAAACAAAAAGGAAGATGGGACTTTAAAGGTAGCCACTGATAACCCCATGGAAGAACTCAAGTATTGATTCAATAAAAATTCATTTTTTTTGGACATCATTTGGTGTGTGTGCTCTCTGTCTTTCTCTCGTTCGGAGCTGGTGTTTCCAGGATCCCCCTTGTTTTTACCATCACCTGGTTTCAGGTGCTTCATATTTCTTTCTTTATTCCCCCTTGGGATTTGGGTAGGTACCCTGAAAGAATACATGAATATGTTGTGTATGTTTCATGATATCTGTTGAACTCAAGTTTTTGATATTTTGATATATTGGACTAATACTGAAAATGTAAAATGTTAGAATGTGATATATGATATGACAACTAATGTATGTAATTTCATACTACATCCCCCAGCAAAAACAGGCTTCCCTGATGAAGCTACAAGTGAAATGTGTAGCAATCCTGGGATTCTTTGGGATACCCGCGGGACCCAGAGACCCTCCAATACCATTTGCAAGATATACATATATTTTCAGTACGGATATCTCTTTAGATCTCCCGGGTATACCTTGTTATCTCCGGGAGAGACCTTTTTTTACAATGGGGAGATATTGTTCTGTATCTTTTTGTATTGTCATACAGTTATTTGTATGAATTGATTTTAGTATAAAATATTTTAATGATGTCTAAAAAAAAAAAAAAATTTTATTGAATCAATACTTGAGTTCTTCCATGGAGTTATCAGTGGCTACCTTTAAAGTCCAATCTTACTCTTTGTTTTCCTTTTTAGTTACACCCTATTGACCCAAAGTAATTTATTAAGTTTAGTGTAAATAACTTTATCCATTTCTTTTAATAATTTCATATAGATATTTAACTTGTTAGGTTGAAAACAAGACATGTTTTTTTTTTTTTTTGGGGTAAATTATTTTTTTCCTTCAAAATGTGACTAAACCTAAAAATTAAACTTTACTGACTGCTTCTTCAGCTTTTCCAGCTCCTTAGGTGTGTTGATTTCATTACTATCCTTTTTTCCCCTAGGGTAGTTTTAGACATTTGTCTAAATCTTCCTTGCCTCCGCGCTCAGATCGCACTCCAGAGGCTACTAACAGGCAGTGAGAAAGTAATACAACGCCTCCTGTTTTAACCCCATTTTTGCCGACAAATCCCCGCAATCGCTTGCAGTGTGGAGCTTATCCATTTACTTGAATGTGTGGTGTTTGTGGCCTGCAGATTGTTACACATTGGGTAAAATTTTCTGCAGTAAACACACCAGTATGCTGCCTATTGTAGCTTAAGGGGGGGGGGGGTGAGTGTCGGTAGGCAAAAACACAGTTCAACCAAGCATTTTTGCCGCCCCTCAACCGCAAGACTTTTTTTAAAGCTAAAAAAATGCTTGCTAAAAAATACTGGTAGGAGTGTTAAGCAGCGTTTAGGAGTGTTTGGGAGTGTTTCTGCTGGAAAAAAGCTCTAAGAAACTCTACAAAGGTAATTTTGTTTCAGCTTCTACATGCTGAAGCTCAAAAATTGCTAATAGCTTAAAGTAGTGTGCATGGACACATAAGATAATACTGTTTACCTTCTAGGAGCAGAAAAAAATGCTAATAGCTTCCAGGAGCCTAAAAAAACACTAGTGTGCATGGAGCCTTAAAGTGGTTCTAAAGGTTGGAATTAAAAAGAAAAAAGAAAAAGATAACAAACATGTTATACTTACCTGCTCTGCATATAAATGTATATATATTTTTTAAAAACTGTTTTTTTGTTTATAGCGCAAAAAATAAAAACCACATTGGTGATAAAATATCACCAAAAGAAAACTCTGTTTGTGAGAAAAAAGAACATAAATTTTGCTTAAGTACAGCGTTGCACGACCGCGCAAGTGTTCGTTAAAGTAATGCAGTACTGTATCGGAAAAAATGGCCTGGTCGTGAGGGGGGGTAAACCTTCTGGAGCTGAAGTGGTTAAGATAAATGCTCTCTTATCTATCAATCTTTCAGAGTTCCTATCAGTAATGTGTAGCATATGGAAATCAGTGTTTCTGCAAAGGCTCCGTGTACTCCAGTTTTACTCCTGATAGACATTTTCACAGGGGAGCCTCCGTTTTGCAGGATCCGCTTGCTCAGCGGGGATCGCTCTGCTGATCATAAATAAGAATGAATAGTTGCACAGAAAACAGAGGGGTTTAACCACTTTACCGCTAAGTACTGTAATAGTACTGCGGCAAAGTGGCTCGTTCCCGTCTGACGACGTAGACCTACGTCGTCAGACTCCTCCCCTGTAGGCGGCGCTCGCGTGCCGCCGGAGGCGCGCTCCCACTGTTTTCATTCACAGCGGGAGTCGGGCCAGGGGAGGAGCAGCGGCGATCGCCACTGCTCTGCCCCGATCGTCGGGGATCTAGTGTGGAGATCCGCCCGCCTGTGTAAACACAAGCGGGCGGATCTCCTCAGTGACAGGGAGTGACAGATCGGACTGTTCAGCATAGCTGGACATCCGATCTGTCCCTGTCTCACAAAGTCACCTCCCCCCCCACACGTCAGTAAGCACCAGGCATACATTAACCCCTCCCTCTCCAATAAAGTTAACCCCTTCCCTGCCAGTGTCATTTTTACAGTAACAGTGCATATTTATAGCACTGATTACTGTAGTAATGTCACTGGTACCCCCAAAAGTGTCAAAAATGTCAGTCAAGGGTCCGATCTGTCCGCCGCAATGTCGCAGTCCCGCAAAAAAAATCGCAGATCGCCGCCATTACGCGTTAAAAAAAAAAACACCAAAAATGACAAAAATCTTTCCCTTTGTTAGTAAACGCAATAACTTTTGCGCAAACCAATCAAAATACGCTTATTGCGATTTTTTTTACCAAACATAGGTAGCAGAAAACAAATTGGCCAAAAATTTAAAAAAAAATTGGTTTTTACATCTTTTTTGGGGGGAATTTCATATAAAAAAATGTGAAAAATATTGTTATTTTCTCAAAATAAACGCTTTTTTTTGTTTATAGCGCAAAAAGTAAAAATCGCACAGGTGATCAAATACCACCAAAAGAAAGCTCTGTTTGTGGGAAAAAAAGGACGTCAATTTCGTTTGGGTACGGCGTCGCACGACCGCGCAATTGTTAGTTAAAGCCGCACAGCGCCGAATCGCAAAAAGTGGCCTGGACGGAAGACAGCAAAATCCTCCGGTGGTAAAGTGGTTAATAAGTTAAACATAATACAATTCTGTATACAAATATATATATTTTTAAAAAATTGTCATTTTTGGTTTGGGTTTCGTCCAAGTGCATCCTGCATTTTCCATTTCAGTTTTGGAACTAAAATTTCCATTCGGTGCATTTCTAAGCATATTGACATGTGCTTCTCTATGCAATGAATACCGTCAATTCTATGTAATGCAGGCAGATCATGATGTCAGTTTCTACAGCACCCACATGTTATTAGTATCACTCTCCATAAAGCCAACCTGTATTTTGCCCTTTGATATTTATTTTCCCCCGACTCCTTTGCTGTCCCATATACCTATGAGAGCCTAAAAAAAATACCTCTGGTCATAGGTAAGGGTCTAATACTCATTAAGTCTATGGGGGTGTAATGCAGATGGACACCGCGCAATTGTCAGTTAAAGTCGCACAGCGCCGAATCGCAAAAAGTGGCCCAGACGTAAGACAGCAAAATGCTCTAGTGTTAAAGTGGTTAAAATATAAATAAAGGCAAAACTTTTTTTTTTTTTAGCTTTAGACAGAGTGGAGATGGATTAGAACACTCGTTGGGTTTTTATTGCTCTCCCTGGTTCCAGTAGGGAGATTCGCCCTCTCTTATTGTCCCGTCCATCATCAAATGTGAAAATAAAAGAAAACCCCAGAACAATAATAGAGGGGAAATCTTCCAATGGGGACACTAGTTCTGGTTACCTGGGGGGTCTCAATGTAATTTCTTCTCACTTCCTATTTTGGCTGTTGGACAGGAAGTAAAGGTAAATCTCTACAAATGGTGACAGGTGGCAAAAAAAAAAGAAAAACTGACAGGGGTCATAACCCTCCCTTACTCGCTACAAAATGAAAAAAAAAAGTTTTGTCTATAGTTCTACTTGTAATATGCAAAGGGTAAATGCAACATTTACAAGACTAATAATAAAAATACGTTTTGAACTATCTACAATATCAAGGCCATACAGGAACAGAGATCTACTTTAATGTATCAAATGGAATAGAATTCAACAATACACTGCTCCAAAAAATTAAAGGAACACTTTGAAAACACATCAGATCTCAATGGGGAAAAATATCACGCTGGATATCTATTCTGCTATGGACTGGGTAATGTGTTAGGAATGAAGGTATGCCACATTGTTTGATGGAAATGAAAATTATCAACCTACAGAGGGCTGAATTCAAAGACACCCCGAAAATCAAAGTAAAAAAATTATGCAGCAGGCTAGTCCATTTTACTGAAACTTCTTTGCAGCAACTCAAAATGGTACTCAGTGCTTGTATGCTTGCCTGACAACATCTAGGCATGCTCCTTTTTAGATGACAGATGGTATTTCCTCTCAGATCTGGACCAGGGCATCACTGAGCTCCTGAACAGACTGAAGTGCAACCTGGTGGCGTCATATGGACCAAAACATAATGTCTCAGACATGTTCTATTGTATTTAGGTCAGGTGAGCATGGGGGCCATTCAATGGTATCAATTCCTTCATCCTCCAGGAACTGGCTGCATACTCTTGCCACATGAGGCCGGGCATTGTCGTGTACCAGGAGGAACCCAGGACCCACTGCACCAGCTTAGGATATTTTATCTTCCAATAGGTTTTTATTGAAATTTTTTTCAAATAATACAGGAAACAAGAAGACATTGCATAAATATCAACAGGGTTATAGCAATGAGAAACAACAAAATCGATACCAAAAATTTTTTTCACAAGAGCGAAAAAGACCACAGCGGAAACTAGAGAGTATGTCATATGTGGCAATGTAAGTTATATTAACACTTTCAGCCACATCAGGAGAAGCATCTCCCCAAGCACCCCTAATGGAAACCAGCTGTGCCTGGGGACACCCCCTCCCAATAAAAATTGAAACAAGGATAGATCAAAGCGTGAAATACACATATGTAATAGAGCAGTCTCGGGATCTGGATTCCACCTGTAGTTATACCTGGAGGAAATGGCATCATATGAACAACTTGTAAGGGTGTAATATAAACTAAAATAATTCCAAGGGGCTTCCATTGTCACAACAAGGTGTATGAGGAGAGAGACAAATGGGGTTAGAGGAGGGGAGAAGAGAGAAAAGAAAGAAAGGATAAAGAAAAAGGAGAGAGCAGAGTCCAGGGAGATCTCCCAAGCCAGCATCCTGTAGAAGGGTTACATATAAGCGGCTATTACAGAAGCGAGACCTTAGCATAAGTAGCCAAGGGTTCCCATGTAGCTTCAAAGCATGCTGAGGAATGTTCCAGTATTGCTAACCAACTTTTCTTGGGTCATGATCTATGAGATTTTCCTTTTTGTCCTTGAGAAGGAGACAGAAGGACATTTCCAGGAACCCGCAATGGTCAATTTAGCCCCCGTCAGGATGAAGTGGATAAGACGATGGTTAGACTTACTTGCTGGAAAATCCCGTGCATTAAGCAGTGCTATTTGAGGAGTTTTTGCAATAGCTACCCCGGTTATTTTACAGATCACTTGGAAAATTCTGTTCCAGAATCCCCTGATTCTGGGGCAAGTCCACCACACATGCAACATATCACCCATAGCATCGCAGCCCCGAAAGCAGAGAGGCGATGTGGATGGAAACATTTGTGATAGCCTAAGCGGTACAAGGTACCAGCACATCAGAACTTTCAGGTTGGCCTCGATAAGAGAAATATTATGGATACCTTTGGACATTCTAGAAGAGCAGCGAAACCATACCACTCAGGTGCTAGGTCAGTCTCCCATGCCTCCATGTAGGGTGTTTTGTAATTTTGTGAGGTAATTTTGTAGGGCTCTGGCAGGGCTTATCATGTTCCTCCTTGTGCAAAAAAGCAGAGATTGGTCCTGCCAAAGGGTTAAGGATCTTCTACGGCCCTGTCCAGCTCTCCTTGAGTAACTGCCTGTCCCCTGGAATCTCCTCCATGCTCTTGAGACTGTGGTGGAAAATACAGCAAACCTTCTGACAATGGCACGTATTGATGTGCCTTCCTGGAGGAGTTGGAATGCCTGTGCAACCTCTCTAGGGTCCAGGTATCGCCTCATTACTACCAGTAGTGACACTGACCCTAGCCAAATGCAAAACTAGTAAAAAATAGTCAGAAAAGATGAATAGGAAAAAAAATTTCAGTGGCCTCCAACTGTAAAAACATTCTGTTTTGGAGGTTGTCTCATTGCTGCCCATCTAGTGCACCTGTTGTTAACTTCATTAACACCAAAGCAGCTGCAACTGATTAACAACCCCCTCTGCTACTTAACTGATCAGATCAATATTCCAGAAGTTTAATTGACTTGATGCTATAAACTGATTAAAAAGTGTTTCCTTTAATATTTTGAGCAGTGTATATCAAACTAAGAACCGCACTATATACAATATAAATGGACATGCTGGTAACAGACTTTTAGAAACTGCTGATCACAAATGAGCATGGCATGATCCAGCCAAAGGTGCTCCAGCAGACTATAAAACATCTAATTGTTATTAATTTCTCAGTATCTCTGGTTTAGAAAACACAATATGTCTCTAATTATTTGATTTTTCAGTCACTGACTCAGGGCCTGATTCATAGTACGGCGAATTGGCGTTTCGGCGTGATTTTGCGAAGCGGCGATTATTTAAGTCTGAAATTGGCATTCAAAGAACGGCGGGCGGAAAATAGCGCCTAGTGTGAGATTCATTAAGATGCAATATGGTCAGAGCGCGACTTAAAACCACGCCAGCTAAAAGCTCGACTAAAGTTTAGCCAAATTTTCCCCTGTACCCCCAAAAATCCCAAATCACTGTGGAAGGTGTGGAAGTCAATTTGGAGATGACTTGCGTTTAAAAAATCTCAAAAACTGACTTAGAAAGAGAGATATCTGGAAAGGTTAAACAGCTCCTCCAGCCGCGAGCTGCGAACTCGCGAATGTGCGCATGCGCAACGTCAAATTGGCTCAAAAAATTTCGCCAGCGCGATTTTGGGTCAATTTTTTTTTGAATACCGCTTGCAAATCCGCTGTCTCGCCCATAGAAAATGGCAAAAACCGGCGGAATTGGAAAAACATGCACACTTCCAACAAGGGATCCTTTAGTAAACACCATCACATTCCATACACCTTTCCTGCTAACTCCGAAATCATAGCAGTCAAATCTACAGTGTTTATATAGAACCTCCACATTCTCTGAAAAAACCCACAAAATATTACATTGGGGAATTGGTCGTCAGATAGAAAAAAAATAGATGTAAAACATATTTCAAAGAAAGATTATTAGCATTTCACACATATCAAGGAAATGTCACAATTTTGACAATATTTTATGTGTTTCCAAAGAATGTTTTTAGAAATATATTGCAAATACTACCTTTTCTTCCATATGGGTATGGCCAAGTGTTACCATTTTACTACACATTTAACTGAAGGTATATATATATATATCCCTTATACTTGGCTAATTAGCAAAGTATGCCCAACAAACAAATAGAGCTTTAGCTCACAATATTGCTACATATTGACTTTATGGGGCATCTTTTGTATTTTGTTCATGTCTTTGGATTAAAAGTTTGCTGATACACATGCCTTTTTCAAACATGAACAAAATTAATGATGTCAACATTTGGAGGATTGGAGATATCCAAGTGTTGCCCATACAGAGGGCACCTTCCGGATTCGAACTTACAAACCTACAGCAGGAAGGCAGACTCCCTAATCATTGTGCTATTTCTCAGTGAGCGTTGGGTGTTTTCCTCATGCCGTCAAAATGCTCACATGGGAACAGGGGCCATTGAACTGAATAGGATTGGATTTTTTGCCTGTTTTGGGAGCTGATCCTTGAGCTGGACAAATCCCCCTCAAACGCCCCCAAACGGGCTACGTTCACATGTACGTGTTTGTGGTCTGTTTTTGGGGCTTTTGTAGGTGATTTCATATAACAATGCCTGCCCAAAAAATGCATGTCAAAACGCCTGGGAAAACGCCA